>NC_034605.1:45251994-45269112 GCF_900095145.1 Mus pahari | reverse complement strand
TTGTGTGTGTGTGTGTGGTTGTGTGTGTGTGTTTCCCATTCTACCCCTCCCAAACCAGGAACCTTGAAAATATTTTTCCTCTGTTTTGTTTTCTGTTGCGTGCAAGTCCATCTGGCACACAGCCAGTGTGGCCAAAGGTCTAGCAATCATTTCAGGTAGAAGACAGACACCTGTTTCTTAGTATCCTTTGTTTTTTTTCTACCACCCAACGATAAGGTTTTTTAATAGTAGAGTTCTTTCACTGTTTATCTTTATATATTCTTAGACAAAATAAATGTTCAATAAATGCTTGTGAAGGGCAAGTGCAGCTCATAAAAACTAGAACTCCCTGTGAGCTGTCCCTGACATGTGCCAGTATTCATGGGAGCTCCTCCATCAACATTTTTCATTGCAAACATCGTTGTGTTTTTGCCTTTCAAAGAAGAGGTCTCTGACTGAAGATTCTCAGAAATACTACAAATTGCCATTCTCGCCTCCCCTGTTGTCATTTATATTGTGCTATTCCAGGACCCTAACAGAGTGACAATTTTGGAACTTTGGTGTCTTTGAAAAAAAAAAAACAACACAGAAATGTTATAAGAATATGCTTTTGTTTTAATCCCAGGTGTGGGGTATGGGGCTGCTTCAGACTCTATGAAACAGCTGACAATGATTTATCTCATGCTCTAGCAAAGGTATAACTTTGCCAGCTACAGATAGTTTCTGAAAAATTCTGTAGACTTTTCAGAGGGTAGGTAAATGTTAGGGCCTCAAGAGGCAGGGTGGGTTGGTAGTTGGCGGTTTGTGGGTGTTGTTTGGCTGTTATTGGTTATAGTTTGTTAAGTAGTTGTGCACAAAGAAGAAACAACAACAAGAAAAAATTAGATATCTTGACAGGAAAGACCATACTTGCCCCAGGGCACTTGATGCCCCTCATCTGCAGAAGTAGGTCCAACAATAACACCACCCCCTTTCTGACTCATGACTTTATTTGGGGAGCTCTTTCCTTTCCCTTCTATCCTTTTTTCTCTCTTATCTAGTGTTAGGGGGTTGAAAGGGTGGAAGAAAAGCGGTGGAGAGGGTAGATGAAAGACAAATCCACAAACTAGCAAAAGACATCCACACCCTAACTCATCCTGGTCTCACTTTGTGCCAATTCCCATCTCAACAGCCAGGTGGAGAGCCAATTGCAAGGCAGGTGGAAGTAGAAGCCAAGACAGACTTACTTTAGTAGACCACAGCTGAGAGCTGAGTTAGAGGAAAGAAACCCCATGCTTTGCTTACTATCTGGGAAGTGCCTGCAGGAATGAACAGATGTTGGTGTTCTGGCTACACCGTCAGCTTTGCAAATCAGCCCCACCATGACCAGTTTTGGATTTTCTATGATGATTGTGGAAGAAACCGAACCCCCAGACTCTTGCTATCAACTTTAGATGTGTCCAGTATGTTCATGCCTTCTCTGCTTAGATAGCAGAACTCAGTGAGTCAGTTGATTACAGCTATGTTGCTGGTGACCCTCTGTGTGACCTTAGGCAGTCCAGTAACTTCTGGGATTGCTTCTGCTAAATTGAGAGTGTTGTGGAGTGGTAAACAAGGATTCTGCCAGAAAGAACTGGAAAAAAATGGGTTTGGAAATAGCTTTTAGCCTCATTGCTTCGGTGTACTTCTCCACCTGCTGGAGAGATGAGCTGGATCAGCAGCAGTGAAGGGACCCAGTTTCATCTCCCAGCACTCACATGGCAGCTCATAGACGTCTGTAATAGAACCATTTTAGGAGGCACCATTCTGGCCTCTGTAGGCATTGCACACGGGTGGTACACAGGCATATATTCAGGCAAAATATCCTTACATGGAAAATAATAAAAGAAACTAATAAAATATCTGTTAGGATATTGCAGTAGTAACTCACAAAAACCTGGCCAAAGTCTTGGCCTGCTGTAAACCTTCAAAAGCATTCCTTACTACAACTTATGTGAGACTCTGTTGCTCCTTGTATTTGAGTAGAGCACTAATCCATCTGAATGAGCAGACAGTGTTGGTAACTGACCGTGCCTGCAGTGGCTTCCTTGAGGCCTCACTAAGGGTTGGTTTGATGGAATAACTCAATTCTAACTGGGAAGGAAAAAAAAAATCTCTGAAATGAACCTGCATAGGAGAAAGTGAACACGGCCTCTCCAATGGCCCCGAAGGACTTCAGACTCCACCTATCAAGAGGCCAAACCTCCCTGCTGGAGGTGACAAAGAAGCAGCCTTGTCAGCACAGAGATGATGGAACAAGGTCTGGACCAAGCTTGTCTTCCTCTGCACTGTTTCGGCCCTTTATCCTCATCATCCTGGGCTTGCCACTGAGCAGGTGGAACACAGTTACCTGTTAGATTCCGGGACTGTTTCTAGATGCTTCCAGGATTCGGAGGCAGGGCTGTGGAACAACAGAAATGTTCTTCAGTGGTTTGGCAGCCTCCTGCTGCTTCTCAGTGTGTTCTTTTGTTATGGCTACTGGTCCAAGCTCCTCCTTTGCTTATTCGTTTGTCAGGAGGCATGTGAGATTATGTCAGCCTTTAGGCAAGCTCTGCCCCATGGCTGCCAGGTAATAGGTCACTTCCCCCGCCAGGAACTATCCAGGCGTAAATTTAGACTGCAGCCTCTCATTTCAGCTTAAATAAGTACAAGGGGGAGGAATAAACACATAAGTAATTTGGAGAGTAGTAGAGACTGCAAGTATTTGGCTTTGCACATCCACTAAACTCTTGGGCTGCTATGAAACCACCACCACCAACACACACACACACACACACACACACACACACACACACACACACACTGTGCTATCCGCAGCACAGGCCAGCTGTGCATCCCTGGCCCAGGGGAGGTGACCTGTGGAGCCTTTCTTCACTGTGCTCACCCTCTCAAACTTTGACAAGTGAGCCAATCTCTGCCTGGATGACCCTTAAGAAGCTCAGAACTTCCCTTATAAACCCTGAAGGGTCAGAGGGGTTTTGTTTCCACTGTGAGTACAGTGTTTTGAAGAGCCTTGAAGGGCTCCGATAATAGCCCATTGCTGCCCTGGTTGGTTCATTGGATTTCGTTCTCCCAGAGGATAAGAGTTCTCTCTTTCCTTCAGGTAGTGGAAACCACCGAGATATGGCTATACCAGTGAGCCATGAAAATACACTTCCTCTCACTACCTGAAAACAGTAATGGTAAAGTTAGAATAGCAAAAGGCACCTTCCAGGGCTGTGATTGAAGGTGTAAGGGTGTGAAGGATGCCAGTGGTAGGCACTGGGCAACCCCATTAGAGTTACCCAGGGGCTACCAGCTGACCAAGGACCATTCATATAGACCTTTCCCTTCTGGCACTAAAAACCTAACACAAAGGGAGCTCTGGTCACAATTCAGAGGCACCAATAAATCATAATTGCCATAAAAACATGTCATTTCATATGAATAAGTGAAGATACTGAGGTTCACATCTCAGTAATTCTAGAAATGTGAAGTTATATAATACTTCTTGAATGAGTATATATTATATATTATATATTTTATATAAAATATAAATATTATATATAAACATATATAATATATATTACTTCTTGAATATATATATGTATGTATGTATATATATATATATATATATATATACATACATACATATATATCCCTCAACCTTCCTTCTTGATGTATTTTGGTAAATCCCGTGCTTCTCAGCTACATCCTATTAGGTTCCAGAGCCTGAAAGGTTAAAGACATAAAGCCAATGTGAGATTTAAAAAAAGAGATTATTTCTGAGACCAAATTGCTAAGAGACTGTTTCATATACTCCACCTTTCCAAATGCAAGAGTCTTTCTAGAGAAACTTAATCATTTTCTTGTTTTCCTTTTCACAACGTCATCCATTCATTTATTCATTCACAAACAGGCAAGTCTGCATTCTGTTCCAGGTGTTTCATGAATGCTGGGGGTAAAAAAAAAAAAAAAGATAAATTGTCATGGATTCCATGTGGTCTCTGTCTATAAAGAGGTCTCTGCTTGAATCAGGACCCACACTGAGCTAACAGGTACCAGGTGACGACACTGCTAAACTCTGGGTCTACAGGGAGGGGAGCACCTCTCTAATGTTAGGAAAGGTTTCTGAGTCACTTATGAGTTGGTTCTTAAAAAGTGAATGAGGTTCATTAGTGGGAAAAGAAAAGAAGAGGGAAATGTCGGCAAAGAGAACAAAATGAAAACATCCGACCACACGTGGTCAGTCCTCCGTGTGACTACTCCATAAACGAACCTTGAGATAACCGGGACTCTGTTCACTTAGGAATATAGATGCTTCCTTGAAGCTCAGAATCAAAAACAAATTATACAGTATTCTTGCCTAGCCTTGCTATGTCCTCCATGTCCATCTTTATGAAGTCAGGGTGGACACATAACAGCAAGGGGACAGGGGGTAGAGCCCACCCAAGAGTTACCAAGACCTCAGTAAGTTTGCTATCTGATAATATGAGATATTATGAAATGAACACATCCAGTTTCCCCTACTTTGGTTTAACTGTTAAAAGCCTGTCTTAGTTCATTCCTGATTTCAAAAGGCAGGCATGTTCTTATGCAAAATATAGCAGCAGAGGATCCAGAAGGAAATAAAAAGGTCTGCATGTCTTCTAAATAGAAAAAAACAAAACCAAAAACATCAAAGTGTTCTTTTTCTAATGTGTTTTCTGCTTTTGTGCTTACAAATGATTTCTCATCCAAGAGATCAGATTTTTTAAAAAAGATTGTTATTATTATTATTTTTTACTTCCTGGTCATTCTTTTGTGTGTTTAGCTTTCATCCTTAACTTGTGAATGAAGACTAAATTTGTAAGAGTCTACGTGAAGAAGTCTCATGATACATAGATTTTTAAGTCTTGGACTGTGTGTGTGTGTGGGGGGGGAGATTGAACCTTGGACCTCACACATACTAAACACTCCTGGAACCACAGAGTTATACCCACAATCCCAAACTCCTCCTTTCATTTTTCACTTCCTTTTTTTTTTTGTTTTTTAAGTGAAGTTCATTTTCTGTTTCTGTAGCATCATTATTTGGTCATAGGTCTCCAAGATGGTTTTCCTATGGTCAAAATAAACTGTTGTTGCTTAAGACATACTTGCGATGCCTTGACAGCCTGCATCCAGATTAATCAGGCATTATCCTTGGGCCTTTTGGCCACTTCTTGAATGATTTAGCTCCTGTCAACCATTTAGAAACTCAACAGGCACAGTAGAAAGTGTTTCTATTCTTAATGCTTTCAGAAACAACTGACTTACACACCCGTGTTGTTCTTCTGAGTATCTGCCAAGCTAAAAATGGCATGAGATTCTCCCATCCCCAGCCTTTGAATGATGACAGACCTTCATTCATTCCTTAAGCAAACATGGTACTCCAGGATATAGAGTTGAATGAGATGCAGTCTCTATCCTGGTGGCAGGAGGGGGTGTTCTCTCTTGCCCTTCTAGAATGTTCCTGAGGAGTTGCCTAGGCCTAGAATTTCATGGGATGATCTCATGGGAACCTAGATAATCTCATTCAATTTACTCTACAAATAGTTGCTGAACTTCTCATGTTTGCCAAGAACAGTGCTGGATGCTGGGATACAGGGCCTCAAGGAGCTCACCTCTGAGTGGAAGACAAATAAATAGGTGTTTCTATTAGGAGAGATAAGGATGAAGGACGTGAAAACACTGGACTGGATGCCTTGGCTTTCTGTGTCATCCATACCAGCCTGCCAAGCTCTTATCAGCTATATCAGCACGGAGCACTTCTTTCACATTTGAAGTAAAATTAGAGCAAAGGCAGTTGTCAGCTTGTTCACCTAAGATGTGAGAGCTACTCTAAAACGCCCTTGGGACTCAACTTCTAAAGTTACAGAGGAAATCGGCAGAGGCAGATGAATGAATGGGAGAAGAAGGAATTCAAAGAAGGGATGAGCCGATGATGTATGGTGGGAACTTCGCTGGCCTCTGGGCCTCCTGGCAGTCAACGCCAAGACCACAGCCTGGGAAGAGATAACACTACCCTGTCACTGAAGCCTGTTCCTTTCCTTTTGTCCCAGTGACCCACATCCATGGGGCCCACTGGTGTTTGTTTTGACTTCTTTACTCTGCAAACCAAGGAAGCTCATGCACTGTGGGCTGTTTAGCTGACAAATCTTTTATGGATGAGTTAGTGAGCCCTTGTTACTGGGGCACATAGAGCCACCCACAGAATACTGACAGACTCCCCTTAACCTCAGATGGAAACCAAACCTATTATACAGCCTCTAGGTCACTGAAGTCTGTCTTAACAACCCGCCATCCCTGAGTGTATGCAAACCAACTCATCACTTGCTTTCATATTAAGAAAAGAGAAGAAACTGGAGTACAAGTTATAACTACAGCTATTTTGTAAGAGCTTCCAAAGCAAATCTAATGGAGGAAATGAAAATGTTTTGAGCGCTCTTCTGCACTTCATGTCCCCCTCCTTTTCTGCTTTCTTTTTATTTACTGAAGTTGGTTTTTATCAGAGATGTTGCTTCCTCCCGATCCCCTTGAGCTGATATATTTCCTCCATCCTTTATCTTAGCTGTCAACCAACTACAATAATGGAGACATTTTCTTATGGAGGTTGAACACTTGATCTCTATTCCCCACAAAGAAACAAGCTCTTAAATCTGACAATTCACTTTCAAACATATAACATTCTAAAATGAGACTCGGGGTACATTTGCAAGCGCTTCCCATTGCTGTCTTGAATGCCTACCTCCATTCTAACATTTCAGAGATTTATTATAGCACCATGCTGTATGCTGCTATACTGTCAAAGATAGAATCTGGTCTGGTTGCTTTTCTACTCTTCTTCAGTTCATTACTATCTAGAGCAAACAGCAACTCTACTCGTGGCTCCACATGGGTTTCTGTAAGAGACAAAACAACAAGGAGTAGTAATTATAAACTGCAGAAAGTTCTAGATCACCTAGTGTTTCCTTTTAAGTAGAACAGTATAAGCCCTGCTGAGTTTCATAAGCTGAAGCACTCCACTCAGCAGCTAGTGACCATGTTGTTATAGTGGTTCCCATGCATATCTTTGTAGGGTGTTTTTTTTTTTTCTTCTGTGTTTGAAGTGGTGGTTGAAGCAAGCAAACTTTCTAGCAAGTGCTCTGGTTTCTCTTCATAGTTGGGGACACACGTGAGAGGGACGAGGGAAAAAAGCTAATTTACAAAATGTGCAAGGAAAAATGGGTCTCTGTTGCTGCTCAACATGGCAAATGCACGTGCATGTTCATTCACTCACATACATGCAAACAGCACACATGTGTATGTGCACATGGGTATGTACTTACGTGTGTACATAAATGTATGTGTGTTTTATGTAATCCAGCATCCATCCTCAGCTACGCATCCTTCCCTGTTTTCCTCTTATTGTTCTTCATTCTTTGTTCTGCCCTGAATTTTGTAACTGTACTTTGTTCTCTAATGTTCCAGCCTAAAGAGGTCCTAAGTACCTGAATGTGTTCCTGGGCATCGCGTCATGGAAGCACAGATAAGCCTTCCACAGAAACACAGACACAGACAGACAGGCAGTCAAGACACACAGGCAGGCAGACAGACACACCCATATTGCCTTCCCCAGGCTCCAGTGACTTGAAATTCTAGCTGTTCAAAATCTAATTATGTATCTCAGAGGAGGAGCTAGAACCATGCCTTCCTCTCTGTCCCCAAAGGTCCATTTGATAAAACATGACACTGATTAAGTAGTTATACTTCTTATGCCAAAGATAAAAGAAACATGAGTGATATTGTTGGCAAACAACTCCCTGTCATTATTGATAGGAATCTGCAGAAGGAAGCTTGGTGGCTGGCTAGGTTTTCTCTGTACTGTAAATTTGTTACCTTAGTCTATGATCCCTCCATATACAATCTTATGTATCTACTTCCTACCTTATGTCAGGGAACCTTCTAGGCTCTAGTACTATAATACAGTACACTGATAATACCCAGTGCCCCTGGAATTTACATTCTAGTAGGGACAAGCAGAAAATGAGTGGATATCCAATTAAGGGAATGGATGGGAGCCAGATGTGGGTGGAGGATGCACAGGGAAGAAGGCTTCTTCAGAAAGGGGAATAAGCATGCTCCCCTCCCTAAACCACACCATTTGACACAGACTTGCAAGAAAGGAAAGGTGAATTAGTTGGGTATCCAGAGGCGGATGATCATAGCCAATCAGGTAACAAGTCCAGCTGTCTGGCATGACCAAGAGTCCCTGCTGTTCAAACAACCAGGAGGAGAACTGTGTGTACAGCTCCCGAGGAAGGGAAACAGCAGAGCTTAGAGAAGCCAGGAACCCATCACCTAGGGACTCATCCACGGTTAGAGACAGGGATGCAGTTTTAATCAAGCTGAGTGCTATGGGAAAGTTTTAAGTAGATTTAAATCAACCGCTACCAACCTAAGACTTAATGCATGTTCCACAAATGGTCTGTCTGTGAGCAACATCTCCAGCCCTATTCTCTTCAATTTATGTCAGTACCCTAGGCTGGCCTTGAGCTTGTCATCTTCCTACGTCTTCAGAAGAAGAGTGGGCATGCTTTCATGACCACGGGGGCCCAGCTTAATTTAGGAGGCTTAAAAAGTATCGTTTACTCTACTTCGTGAAGAGCTCACTGGAGAGGCAGGGTTGAAAGGACAGAGAGCGGGCAGACACCCACTTCCAGAGCCCAGGAGAGGGTGATATCATTGGGAGTGCATCATGCCATGCAGACTGCTTGGTTCACTCCCTAGCTCAACCCCCACGGAACCTCACATTACCCCAAAGCACACACAAAAGCTACATTCATCACAGAGAGCCTCACTTCAGACTTCTGTGTGAGGACTGAGGACAAGTTACTGTCACAAACACTACAGCAAACACACCGACAACTTTGTTTGGCTGTTTTCTCTCTCCTCAGCACCTATTTGATACATGACTTTCCTCTTCCCCTTCCTCCCCTTCCTCCCCCTCCTCCTCTTCCTCTACCTTCCTCCTCTTCTTCCTCCTCCCTCCTCCTCTTCTTACATTTCCACTGCCCCACATTTCAGACTGCTCTTTTCTCTACTATGCAAAGATATGCATCTTTGCCATATCTCTTACAACCCCACATACAATCAAAAGCCTCATAGCACTTGGAAAATAAAACAGTCTTCCATTGGCAAAACCTACCCCCGCCTTTGGGACAATGGAGAAGCCACCCTTTGCTCCTTAGGAGACTTTTTGCCTTTTTCTTCACACTTCTGACAGTTCATCCAAACAAAAGATTTCTACCACAAATAATTCTGTTGTTGGAAATAAATAAACAACAACAAATAAGAATAAATGAGGATAATGTGAAATTGGAAGAAGGGTTCCTAGGGACTGGGAAGGGTACAGAGGAAAGATCAGGATGGGGAGCAGTGGCGAGGAGATGGAACAAACAAGAATAGACACATTCTATGTGTAAATCGGCTATCACACACACGAAAAAAACCACTATTGTGTAGAATCAATATACATTGATAATTCTCACCATATATAAAAATCGTCACCTATTACATGCTAAGTGCCCACCAATTGCTATTAAGTGATAAGTAAGAACAACAACAACAACAACAACAACAACAACAACAAAAGCACTCTGTTTCAAACTATTGCTTATTTTATGAAAAACTAGGAGAAGAATTTGAAGGCTCTCAAATACAAAGACATGAATATGAAGGAGCTGGAGCTGGAATGTGAATTATTCCTGTGCCCTCTCCTTCTCCCTCTTTGACCCCTCCTTCCTGTGTTAAGGTAAAGACCAGTCAACTTCCTGTACTTGCTACCATGCTATGCCCTTCCCAGCCGTTATGGAATCTGTCTTTGAAACTATAAGCCAGAATAAACTCTTTCTTCTCTAAGGTGCTTTTGGCCGTGGTGTTTCACCACAGCAACAGACAAGTAAACCAAGCACCCTTCAACTGTGGTAAATTGCTGACTGCACTGGAATTCCACAAGCTAGGCATGGTGGGACAGATCTGTGATCTCAGCACTGTAGAGGTGGAGGCAAGAGGATTGAGTGTTCAAAGCCAGATGGGGCCACATGAGATGCTACCTGAAGGGAGTGAAGGGCTATTACTGTATAACCCATAAGTGTGTACAATTATTATATGACAATTGAAAAGGCAAATGTGGTGATAATAATGGGGAAAAAAAAGTAGGTAAACAAAAGTCGGGGGGCTGTGGTGTGTAGGAGATACACATGAGGAACTGAGATCAGATCCCCAGTACCTGTGTGGAAATCCAGGCCTGCATCTGTAATCTCACAGTTTGAGAAGCAGAGACAGGAGGGTCCTGGGACTTTGCTGGTCAGCTAATCTAGCTCCATCCATAAATGCCAGGATTGGGGAGAAAGAAACCTTGTCTCAGAAACACTAAAGTGGAAAACAGTAAAAGAAGAGAGCTAGTGTTAATCTCGGACCTTGCTGTACACACACACACACACACACACACACACACAGGACACACACACACATTTCCACTCACTGAAAATTTCTACACCAATATCTCATTTCCCTCTTTCAGTTGTTCCCTCCCGTGCTGCTGCTATCCTCCAGTGAAGTCGCATTTTCTCAAAAGGCAATGTCACTAACGTTAACATTTTCATCCTTAACCTAGACTCTGTTACCTAAGAAATATTGATGAAATCAGCAAAATAGACAGAAATCTTTATCGATGTATCTTGGAATCCAGCACATCACATAGATCTGGGACTGCTGAGTTTTAGTTTGGTTACTTGGTAGATTTTTTTATTATTATTATTTCGTCTTCACTTGGCACCACAGGTCAACTAGGGGTTCTGGTTCCATAACAGAATACCCACGTTTAAGTCTCAATAGATCTTCGCTGGGACAATAATAAGCCGCATGCTTGCGATGGGCAGCACACAGCTTGCTGAGTGTCTGTGCAGCTTTCTCGGAGCAGAAGTATCAGAGTTTCACAGACGGTGGAAACCTCTCTGGGATGCGGATCATACTATTCCTGGTACCATTCCAGAAGAGGCCCTTTCCCTAGGGATAGACTAATCACACTGAGAAGAAAATGAATGAACGACTTTAGTAGTTTCCACCAGCCTAGGGCATCTGGCTATCAAGCATCATAGGGAAGTAGCTGCTTTGGATTTCTCTCACATAATGCACTCTCACTGTCTCCCCAGCTATATCTCTCTGTGATTAATGTAGGGTGGGAGGAGAGAAAACCCACCAAGGTGACATGGGGTTGTAGAAAGGTACTTGGAAATATGCTTGCCAGGTCTCTGGCATCTAACCTGATCTATACGTGATAACAAGCACTAGAATTTAGTTTGTTAATATAAGTACGTGTATAAAACATAAGATTAAATAAAAAGACTCTTAGGAGGTCATCCCTGGTTGCTAGTTAGGTAGAATATGAGCTGCCCAAAGGTTAAGACAGGGTCAAATATGTCTTTCCATTCTCCAGAGCAATCTTTTGCAAACGGCCTATCTTGTGCTAAGAAGCACAGCTAACTCTTAGAGACTTGAAACGAATCACCCTTGGAGTGCTTCTGCCAGGCTGACTTCATCTTGCTAACTTTACAGAGATAATGCTTCTTAATGTTCTTCGGGATAGTCAGGGGACAAAACCCCACCCTGTAGTTTTGACTTAACATCCTGGTGCCTAGTAACATTTCCGGTGGGAAGTTTTTAATATTCTCTCCTAGTTCTCAGTGGCTACAGTACATTTTAAACTGCCACCTTGTCACCCAGTTCCTGTTTTGTTTTGTTGTTTTGTTTTAAGCCACTTAAGAGAAAAATACTTGTAATTCCAACAGAAAAAAAAAAAAAACCCTAATGAGATGCCTGGGTTCTGAAACAAAGACTTAATGAGGAAGCCCTTGCTTGAGCACCCTCAGGATGTTGACAAGGTCCCACCACGCCTGTGAGTCTCCCACTGTGAGCTGGCAGGGCTCCTACCACCCAGAAAGTGATAGACAAACTCCCTGGAGACATCTTGCCCCCAGGGAGAATACAAACAGAAGAGGCAGAAATCAGAGCCACCTCCAGAGTGGTGATGTGACAAGGCTACCTTCTAGCTTGTGGGGGAGGACTCCCACTCCCTCTTTGTACTCTCTGTGTCCTTGACACAGACAAGCCAAAGAGAGAGGTGAAGTCCCAATTAACGACTCGAAGCACTCGCTCCTATCTGTTAACATTAGGCTCTTGGCAACCTTGCCTAGTAATAACTCAAAAGAGAAATACCCATAGTTTGTTGAGCTAAAGAGCAAAGAATATCCCTTTGGGGAGAACAGAATTTTTAATAGGAGAGAGGTCAGTCTGAGTTCTGTTTTCTGTTAAAGAGGCCAACATTCCTAAATCTAGATGTTATGAATAAACAAAAATAAAAGAGAAACTTGTCACCCGTGGTCCATGACAGTAGGTAGACCACGATGTACAAAGACCTGTCCTTTTTACACAGGAATTTTACTTCCTATATTTAGAATCACGCACCCAACCCCCACCCCTTGGGGGAAGGGGCTGCCTGCTGAAGAAACGTCCTGTAGTGTGGAGGCACTACCGTGTGCTCAGTGCCTCCTTGCTTAGTTTGAGCCATGTCATGGTCATGAGTCATAGCTGAGCCATGCCTCATCCTTTAACTCCACTGAGAGGAGTCATTGTGCACTGTATCCCTTCCTTCTGACACAGTCTGACTTCACTAGAGATTGAGTTTCCTCTTTTGACTTACATGGTCACCAAAGGAACCCTACTCACAGCAGATGGAGCAGAGTGGAGTTTAAGTTCCAGTATGCATGGGATGGGAACACTTCTCCCGGTGTGCTGAACTGTCTTTGAAAACTTTCCAAACTATGGTAGCACTGAGTGGTAATATTAAACCTCCCTAGATTGGGGGGGTGGGGTGGGTTGGCAACATGTGAAGAAATAAAAAGGGGGCGAGTAAAGCTAGAAGAGCACAGAGCATACCTGTGAAGTTCTCGGCCACAAAAAATGAGACACCTAGATCATATTCTATCAGCCAGCTCCTCTCCAGGGTCGGGGAGCATCTCACAAGAGGCCATGGAAAAACCTCTTCCAGCCAGGGGTCAAGAAGGACCAGATGGAAGCAGCATCACTAGATAGGACAGGACCACACTGTACTTGTGAACTTGCAGCTGCTGTAGTTGGCGGCATCAGACCTGCACAAGATCAAGCCAGTCAGCATTCCAGAACAGAATGGGGAAGGGCTGGTGAGGCTTCTCCCCAGCTAAGGGGCTACTATCATCTGAAGGCTTCTAGGGGAGAGGGGTCAGTTTTCTCTGAGACTGGGATCCTTGGAAGATTGGCCGTGCTTTAGTGAAAGCCTCACACCCGTGAGTATTTGGACAGTATAAACTGGAATCAGTGTGTTATTTAAAAAATAAAAAACAAAAACAAAAGAAGATATGAAGTTGGACTGGGAGGGATAAGGTTGGGGATGGATCTGTGAGGGACTAGAAAGAGGAACAAAAGATGATTATGATCAGATTTCATTGTTTAGAGGTGTGAAATTCTCAAAGAATTAATAAAAATATAGTACTGTTTAAATTAAAAATAATCTAAAAGGATTATTTAAGTTATGGAAAATAAGCTAGGAAGATTTAGGGTGAAGAAAACATTTTTGATTCATCTGTACAGCTTTTATTGCATGCTAGCCTGAAAGACTTTGTGAGACAAAAAATGAAAATTGCTAGAAGGACATGGGTCTATGTCCACATACACGCACAGAAGTTATTTATTTAAATTGTTTAATTTGAATATATGGGGAGGGGATGTTCTCACTGAAGGGTTCGTAAAGAAGTCCTCTGAATGCAAGCACATCAATAAACTGTTCGCTTGGACACTTGTGTTAGATACCTTGAGTGACAATAAAAGCCACAAGTCCCCATCAGCCAACAGCTCCAGCTTCTGCTGCATGAGGTGATGCAAGCTTTGCATCCTATACCAGAACTGCTTCTGGAAACTTCCCACATCTGATAGTTGTTAAAGTGAAAATTCTGAATCTCCATAAATGAATGACATTTCTTACTCGAGAATAGAGAAGACTTGACTCTCCCCCTCTTTTTCCTTTCCATCTTGAAAACTGTATTTGGAGCTATGGTTTCCATGATAATAAGTGCCTGTCTACATTTATGAACAGGAGATACACAAATGTATGTTTACCATAACCAAGTATATTTCTTCTTCAAAGACCAAGTGTATTTCTTGAGTCCCAAGTGGTGCCATCTAATAAGGACCTTAGTACCTCATGTAGAAACGAATGGATAGTTACTCATGAGAATTGAGGAAATACTTAGATGCTTTAGAAAGCAGAAGACTCCTGGGACACAAAGTTCCAATGCTCTTTTAACAAGTCTAAGAATGCCCAGGGAAAGATGGAGGAGAGAAACCTGTCAGATAACAGGTGACGATATGGACTCCTTCAGTACATCATGGAAGAATCCATTGGAGGCACTTCAGGTAGAAGAAGCGAAAGACATTGCTAATTTTGGTCTCTCTCACACACACACAAGCTGAAATTTTGAATTGAGCTACATCACACACATCTCAAATGCAAACTCTCTTGGACTTCAAAAGATGTTTCCTTGAAACTTTGTGTGTTGACCTTGGTGTGACATCACTTTTCCAGAATTAGAAACTAGGATCACGCATAATCTCTTCTCACAAAACATAATGTTCCTAATATTCACCAACCATGTGCCAACCATGACATTTTGGACTAACTACCTTATTTTAATTTTTATTATTTTCATTTATTACTTTTTAAGTTTTATGACTATCTTATTTTTATGTGGTTGTGTGTGTGTGTGTGTGTTGAGTTGTATGTAGGTGTATCATGTGTGTGCAAAGTGCCCAGAACATCAGTTCTCCTGGAACTGGATTTTAGAGGTTCTGAGCCACCAAGTAGGGATGCTGCTGGGAGCTGAAACTGGTCCTCTGGAAGAAGAGCAAACTCGCTTAGCCAACATCTCTTCAGCTCTCTAACCATGACGTTTGATTGTCTAGTGGTACCATTGGCAGCGTCTCTCGTGATAGGAGGCCAACAATAAAGTTGTCATAACCATCAGAGCACATTTTCAAGATCGATTTTATGCTTTTCCAGATTGCAGTCCTAATTAGGCACAAACAAGTGTGGACGCCTGCCTCGCCAGCAAGGAAGACGCCACACAACAGGATCCTTCCGCACACATCTATTGGGAGAGCTTGATTGCTGTGGCGGAAGACCCCGAGCCTGAAAACTGGTGCTGCTTATATATGCTTAGGATAGGCGTGGAGCCTCCTGATTGGATATGCCATCAGAACCTCATTAACATGCTCCGGGGTGAGCAGTGACTCAGCGGATACCCAAATGCAAATGCGCACATTGCTTGTTTATCAAGAAAGCATGCAGGAAGTCGGCGCTATCTTGTGATGGCAAATTACCTGGCTTCCCACAAACAAGTGCAGTTATCCTTGTTGTTGACTAGGTTTTATTCAGTCAGCAGCCTGCTTATTCCTTCATGGTCTATTTCATTAAGTATTTATTTGTGATCTTACTATAACAAATCATTGACAGTAACATAGCATGAGATCAACTCACTGCCTTTCCAGGACCAAGACAATTATATGCATGATCTTCTTGACCTTTTTGTGGTTGCTTAGTTGCATCAGAATTTTTGGGTAGAAAGGTAATAACTAAGTCTTCAATGTAGACATTCATCTCTATTCCTTTAGAACAGAGTTATAGACCCTCCATATTTTCCCACCAGACAATTCTTGTTGAAGGTTGCCCTACTTTACAGTAGGGTCTTCATCATTATCTCCAATCTCTGTGCTGTAGATATCAATCACACTGATCTCTAAAGATCAAAAGCACCTCCAGATGTTATTAACTATCCCGTTGACGAAAATAATCATCCCCAACTAGGAACTGCTGTCTTCTGGCCTTCCCGTGGGTAAAGGAACAGCCCCTGTTACACTCCTTGGCTAAGCAGCGAGACCTGTTAACCCAGGATCCAGGTACACAGGGCTTTCACCATGAGCAAGCTGAAACTGCTCATCTCTATGCACAGGGCAAAGGTGGACAGAAAGACCACACACAGTGCAGAAAGCTGAAGCAGTGTCCAGAGAAAGGGATTGACTCCAAAGAGACAGCTGCAAATACTGATGCCCTGGGGTTTAGAGAGTCAATCTTGAAAGCACAATAAGATCTCTAGAGTCTGTCTGATTGAAAACCGATGCAGAAGATAATCAAAGGATGCAAGTTACCTAACCAGAAGGAAAGCAGAGACATTGAGGAAAGTGTCCCACCATCCAGGCCTTACAATATCAGAAATAACCTCCATATGGAAAGGTAACACACAGTGACCTCTCATGCGAGGGCTAAGAAGGAAGACCAAGCAGGACCTGGAAGAAACCCATCCCTGGATATCTAAGAAAAATGCTTATGAATTCCTTACTTCATGCTATCGACAAAAAATTAACCTGACATTGAGTACAGACCTGAACATAAAGACTAAAAACCTACAGTTTATGGATAAAACTTAGCAATAAATTACAACCTCTGGGAAGGTGATAAATATTTAAATAATATTTCTGTCTACTCTTTGGAAATCCACATGTGTATCACACTGTGTCTTGGTCATATCACCCCTCTTTTCTTTTGTCCATTCCCCATGTCTAGAATCCTGCTTAATACATTTCCCTTTCAATTTCAGATCCTACTTTTACAAAATATTATTTAGTATCACCTTAAAGTAGATAGCACAATCCTGTTATCTCAGTCCATATGCAACTGGGTATGGGAAGGAAATAATTTTTTACACAGGACAGAAATGTGCTAGCAATGAAAAAATTTGACAAGTTAGGCTCAAAAACTTTCAGTGGAGAAAGAGGAACACTCCTCCACTGCTGGTGGGATTGCACGCTTGTACAACCACTCTGGAAATCANTCTGGCGGTTCCTCAGAAAACTGGACATAGTACTACTGGCAGATCCAGCAATACCTCTTCTAGGTATATACCCAGAAGATGTTCCAACTGGTAATAAGGACACATGCTCCACTATGTTCATAGCTGCCCTATTTATAATATCCAGAAGCTGGAAAGAACCCAG
>NC_034605.1:45250143-45251269 GCF_900095145.1 Mus pahari | reverse complement strand
GCCAAGAAGTGGGAGTGGGTGGGCAGGGGAGCAGGGTGGGGGGGAGGGTATAGGGGACATTCGGGATAGCATTTGAAATGTAAATGAAGAAAATATTTAATAAAATAAATTTTAAAATTCCATTTCAGAAATATGAGCCTATCTAAAACAGAGGGTTCCAAATACGATTTTACTCATATAAAGATTGCAATTAATGATGTTGATATTAAATAAATATTTATAATATGCTTTTAAAAAATGAACTGTCAGACATGAAATAGAGAAACCTATATTTGATACTTACATCTTATTAAAGGCCACACATCTTAAGTATCAAAAGTATCTTAAGTATCCAAAAACCAACAATTAAAAAAACACTTCAACTTATATACAAAAAATAAAAAATAACCCAAAGATTTGAACACATTCATGCCACAGAATGAAGAAATGGCTCAAAAGTACCTGAAAGGTCCTCAGCATCATAGATCATCAGGGAAATGTCAATGAGTGTCACAGTAAGATGTCACTGCACACAAATCATGACAGCTAAATTAAATAAAGTGGTAACAGCAAACGTAGCGAATGTCAGTGTAAATAAAATGAATGTTGGCAAAGCTGTACCTGAAGCAACTGGAACTCCACACATTGCTGGGAGAATTTAAAATGGCACAATCGGGGCAGAAAAAATTAGAGGCTTCATATAAAATTAACCACAAATCTACTTAAAACAGCCCTCTTTCTCTTTCTATATATTTACTCAGAGAAAGGGAGAGACAGAGAGAAAGAAACAGAGATGTGTTCACAGAAGTCCAGTTCTTGTATGTAATCGATTTTGAGTGTGTGTGTGTGTGTGTGTGTGTGTATGTGTGTGTACATATGCACATGCCACACTATATGTGGAGATTAGAAGACAACTTTTATGAATCTCTTCTCTTTACCATGTGAGTTTGAAGGGTTGAATTCAGGTCATAAACTCTAGGGGCAAGTCCCTTTACCTGCTGAGCTATCTTGGTGGCCCCCTAGAAGTTTTGATCACAACTCCAGACTGAAAAAACAGAAAGAAAGAAAGAAAGAAAGAAAGAAAGAAAGAAAGAAAGAAAGAAAGAAAGAAAGAAAGAAAGAAAGAAAAGAAAAGAAAAGAAAAGAA
>NC_034605.1:45218533-45249459 GCF_900095145.1 Mus pahari | reverse complement strand
GGTACCATTTTTGACAAAAGTTGGTTGGATCCCTCGCTATCTGGCTGAAGGGTAGCTCTCCTCTACTTCCTGTGCACTGCAGCACAAGCCTGCAGATGCCACATACACTCATCAGGTCCTAGGTGAGAGTGATGGGACTGCTGGATCAGAAGGACCAGTGGGATTCGCCAACTGAAACACATGCTCTGCTTGTTTGTAAAGTCACATACAGGTCAACAATCATGTGCCAGCAACTGCTGCTTGCTTGGGTCCTGGTTTCTGTCAGGCTTCATGTGGAGGAAGCTTTCTCTTGGAGATTGCCCTGTCCACGGTGCCGAGGGTGATGTTCCACCAGCTGCTTGAGGCCGTGAGCAACCATAAAGAATTGTTTCCACATAGGTCCCTGATACTTTCTCTTCCTGGACATTTTTGTTCAAGAGCATGAGCAAGCAGTGAGCACTTGAACTGAAACCGAAGCATTAGTAAGCGATGAGTTGACACGCCAGTGTGAGGTGGGTGGGGCGACAAGTGGGGACAGCATCTCCCTCCTCTCACCAAGCATAGTTACAATGCTCCATATTCTTTGATGTCTTCTTTCCCATAGAGGAAGTCCTTGGTACAAGTGAAGGAGGTTAAGTTAGCTCGTGGGAAAAAAAAAATGTCTCTTGGGTTGTGAGCGGTAAGTTGGCTCTTGCCCAAGAAATGTCCTCAAGGTGTGTGCCATGAGAGATGAAGTCACTTGGCTCATTTTACCAGCTTTGGGATGGCGTCAAGACCTGACAAAGCCAGGGAACACGTATGAGGAAACAAATCTAAGGCAGGACCGACCTTGTGGTGCTAGAGAGAGCTTCCGGCATGTAGTACAGTAGGAGCCTTGCCCAAGAGAAAAGACTGGAGAGGTCTTTACCTGAGAAGAAAAGCAAAGCCATGGGCAGCGAAGTGAACTCAGACTGAACAGGAACTTCCAGGCCCCAGCCTGACCAAGACACAAAGCTCCCTGAGGCAAGAGAAAGTCCTGGCAGTCCATCAAATTCTTCTTCAGTATTTATTTAGTTTAAAAAGAAACAAAAACAAAAACAAAAAAAACAAAAAACAGCTCTGTGTGTGTGTGTGTGTGTGTGTGTGTGTGTATGTGTCTAGAGGTGACCTTTCTTGAAGTGTAACACATGGAGTACAAAAAAAGAACATATACCATAACATATAACTGAAAAGACTCCACAAAATTAGTATATCCATGTTCCCTGCATCTACACCAGGCAGGAGAAGATCAGAATTTCATTGACTGTCTTCCACTCAATTAGTTTCTACTGATGAATCCGTTTGTTTTGTTTTGTTTTGTTTTCTGAGACAGAGTTTTTCTGTGTAGGACTTGCTATCCTATAACCCACTCTGTAAACCAGGCTGGCCTTGAACTCAGAGACCTGCTGGGACCAAAGGTGTGAGCTACCACCACTCAGCTCATCTGTTTGTTTTTGATTCAATGAGTTCTAAAGCTCTTCCTGTTCACAGGTTCCTTTTAACTCACTGAAGGCTGCCTCACACATGGCTAGTTTTGTTTCTCTGTAACCAGAGAGGAATCGTTACTCAAAATTTTAATTTGAAGACAGTAGTAAGTATGGACTGTAAGTCATTGTCCCCTAGGTACAGCAGTGTGTCGTCATTTATCTGATTTCAGAATGCCAAGCTGCTTGCTCTTGCTGTGACTGTCAAGTGGCTGGACATAGCACACTGTCACCATCCCTAATAACACACCTTAGTCTCCTCCTCTTGTGTATGGTAGAGGTTATTCACAGACTTCTGGGGGAAGCCTGAGGTTGTAGGTATTGCAGAAAACTATAATTTAGCATCTTCTTCATCTTGTCTAGGCATGGGATGGCAAACTGTGTTCATAATGTTTGCATTCTGAAGTTCAAGAGCAAAGCTGGCATGCATGGTTTTTTTTTTCCATTTGTCACAACTTAATCTCCACATATGATCTGGCTCCTTTTCAGCTTCTCTTCGACATATACAGATTGCTGACATCATTATTCCACTTTGGGGCCATTTTGAAATAACATGAACATCTCTTGAATGCAAGCATTGGTATACTAGCATAACCAAGAAAACTACTTAAGTAACATGAGGGATGTGTATTCAGTGAGATTACTTTGGATAAAGGTGAATGGAGATTTTATTACATTCAGCAATGTAAAACTTATGAACGATCTGTGTCTGATTTTCTGCTTACCACTTGCAGATTGTGGTTGCCCATGGCTAAATGAATCTTTGCAAAGAGAAAACCAGAGATGGTGGGAGGTTACTGTGTTCGTGTCAAGAGTAAAGAACACACGGTGCTAGGAAGGGGTGCTTTTAATTCTATTCAAGAGCACTGTGTACTTTAACAGACGTAGAACCAACCTCCTTTTTGCTATGGAACTATGGTGGCTATCTACATGAACAGGCCCTTCCCCTAGTTCCTAACAGGGGGCATGTTAGTATCATTTCTTTCTAACTGGTAACCCAGAAAGATGCCCAGTCTGTTATCAGATATGTGTGTCACAAAAGTCCTTTTTGTCCTGTAGCTTGACAAACCTTGTTCTCTTCTCTCTGAAGCCTCTCAAGACTCTCAGTTCATATCTGGAGATGAGCCTAAAGTCAAGGATTCCAAACATTCCCCCTCTCAACATGGCGTGGGGATTGTCAGTTCAGTTAACAGGCATTTAAAACATGCATTCCAGATGCTGAGGGCACAGAGAAATAGAATCCAGTCCATCTTGTAAAAGAGTGCACTGTCAAGCAAGGTATCAGTCAAGTAAGCAAATATTGGGCTGGAGACCCAAAGCCCTTGACTTCGAGGAGGGCAAAGAGGCATCCCTTGCACAAAGGAAACTTCTGAAAAGAATCTTGCTCCAGAAATAAGATTTCACCAGCAGAATCATGAAAAACAAAACAATAAGAACAAAAACCCCACAAAAGGACTGTTTAAAAAAAAAAAACAGAATAAATTTACAGCAAGGTTGCGAAATGGCTGACATTAGTGTATTTTCAATTATAGTAGACACCATGTGTCGGTGCCATGTGAATGTTTACTGAAAAAGAGTAGGCCTAGGATCCAGCACTGCTGGATCTTAATTTCTGGGACTGGGGACTGGAACTCTTCAGTTTGGCGATCTTTCTAGGTGATCCTGTTATACTTGAAACTTTGGGAATGGTGTTCAAGAGTGACAATACAGACAGGAGGTAAAGACAGAAGTGAAGTAAAACTGGGATAAATGTTGGGGCACTCGGGGAAGGAAGGGTTTCTAGGATGTACAGGAGCCTGTCTGTATCTGGACTTTATATGGAGTATTTATCTTCACTATTATACCATGTGGTAGACATTACCATCTATGTATTATAGACGAATAGACAAAGACCCAGGAAGCAAATTAGCTTACAAATGTCACAATGATGACACATCTATGATTGAAGCCAGGTGTGTCTGAACACAACACAGTGACCACGATTTTAACCACCTAACCACCCTTGTCCAACATTCCTGTATTAGCTGTGCTGTTCTGGTTTTGTTTGTTTTTGTGTTTGTTCTGATTATGAACAATAACTCATTCCACTTAGTGTTCTTATTCTCCACAAGGGGTACTGAGACCTTTGTGTTCCTTACTAGAAGCACGGGGATCATCAGTGACAAGTGAACTCCAGTCCCTGGGACTTCAGTCCAGCAGTCCCACGACAGAGATTTGACTCTGGCTCCTGTGAGCACCTAGTTTCTGGCCATATCTTCCTTTGATGTCATGATCTTGATATTTGATAGCTGATAGTCTCGGTTGGGTAAATTTTCAGAGAACTTGGTCTGCGGCCCTTCTTTTTAATCTGTTTTGAGGTCAAATCAGTTAAGAATTAGTCTTATTGCATTCAGATATATGCAGGCTGGGTGAAATCATTGTGAACTTCGGAAGCCATTTCTCTTGCTGAGTCTTTGTCTTTATCCATGCTCTAGAGATAAGAAGTATTGTTGGTGTGATTATACATGGACATTAATGTCTGGGTGGGAGACATTTGCCTTTCTGGGTTTATACTAAACAAATGACTGAAACTTTAGAATTCAAACTGAATTTTCTTTGTAAATGCTTTCATGTGTTTTGATAGATAATTTGGAAAGTCAGTTGTCTCTTATTGTGTGGTATTTTTCTAATCTCTTCATGGTATTAATGAACCAAATTTTAATTGTTTGCATGACAGATAGGGATTTACATAAATTGACTATCCTGTAATTTATCAGAAATTCAGAATTCTTGACTTTTAATACTGTGGGAGGTGGGAAAGGTTTTTTGTTTTGTTTTATTTTGTTTTGTTTGTCTTTTTTAGACAAGATAGTTCAGGATGACTAGAACAATCTTGCCATTCTCCTGCCTCAAGCTCGGATTATAGTCATGTACCCTGAGCCCCCCTATCATATATAGAAAATAATTCAGAAACAATTTCAGCATTCAAATTCACATACTTCAGGTACAGTTTTGTCAATTAGACTATTTCAGTAATTTTAGTTTAATAAACGGACTCATCAGCAGTAAATATAATAGAAGTAAAGACTTTGATTATACATAGGCATAGGCTTCCTAAATATATACAGGTTCACATAATGAATGAGCTAGCATCGTTTTGTTAAGTGTTCAAAAAGATAAAAACTATAAATTGTGCTTAACTGATTCGAGTCCTACTGACAGTGTACCTTCAGTGGTAATTATGTTTTGCTGTGTATGAGCTTGAAGACAATTTACAAGATATTTAAGAAAATTCAGCCTTGGGCTGGTAGTTGAGTCAATGCAAGATTGCTCTCCAGATATGCAGAAATAATTATTAATATGTGTCTACAATTTTAAGGAAACATAGCATAGAGGAATTGCAAGAATATATTATAGAAACTTCTTAGTAGAAACCTTTATTGTTGTTGTTAGTCTGGCTGTTTTATTCATATTCACTTGTGGGATTTCTTTTTTTAAGATTTATTTATTTATTATATGTAAGTACATTGTCTTCAGACACTCCAGTAGAGGGCGTCAGATCTTGTTACAGATGGTTATGAGTCACCATGTGGTTGCTGGGATTTGAACTCTGGACCTTTGGAAGAGCAGTCGGGTGCTCTTACCCACTGAGCCATCTCACCAGCCCCACTTGTGGGATTTTTAAGAAAGAGTTTCAGAAAACTAGGTTTGGGTTCCCTCTGTGGTAAATAAGTAGTATCCCCGCCCCCATCCATGGCCGATTGGTTTTTCCCCTAATGAAAGTTTGTGAAAGGCGATTTCTTTGTCTTCTGTGTCATCTGCCCAGATGAGAAATGTTCTGTGCCTTTCCAGCATCACATGCCGCAGTTTGTATGAAGCTTACTGCACCTTCATCTGCCGGTGCTGATGTAAGTATCATAAGCTGGGTGGCTTGCAAATAGCAGATGTGTACTTCTCACCGTCCTGGAGGCTGGAAGTCTAAGAACAAGGTGAAAATGGGCCAGTGTCTGGTGAATGGCTGGCTTGCTGATTCCTAGACTTTACATCCTCACTGCCTGCTCACGGGTCCTGGCAGAAGACAGTTCTCTGGGCCCTCCTCAAAGGAACACTCTCCATCATGACTTCATCAACATCCCCCACAAAGGCCCCTTCGCCTGATACCCACATATGGATCATTGAGTTCTAACTTTACTGTAAGCTGGCTGGCTTGCTGATTCCTCAACTTTATGAACAAATAGGTAGTCAAGTGCTGTTTCTTAGCTAAGATATCACCTTAGCCTAATTGTCAATTCTCATGACATTTTTAAAATTTTTCCTTCTTGAGATATATTATTACTATTAGTATCATTATTATGTGTATGTGTGTGCACACGTGCATGTGCACGCATGTGATGTGTATGGGGTGGAGAGCATACACATGCAGGAGTCTGCTCTCTCCACCATGGGTTCAGAGGGTTGGACTCGGGTTTTCAGACTTGAGTGGCAAGTGCTTTTACTTGCTGAGCCATTCCCACCAGACTTTAAGATCACATCTAATGACATCTTTTATGTCTGAAACTCTCTCTGAACTTTTTTCTAGTGTCCTTGGAAAGTTAGGAGACTCATTTGGATTTTCTTAGGGGAAAAAAAAAATGGGGATAGACAAAATGTCATCAATCTTTACCCCAACATGTAGGCTATCTATATGCAAAGTTCCCAGAGAATTTTCAATACTACCACTGCCCAAGGTGTCTAAGTATTCATCACATTGCTAGCTCTGCCTCACCTCTGCAAACCACACTATACAGCACATCTCCCTTAGCTGTGGGGAACGTTGCCAGACCCCTGGATGATGCCTGTCGTCAGGTAATACCAAGACCCCCAGTGTAATGGCTTTTCTATCTCAGTTGGTGTTTATCAAGTTCAGTGGTCATAAATTTTTGCACTCTGAAATGCAATGGCAAACCTAGCACGGGTTTCTTTTTCTTTCCCCCACAGTTTCATAGGATTCATTATGTATACCACAAAGTATCAGAGCCCAGAAGACAGTGTCAAATTCCCTGGAACTGGAGTTAGAGGCATGAGCTACCATGTGGGTGCTAGGAACCAAATCCAGGTCCTCTTGCAGAGGCAAGAGCAGTAAGCTCTCTTATGCACCAAGCTATCTCTCCAAGCCTCCAAGAATAATGCTTGATTATTTTCCTAAATTGAAAAATATCGGTTCTTCCTTGAAAATAGAAATTACTATGCCTAGGACTGCTGTGTAGATTTTTTTTTTTTTGGATTAGCTTTTATTGCCTTGTTTTGTATGCCACGGGAACAACCGGCTTTTCTTGTTGGCTGCATTATTCTCATATTGAGCCGTCAACTTACTCTCACTAGTAATAAATTAACTATGGCTGGGCCACACCTTTCCCTATCCAGATTGTTTTCATTTTTCTCTGATGCATCGGAGGGAGGTGTTGGGAATCAGCTGCTGGGCAAGACCTCTTGATCTTCAGGATAGAGAAGTGCCTTCCTAGCCCTGGCCAAAAGGGCTGTGCTTGACACTCTGGGCCCAGGCTTCTTCTGATAGTGTCCCTTAGAAGCTGAGGACATAGCAAGAGGCCCAGTCAATGTGTGCAGACCTCTGGCTGAGGAGCAGATGGACACACAGGGCTGCCAACTCTGCCTGAATGGAGCAAGAATTCATTACTGGGGAAGGAATAGCTGACAGAGTGTTGCGGGGTTTGTTTGGAATGTGGACATTCTAATATCCTGTGTCCTGGATCTTAAGCTACTATAAGTCCCAGCAATTTAATGAGCTATTCATTATGATGAGCTATTCATAAGTGATGTATTCCTTTCTCTGCTTGGGACTCCTCTGGATTGGAGGAAGTCTTGAGTGTTGTTTTTTTTTTTAATTGTCATAGCAATGCAATTCTTTGTGTAAGTTTGGTAAGGATCTGTCTTTCTTGTTGCCGTGACCTAATTGGACATTGTGGTTATATAACTAATAACTAAGGACATTGTCTGTGATAGCATACTTGAGACTGTTTAGTGGCTCAGATAGAACCAGAAACTTTTAAAGAAGTCAGATTTGCTTTAGGGGGATGACACAACAAGGCCTTCACTGGCAAACAGACCTGATTTCTAGTTTAGACCCAAATATGGGGGTCACCTGTTGGTCAACTCAGCATCAGATGATCTTAGGGGATTCAGAGTGAATATTTTTCCAAACTTACAAATACTACAGGTACACTCTAGAGGTGAGCTTTTGGCATATATATATATATATATATATATATATATATATATATATATTCCAGTCTGAAATTTCTTATGAGAATTTCTAAATGGCTAGTTCAAAAAGTCTGCTTGTTAGATTATCACTCTTGCCTTGCCTAATTAAGTGCCTCTGAAACCCTGCACCACCCTCATTTTCTAATGAGGTTAATAATAGTGGCAAGGTAATATTTCTGATTGAACATGTGTGGCCTTAGAAATTCTGTGTCTTATCAGAAGCTGATCATCGGGTACACACTCTTCCAGGCCATCACACTGCCATTCTCCCCCACGCTTTGCACAGTTCTAGATCACTTTTTTCAATGGCACGCAACCGACGAACATGCAAACTCTGTTTTGTCTCGAGAAATTTTAATTGACTCGCTCTTCAGCTGTGGGAAAACCAGTTTTGGTACCTATCTGTCAACTGGATTGGATCTTCTCGTGATCCCAAGCTGCCAACCCTTATCTGACTTCCAGTCCCTCCAGTTTCTCTCAAGGTTTAACATTAATCCTTCAAACTGGCATTTCTAATGTTTCTCTCTGCCACTTGACCTAGTTCCTAGATCTCTATGGGAACTCTAGGCCATAGATAACCTCAGATCCAATCTATTATTATTATTATTATTATTATTATTATTATTTTACTGAAAATGCACTACAAGGTTTAGCCCTATGTATGGCCTTACATCTAGTGTTTCAAGGACTTGCTGTTGTTGCCTGCTTTGAATCTTCGTGCAAAGGGTCAGCAAGAAAGAAGGCTTGAACAGAGTCTCCAAAGACCCCATTGCTCCCCATGATCCAAGGAGCTCCAGGAACCTCACCTGGAAGTTCTACAGTTCTAACATAAAAAGGGAGTTCCTTGGCGTCTAACCATACTGGCAAGAAAGAAACTATTCTAAAGACAGACACGTTTGCCAGTTGCTTTGGCTGTCAGACAATAGAAAAAAAATCATCCCTAAGGAATTAAAATCCCCCCACCCAAAAATACCACACAGATGGGGAGAGAATGGCTGAAGCCCTGGCCCCAGCCGAAGGAGAGCGTTCCCTCAAGTTATCCAGGTGATCCTCCAGATGCTGGTGATCAACAATGAGGCAGGACTCTGCCTCAATCATGGCTCCGTAATTACACAAATCTCTTGCATTCTATCAAACCTAAACTCCATCTAAGTACCCTGGACTTCGGAGGCCACCCAATGGTTTTACTTGTTCCTCTTCCCAGTATGACCACATTGAAGAAATTATCTTCCTCTTCTCTTTACTCTTCTGGGTCTCCTTAACTGGCATTTGGGGAGGGGTTCAAAAATCAGGCTTGTGGTGGTTTCCGGGATCCAGGTTCAAACCCCCAATAAGCCAGTAACACCGAGACCTCTAAGAATCCATTGGACTGCTTGCCCTCAGTATTTGACTCACAACTCTGTTTTTGCATATACCTTTATAGTAATGCTTCAGTCCCATGAAAGCTTGCTTGCTTTCTCCTTCCTTCCTTCCTTCCTTCCTTCCTTCCTTCCTTCCTTCCTTCCTTCCTTCCTTCCTTCTTTCCTGCTATCTTCCTTTCTTCTTTCCTTCCTTCCTTCCTTCCTTCCTTTCTTTCTTTCTTTCTTTCTTTCTTTCTTTCTTTCTTTCTTTCTTTCTTTCTTTCTTTCTCCTCTTCCCCCTCCTCTTCCTCCTCCTCCTTCAGGGTCTTCTGAGGTAGGGTTTCTCTCTGTAGTCCTGGCTGTCCTGGAACTCACTCAGTAATACAGGCTGGTCTCGAACTCAGAGTACTGCCTGCCTCTGCCTCTCGAGTGTTAAGATTAAAGGCATACATCACCATTACTTATTCCCAGCTGCAGCTTTCTTGTAAGGTGCCTAGGCTGCTAAACCCTGAAACCCTGACTAAGATCATCCCCATCGCCGTGTAGATGGCATAACTGGTGTGGCAGGAACAGCGTCACTTCTCTGAGAAACTCTACAGAGACCTTCCTTGCTTCACACTGCTCAAGAGGCTGATGAGGATCCGGAATGTTCTAGGGCTGAATGGTATTCATCTTGAGCATAAAAAGAGGGTTGAGTTTTACCTACGCATCATGTTCCTCAAGAAATCAACTACTTTTTTGGGTTGTAAAAAATGATGAGCCAAAGAGGGCCAGTGTGCTCCCACCATTTCCCTCCATATTTTCACAATGAATGGAGAAGGCCAGACCTCTCTTTCCTCCGAATTCCTAAAGACTCATGGATGGCTCCTCTGAGGAACCCATCTTTGTAAAAGTCCAGGTCTCCTTTCTCTTCTTTATTAATGATCAATATTCTTGCTGTAACTGTCTAAATAAAATGACCTTCTTAATTGTCCAGTATACTTTGTCTTTTGCCCAACAGGGCACCTAGTGGCCATTAGCTAGAGCAAAATGAACTAGTCTTTAGGGACCAAACCCAGAAACCAAGCTCCACAGCCATCCCTGTTGCTAATCATACTTCAGCAAACTGTCCAACCCCAATGGGCAACCAAGTTGATGTGTAAATTAAGCACTTCATTCCCCTAACTCGAATGGAAATTCTTAATCTGTAGAAGAGGTATTTGTAACCGTGGTGGAGGTTTTGAGTATTAAATAATTTTACTTTTGATTAAGAACAGACTTTTGCATATTTTATAGTACTGGGTAGAAATCAAGTTAAAAATCCCCAAATTTCGTTTAACTCCATTGGAAATGCTTTCTTTTTATTAAAAAAAAGAAAAAAGAAAAAAATTTCAATCAATACCATTTTGGATTTCTCTATCAATGTTCTGCTGATTTAAGATTTTCACTACCATTGATTTAATTATTCTCTCTGGTCTTTACCAAGATAACTTAAAGAGAAAAAAAAAAAAAAAAACAGCACTGCTTGCAGAACTTACAGCTGCTTGTTTCTGGTGCTTGTTTTGGTTGTGTTTCTTTAAGAGCTCCAGTGCCGCTGTATTCATTATCGTGGTTGAATTCAAATATGATAATTTGTAATGATCCAGATTCCTGCCTCCCTTCCCTGTGAGTCAATGGTGTGAGCGTGTTAGGCTGTTCTGTTCTACTGAGTCATCTGTAGACAAAACGGTTTGTTGAGAAGCCTCCATACCTTTGATTGGATCTTGAAACTCTTGCATGGGATTGTGCTTAGGCAGTGAATCCGTGAAGAACAATTCTCAACCAATCTCTCTTCTCATCGTGTTCTCCCTCCCTCCTTCACCTGTCCCTTTTACTTTTACTACAGAGGAGTTTATTACACCATAATTTCATGGCGGTTTATTTTTTCTGAATTAAAAGAAAAAATCTTACTGAGTAAATTATCTGAGTGTGTAACTCTTACTAACTGCCTAGCATTAGATCAAGTGGCCCTTAATTTCAAGACGTTTAAACTCAAGGAGTTTCCTCATCAACAAAATAGTACAAGAAAAAAAAAATCCCAAAATACAAAAACTACCAGCTTCCACTGGGTGTTTCCAAATGCAAACTTGTGCTTGCAAAGCTCTCCCAAGAACATCTGATATGGGATAGTGTTAGCCACCATGTGCATTTGCCTTGGACATTATTATGAATTCCATTGGCTTGGAAACATTTTCTATTCCTTATAAGTTGTAGACACACACATCTGATTGACTGTATCAACATTTTAGTGGGTTGAAGAAAGCAAATCATAGCCATTATATCTACATTCTAAGTTTTACAGATGTTAAGATAGCAATAGCTAGGATTAGCTTCAAAGTAACCTAGGATGGCGGCCAGGATGTATGGTATAGGTAGATGAAATGATGTCAATCATAGCTTGACACTTATTAAATCTGTAAGTTGGTACATCTCGTTTATTACATTCATCTTACTAATGTAGGATATGGTTGAAGATGCCATGAGTACAAATCTTAAACTCCATATGTCCATGCGGATAAGTACAAATTTTAAACTGAGCATGCTCAATGTTGAAGTTCAATCATTTCCAACCTTTCCTTTTACTCTGGCCCTTCTTTTATGGTCCTTGTCTCAATCGATGGTACTCTGCCCCACCATATGCAGAAGATAGTGATGAAAGATAAAATGAAGGATAACAAGAAACATTTTAAAATTTAGTTTACCTTTGTGTTAACTGACTAAAACTTTGGGTACATGTTCTTATTGTGAGAATGATGCATAAGACAGGTTGGAACAGACAGATGTAGAAAGAATTCCCTACTGAGTCCCTAGTCTACCACTGTGAATAAACTTTAATAAGGAAATTTGGGCCACACAAACTTTCTGAAAAGTAAGTATACAAAATTTTCATATCAAATTCTTCTAACTCTTCTGTAGTCTAATTACATCTATTGGAAGAATGTCAACCCCCTCCATCACTTTATCATAATTCAAAACCTATGTATGTTTTTATAAATTAATTGGGTAGGTATCTGTTAGTTGGCATGTTAGAAGCTAGAGACACTAAGGAAGGTCTACAGGACCTTTAGCCTGATCTCAGGATAAAGGTTCTAGGGTTAATCCAAGGTCCAGAACACTTCTGTGAGACCAAGGTGATTCTGAAACTCTGACTTGCTTTAGGCGTTATCCTGATCTACAGTTATCATGTGCTTGTGGTTCCTAGCCATGGGTTCAGCCATGTCATGCTTCCTAGCCATGGGTTCAGAAGATTTAGAGCATTGCCAAACATTCATCAAATGCATCCTATTTAAATAATAAATCGCCTCCCCACTCTTTCATGGCCTAAGTTGACCTAAGAAGGAAAGACGCACCTTCTTAAGTGATACCTTCCGCGATGATCTTCCTGAAGCAGAACCAGGCTTTACCAAGCCTCTGCCTGCACTCTGCCTTGAGTTTGCACAACTGTAAAATTAGTCTGCTAAAAGTTTCCAAGGGAAAAAAAAAAAAAAAAGGAGACCTCACAATATTTCTAGGTCTTCCAAAGGATCCCAGAATATAAACAAGGGGACATGCACAGTGAGAGGGACAGCTATGAAGCTGATGGGCTTCTAAGTCCTGACATCTCTGAGACACTGGTATGCCACTCAGGGATGCTGGAAAAGACAATGGCATAATACATACATACATACATGCATACGTACATACATACATACACACACATATACAGGGACATGACATGTAGATGACTATGACTTGGGAAATGTAGAAATTATTACCTCCTGCTTGATCAATAGCCATAGGCACAAGAATTCTAGAAATTTCACATAGAGACCAACCCCTTTTCTCCATCACATGCCCTCGTCCCAATCCAGCATCTGCAGACTTCATACCTGTAGACCAGTTGAAGTTCACTTGGGGCCTGCTCTACAATTTGTCCTAATCCAATGTCAGTGGTAGCTGGTTACTGTGAATAACATCCCTGAATATTTTCACAGCAATTTGGGCAGAAGGGGCATGGGTTTCCTCAGAATATGAAAGAGAAGAATAATATAGAAACAGGACATTCTGAGCTGGCAAAACTACTTTGAGATTCCTGATGGGTTGTATCCTAGGGTATCAGCATCTTGTCATGGCTAGGATATATCCTCCTCTCTGTCTTATCCCGTGGTATCAGTCCTATCTCTCTGTCTCATTGGTATCAGCATCTTGTCATGGCTAGGATACATCCTCCTCTCTGTCTTATCCCGTGGTATCAGTTCTATCTCTGTCTCCTCATTGCCCAGCATTTGAAGTGACATGGTGATCCTGACCCTGCTATTCATCATTGCAGCTTCTTCCCTGTGCTGGCTTCAGGGACAGCAGTGGTTAATAAAGCCCTCAGTGACACCAGGGTTGGAGATGGGTATTACCCATCTTAGCGAGTGTTCTGCCCACTCTGCTTTGAAGTGATGAAGTTAGGTAGCTGACAAAGTGCCATCCACTGGGAGTTTTCCCAGTGAAAACCTCTCAAACATTGATTTTTTTTTCCCCAAGGAGAAAAAACAAAACAAAACAAAACACAGTTCCACTCACAGCCTACTCACAAACAGACACAACCTTCCTTTCTCCCCAATTTAGGAAGGAAGAAACCTCTTCTGATCTGAAAAAGTTTACAGAAAAACAACAACAACAGAAAACCGGGGATCTTTAGTTTCACTACTGCTATTTGTCTGAGGTCTCTGGAGAAGCCACGAGTTTGGTGTATCTGTCTCCTTGGATGTCAAAGGACTTTGTATAGTGGCCCCAGCTTCCTGACAGGGTTCTGGTGAGAAGGTGACTCACAGGTGGAAAGGAAGTGAGAATGCTGTGGGAAGCCAACTTCTTTACAAAGACTTGACTGACTGAAATCTAGAAGGCCATGGAGAGTCACTAACAGAGCATCCCTCCTGAATGTCAGACTAGATGCTCTGGCCCTGCAATTGTAGAGAGGTGAGGGAATGAATGAATTCCATTGAGAACAAGTTGTTGTAACATATTAAGATTTGGGACTTAAAAACCAGCCTTTTCAAGACTTTGGGAAGATAAACGCCACCTTGCATTATAGAGCAAATGCCACTCCACTAAAAGAATTCTCTTTGACTCATTGGAGTTTCATTTGGTAAATAAATCTAAACGTGATTGAATGTTTTCCTAGCTACTCATGTAATGATTCAATAAGACTTATACACCTCTTCAAGGGCCTCTCACCCCACCCCACAGGCTGCCATTTTCTGTACTGCCAGGAATCCAGCCCAGGGCTGGTGGAAGCTAGACAAATGCTTTACCAGAGAGCTCCAGCTCTGACTGGACCAGCTAACTTTATCTGAGAAGCTGGGAGGTGAAGCTTTCCTGGGGACTGCTTTGCCCACCAGCCTCCCAGAACACCCCCCCCCTTTTTTTAGGTTTGCTTGAGTGCCTCTTCCAGATGAACTCCAGAAATCTGGAGGTGAACCAGCGGTCTCTGTGGCGCTCAAGCTTGTCAGCTTTGTAGAAGCCCCTGCTTGCTGTATGACTTCAGTACTCCCCCACCCCACCCCACCCTGACTCCCCCGTCCCATCCCCCCAACCCCCTTGTCTCTGGGTCTCTGTTTTCTTTTCTTTCCAGAAAAGAAACAATCAGCGAAGTTCCAATTTGATCTTAGAAAGTCTCTTTCCAAGGGAACTCGAGCTGAATATCATTCCCCTCACTGCTAGGCTGTGGAGCAGCACAGGTGGAATTCAAACCCATGGTTTTCATCAGTCAAGAAGCTAATCCCCAGGGAAAAGAAAGCACTCATTAGTGGGCTTCTCTCTCCCCATCCCTGCCAAACGTCACCGCATCCCTCGCAGGCTCTACTCTCCTGAGACTGAAGCCCTGCGGGACCCTTAAGAGGAAAGAGAAAAGTCTGTAGCAAGGGCGCAAGCGCGCTGCCAGAAAGAGCAAGTTTTGGAAATCCAGGAGGAAGTCTGACTGACCTTCCTAGGAGCTCAGCTCATTTCCTCTGGGTGCCCGCAAAAGAATGGGCTGCCTGCGAAGCCCCCGGCCCACTGACGGCTGATCTGAATCCCAGAGGAGGGGTCGGGGAGGAAGACTGCTTCACACCTTCCTGTTTTCTTGCCAGTTACTGAAGCAGCAATCGTGGAACCAAAGGACGTGAGCGTTTAACCTATTAAAAATGACAACTGCTTCACTCCAGCTGTAGGATTCTCTGAACTGGCTTCTCAGTGGCTTCTCCCATCCCAGCTCCCTCTTCAATGCATTGCAATGGCGGCGTTCTTTGTTTTCTTGGTACCACCTCAACATCTTCACCACTGGACTTGTTCTTAAAACAGAAGAAGAAGAAGAAGAAGAAGAAGAAGAAGAAGAAGAAGAAGAAGAAGAAGAAGAAGAAGAAGAAGAAGAAGAAGAAGAAGAAGAAGAAGANAAGAAGAAGAAGAAGAAGAAGAAGAAGAAGAAGAAGAAGAAGAAGAAGAAGAAGAAGAAGAAGAAGAAGAAGAAGAAGAAGAAGAAAAGAAAATCCCTCCACCCCCATCCCATCCTCCCTCTCTCCCTCCCCCCTCCCCCCTCCCCCTCCCCCGCACTAAATAAATGAGGGAGATCCTGAGGCAGAAGGTTGAAGTTTGCTCAATAGGAAATGGTAGCCAAGTGCAGGCCAAGAAGTACCAAGTACCATGTGGAAGGGGCCAGGGTTTTGAGACACTCTCACCCCATCCCACCCCACCCCCACCCTGCAGCCACTGCCAGTCACACAGTGGCAAGCAATTCATTAGGTGACATAAAATAGGCATACAGACACTTTTCTCATATACCTCACTCAGACAATGCTTTAAAATGCTAATAATTTAACAGGGGACGAAAAAGAGTTGCAGTGAGCGGCCTGGGATGTTGGCCATGTGGGCTGGCAGACTGATTTGACATACCATGCCTCAGTTAGGATAACAGTAATCATCGAGAGCTCATATTTGTTCAATGCTAGCCATCCCTTCAGCCTCTCCTAGAGAAAGTCAGTGAAGACTCTAGAAGCCCAGCAAGTTCCCATGAGTCTTTGCTGATAGGACCATGTTTTGGTGTGCACATATGGGGTTGGGGGTAAATGTCTTAAATCAGCTCCCGGACTCTCCTTCTGGGGCACTCAGCCAGTCCTGAGCTTGGAAGAAGAAACAGTTCTCAGTATTCCTTAATAAACAAAATTCTTAGTTGGAGCAAATAAAAGGCACCAGCAATATCCATGGAGCAAGCAGGCCTTGCTCGAGTAGCAGCCGCTGGGTGAGGAGCAGAGATTGAATAGCTGTGGTGTTGGAGGAGGTGAATAGCTGTGGTGTTGGAGGATCATCTTTCCATCGCTTCCTCCAGCCCAGTACTATGGAGAAAGCGCCTCTCACCAATCCATCAGCTTAAACTGTTGGAAGCTGCCGAATGGCAGGTCAGAGAAACAAGGTTAATGACAGGCCTCCCTGGAGATACCTTCAGGTTAACAAGAAGCAGAGGCTGTACTCCATGGGGAGACAAGACTTAAAGTTTTTGTGTTTTCTTAACACAATCCAAAAGCAGGATTTTTTTTTAAATGTACAAATGCATATTTTATTAAATATCATGTATCTTCTTTCTAATTCTCTATTTCCTTCATATTGTATGGCCTTCAAGGTCAACTAGCCAGAAAAGCATCTTTTAAAGAAACATATCGAGTTTCCTGTTTAAATCAAGCCAACACCCTCCTTTTTTCTAAGTTTGACCTTCCTAGAGAGCCATTTTTCACCACTTCCCTTCAGGATTATCAACTCTTGGGGTTTTCAGAAATAATTCACAAGTCGGTACAGTAGGGAAAAATATTTATTTTCTAAAATCATTACCTTGACAGGCAAAACAAAGCATGTTCTCAATTTCATTCAGAAATATATCTTTTTAAAAAATACATAGACCAATATGGCCTGCCCAGACATATATTTAACATGGTAAATATAAGGAATAAATTGTTTGAATATAAATATCTATAAAAAAATAAGTACATCAAAATTCAATCTAACCTCTTCCATTAGCCAGTTACAATACATACGGGAACATATTTTTACTGCTAAAAAGCACAAACCAGGTTTTCAACATGTCCACAAACAACTCTATGCCATTGTGTTTCCCAAGGTCAAGGACAGGGGCCAGATTCTGTCATCCTTTTTTCTCATAGATCAGAGCTAGCAGATTAGCATGGGAATGTTTCATCTACTTCTGACTCAATTTCTGTGAGGCAAGGACAGTATAGAGGATAGGGAACCCGGATAGTGGAGAGGAGAGAGTATAGGGAGGCAATAATTAAAGGTGAGAATGTGTATGACAGTGCAGAAAGGTGAGGTAGACTCATATTCATGAAATACATACTAATGTACAGTAGTAACAGTTGCTTTGAGTTTTGCATTTTACAACTTAAAACAAAAACAGTTCTTGCCTTTTTCTTTTTTTATTAAACTCAAGTGTTTGTCCTTTGAGTATGTTTTCAATTTGTGCATTCCTCAGAAAAATTTTTGCATGGACTTTGGAGTTTCTCCCTGAAATGTGCCAGGCGCCTGAGTCAGACACGAACACTCCCTAAGGACTTTCTACAGAAACTCCGCCCTGCTATGGAATCTCCTGGCTCTCTGGGTGATGCCACTCTAGAATGGCATCGTGTCTCTGCTCTCTGAGAAGTCCTCTGTCATTCCCAACCAACAAGAAGAGGCAGAAAGGCACTCACTACCAGTGAACACAGACAGGTTAGGGAACACCTCAACCTTTCTTGGAATGTTTGGATCAAGGATGCTGGTCCTCTGCCAGTCTGAACAAGAAACTGTAGAAGCCAGACAGATGGTCTTGCTAAGATCCCAGCCAGCATGGAGAGTGCAGAGCTGGCCACGGGGCTTGAGCTATATAAGGGATGGCTTCCGAAACGCCGGGGAGCTCTGTAGTCAATGTGCTCGGTTGTGTGTCAACTTCTGGTCTCTATAGAGCTCAGCTTTCAACTTCGCAACACGAAAAGATGCCCTGATGCTGTTGCTGATGGCCTCCAACCTATTAAGACAAGACAAGAGAAAACTAAATGTTATTTAAATGCACACTCACAGAGAGGGAAACAAATCACGACTTGGCTAAAGAAGTGTCTAAAATTAGAATTTGGCACCAACACACCAAGTCTTAGTTCCTAGCCTTTTCCACCAGTTGTGGCAATGTGGTGCTCTTTGGTAACTCTTCAAGCAGTGTCTATGACTATTGTGTGAATAAACTCTGCTTTTATGTTTAGTGCTACAGAGAGGAAACCTATGAGCATGGCTATGGTGAGTTAAGCACCAAATGCTGTGCTTACAAAGCTTCATCCTACCCTCTGCCTCTGCATCCTACCCTCTGCCTCTGTGTCCTGCCCTCTGGCACACTGGCACCTTCTAAATCCCATAAAGAATGGAAGTTAACAGGTGGATGGAGAGAAAAAATTAGAGAACCTACAGGGAAACCTGAGCAAGTGCTCAGTGACAGTTTAAAGAGGGGTGCAATCTCGGTGTGTGTGTGTGTGTGTGTGTGTGTGTGTGTGTGTGTAGGGGCACATAAAGAACTAGAACATCAACTATCAGTTCAGTGGTTAACGGAAGACAAAGCAGCAAAAAGGTATTGATCATCAGGTCAGGCCAACTCAACAACTGCGACCTGGTGGAGAGAGAACCCAAGGTGGCAGGTGTGAAGGAGGCTGAGCATGGCTGTCCCCACACAGGAGCAGTAACAATTCAGCAGTCCTTCTCCACAGCCACATTGGGCTCAGAACGCCTTGACCCTGGATTTCTTGGAGACACTTCTAGAGAGGGCAGTGAACCTATGACAGGTCTGAACAAGGATGCCTTGAGCACCCCCACCTCCCAGTTTCAAAAAGTTTAGACTTTGGAAGGATCATGGAAAAGCTGCTTGTAGGCACCTTGTGCGGTTGCCTAATCCAGTCCTCTCCTACACCACAGAAAGCAAGCGAAGGGACACCTGGCTCTTTAAACAGCCAATTTCAACCATAGTCATGGAATAAACCTGAAAAGCAGCGTGCTCTAGACCTCACCAACCTTATCCAATGGCTTTGTTTCCTTTTGGCCATTTGACTACTACTTTTGGAGTAACATGGATAAATATTTTAAATGCCTTTTCCTTGACATGATTTTTAGTTTCTCGAGCCAAGCATTAAAGAAAAGAGCCAGAGGAGGAAAGACTCAAATGCTAATGCTGCCCTTATGCTTAGTGTAGAAGCCCTACCTATAGACTGACCAGTGTGTGCTAAGACACAGTGGGCAGGTGTCTGCACTCAAGGCACCTGTATCCAAGGAGCCCTTTGCTCTTTTAAGTCCACAGACCATGACGACTCAGTTACTGGACTCAAGCCTTTCTCCCACTAGGAAGGACTAGGGAGCCATTGGCACTGGCGTCCAGGGATAGGAGTCCTTGTGAGCCTCTTACCTTCTTAGTTTCCTTCCTTCCACCAGCTGCTGATAGATACACTTCTTTCCCAACTTGGAACAGGGTTTTCCTTTCTTGGAGTCTTTTAAGCCCTTCTGCATGGTACTTTGGGCCCTGCGAAGACAGAGGGACAAAACCATTTTAGTGGTGGTATGTTGAGAGTCACCTTGCCTCTCCATGTCTCTGCTCCTTTCTCTTAAGTGAAAAAACAGTCTCAGAGGGAGAAGGCCAGCAGGCTGGACAGGTCAAAGGGGCTCCGGCTCACCTGAGTTCTTTTCCTGCTTGGCAGAAATTCCAGCACTTCTTGTCTTTTTGGTGAGCGCACTGACATCTAATCGCCTGGTCTGTGGCCTTTGTGGGAAGTAAGTCTTTCAAGGAACGCCTGGACCTGGAAGAGCTTCCCAGTCCATACGGGACGACACGCCTATTATGGAAAGAGAGAAGGAAGATATTAGCTTAATTAATAATCTTCCAAACGACACATTCTTTGGGCATACAATTCAGAGAGCATTTGGACAGCTCAAGATATCAAAGATAATGGAAGCCATTTGGCGTGTCTGCCTATCAATGGTCCTCAGTGTATGTCCCCAAATGGGAAAACACGAACTTTTTCTCTGATTCAGTGACATTCCATTTCAATATTTAACAACAATATTCCATGTCTTCTAGAGAGCTTTCTTCCCAATTCTAACCTCTGTTTGGGTTTCTGCTTTGTATTTTCTTTCTTTTCTTGTCTGTTTTCTGGTGGTTGTGGGGCCAGAAAATAGGAGGACTACAGCCACACCAAAACATAAGATTCTTTTAGACAGGCTGCCGGGTAGAGCCTGGCATATTGGCGAATTGCTCCTAGAGTTTGGTAAAATCGAATGGCTGTGAAGGACTCGGTGTCAAAATGCTCTCTGATAAATTGCAATGAATCCACTTCAATTCTCACGACGAGGAACACAGTCCTCCCCTTGGTAGAAACACCTACTAAGGATTAGGTCCATGGTGGTTTGGGTCTGGTTTGGTTTGGAACGTGGCCAGCCATTGTAGACAGACTAAATGTGTTTGTTCTTTCTGATGAGTGGACTAGTGCTGGGGGCTGAGGGTAAAGAGCCTCGGTTCCCTCGGGAGGTACAAGAGAAACCCATGGGTAGTGTTCTGATCTCTGCCTTGAAATACAGTTTTCTAAAGACGAAGGAGAGATGCAAGAAGTACCCGGCTCTAGCCTATCCCTCTGGAAGAGATGGTATGGTGCCTTTCTGAGAAGGACAGGTAGACTACCCTACACAGGACCTGGGCTATTTGGTCCCACATCCAGAGCCCCCGGCTAAGTTATTCTATCCCTTCCTTGTCTTCAAATGCATACAAATGCCCTTCCTGCTTGTCCTCAGCCCCTCCGATCTGTCCCACAGTAAGCAGCTTGACCTCCCCCCCCCCAGTCTCTCAGAAGACCCCCTCCAAGATTGCTACCACTAAGCTGACCTGTCTCAGTCAGCAGGGTTTCCCTTGGGAGGCATAGGTTTTTGTCTTCAGAAACCCTAAAGACAGAAACTTCCCAGAACAGAAACCCAGCCTGGGCTCTCCCGGCTCCAGAAAGCCCCAGTAGTAAGGGATGGCTAGGGCTACGATGCCCTCTAGAGACTCACTCGGGAGTGTTGACCCAGATGATGTCCAGGTGGCAGAAGTAGACACACTCCTTGTCCATCAAGGAAGAACAGGAACAGCGCTTGGACCTTCGGGGTCTCCAGGGTGTGCTGGGAGCGGGGCTCTGCACTCTGTTCTCAGCTCCGGTGCTGAGCTCAGCTCCCAAGACAGCTGTGAAGAGAAGAGAGGGTCAGATTGGTAGGAATCTCTCTCTCTTCAGGCGTCCAGTTCGAGCACCTGCACCCTGGTATTCAGGCCAGATCTAGCAGCGCAAATAGAAGCAGACAAGGCATAAAAACTGCCTTTAGCCAGAAACACAAACAGAAAGAAAGAGCTTCCTTTGTTCTCGGTGCTTAACAGGACTTCACCCTTACCCTGGCTGGCTTATCCACCTGCAGGGAGATCACACACACACACACACACACACACACACACACACACACGAGAGAGAGAGAGAGAGAGAGAGAGAGAGAGAGAGAGAGAGAGAGAGAGAGAGACCTAGGAAAGGACTCCCCAGCCTTCTGAAGCCGCTTTGAAATAGATACTGTCTGGTGGAATTTTGAGGGAGTCCATACCTGAGACATAGAACGGCACAACTCCCATAGATTAAACTGACTGATGGCCACCAGCAAATAAGATAGACTGCCTATTCCTAGCTATGGAGCCATGTTCCCTACTCAGGATAAAATCTTTAGGGGTTCCCACCTCATTCCAGCGTGTGTAGGGGCACAGACCAGTCTAGGTGGCATATGGGTGCCTTTTTTTTTTATAATAGGCAGAAAGCAAAAAACTTTCAGAAAATGCCTGCACACTGAAGAGAAACTAACTTTACAATAGTCACTTCAGGTGGGAGACAAGTTGCCACTGAAGGAAGAGAAGGTACAGCTCAGGGGACCCAGGGAAGTACCCTGTGGGTTCAGAATTCAGAATCTTTGGGCAGCACAGCTTGTGTGGGACTTGACACCTCCCTCTGGCCCAACACAGCATCGCCGCACAGTTTATCTGCTCGATTTTGTTCATTTCAAACGATCAGACACATTCCAGGGTTTTCACCCCTTGACATCCTTTCTCTTTGCTTAGGGTCATGAAAAGACAAAAAGAGGGCACTGACCCTCAAAAAACAGGATGGGAGGAGAAAAGAACCAGATGCGGCCAGTACTGTCTAATTCTTTAATCAGGCAGGAATGATCCCTGCTCCCCTCCCAGGACAGGTGAATACAACTGCAATAGAGCTCACAGTGTTTGAAGATGCCAAAAACCTGCCAAATGAAACCTTAAGTCAATAGTGACAAATTTTAAAGAAAGCATGTGCTTCGCCCTGAAACCGCCTGCGGGGTTACTCCGCACAGTTGATAGGCAGGTGATTTCCCTGCTCATGTTGTGCCTGCATGACCCGAATAAAATTCCTTGGCTTTAAGTTGGAGTGTTTCAATATTTTACACATTAGCGCACTATCAAGCCAGCGTTTGAATAAGCTCCTAAATGCACCGTGTAACCCTAAACACACTTATTTCAAAATAGATCTTTGCCTCAGCCTTACTGCCACAACGTTATTTTGAAGCTATATCATACTAGGTTGTAGTCAGTTGTATTCAAACAGGGGTTTTATTTCTTTCGCTTCACACAGAAGTTAATTGCAAGGCACTTGCTGCTGGAGCTGCAGTAATTAAAAAATAAAATAAAATAAAATAAAATAAAAAGGAAAGAAAGAAAAGTGGAAAACTGAAGCGAGAACAACGCTGCGCTGAAGTAGGAAGATTCGCAAGTGGCGCCTACCTGTTTCTGGAGCTCCTTGGGAAGTCACCAACAGCAGAGAGAAGATCACGGGAAAATAATCCATTCTGCAAAGGGGTCAGAAGAAGAGGGGGGAAAAAGGAAAAAAAAGAACGCTCGGTTGCAAATGGAATTCAATGCAAAACGAAGAGGACGGTGTCTGGTCGCTCTGATCGTCTCTGGTTTTTTGAGATCTCGGCGCGGTCCTCAGCAAGTGGCCCTTTCACCGGAGCGAAAGCGTCGCGGGCAGCCGGGGAGGCAGCGCGCAAGGACAGAGGAGCAGTCCGGGTCAGGCTCTCAGCGCCGGTGCAGGAACGCTTCTGACTCGGACAGCTCTCCGCCGCCTTTTTATATTGAACCCCTATAGAGTGGGGGTAAACAGCTCTGACTTTATTCCAGCCCTAAACAATGTTATTGTGTGATTAGTCACCCACAGGCAACGTGCAGCCAGAGATAAGACCCGGCTCTAGAGGAAATCAGGGCTAACTTCAGAGGCAGACGCCCGCCGTCTGACAATCCAGGGGCAGGGCTAAGAAAAAGAAAACACCCACTAGACAGAGACCTTTGCAGAACCTGCAGAGAGCGGCAGCCCGCTTCCCCTTTAGCTAGCTGCCAGCCCCAGAGTTCAAGAATCAAGAGGTTCTCCAGAAGAAAAGTCACCCCATTGGAATGAAAAGTATGAAGTACAATTAAACAGATTGTATTGTGCGCGCGCAGGGGGGTGGGGTGGGGGTGGGGCTGATCATTGTTCACTTGATTTTCCTTTTATGTCTTTCTGATTTCTAAGTCCGGATCAAACAAGGGGACGATCCCCACTCGTGGCTCTTGACTCCTAGCTACTGGGGCGGGCGGGGAACCAGTTTATTTTTGGAAGATCACCCTACTTTTCCACCCACCCCAAGTCTTTTTTAAACTAAAGTTCTTCTCATTTGAGATTGAGAAAGATTCCATCAGGAGTTAGCAAGGAAGGAAAACTAAATAATAATGATAACAACAATATGGTCTTGTCAGGGTACATCCTTATCTCCCTAATATCGCCGATCAGAAGCACCCCCCCACACACACACTCTCGCTCTCCGATATTTCTTGTGCCCAGCCTCTCCCTGGGAATTGCCTGCTATCGCGAAGGATCTTGAGAAATGACGACAGGGACGACCGCCAGGGGGAGATGAAGAGCTGCAGGGGCTTATGCTTTAATAAGATAAAACAATTAAAGCCTCGGCTTCTAAATGATTAGTAACAAGCTGTGGCCGGGCAGAGAAGGGGCGCCTCACACACGAAAGAGAGGCGACTTCATGGCATTCCATTATTCCCTTCCCTGACTTCCAGAGAGTCTCCTCCGCACCACTTTGCTTCGTTACTTGGGCAAACGTGTGGTCTGTGCTTGATTAGGAAGCTCCAAGGCGGGTGTGGGGAGGGAAGGACTGCAGATGCTGAATATGTGGATCAGATCATACCTCACCGTTTACTAACGTGTTTACATTTTCCAAACTGTTTCCTGTCTATTTTACCATGAAAGACTCCCTCCCCCCAGGTGCCCATGGGTTATTAAGGCACAAGTGGCAGCATGTCTACATGAATAAAGCAAAACACACAGAAAACATGTTGGCTTTTTTCAACAAGCTTCCCTTTTCAGGCGAGGAGAGGGAGGACGCCCATAAGCTGGAAACAACACACAGGATCCACTCAGAATGGTTTCCCTAGGATGCTACCACAGCGGTCCCTCCTTCATCCCGTCTTGTTTGACTCCAGTTTTCCCCGGGAGTAGATGCCAAGATAGACTCAGCTTCGAATACAGGACCCACACGGGGATCCAGCCCATGCAAGCATTTATTTCTTCATCTCTACAATCAAAAGGCAGACTTGATAGCAATACCCAAGCTGTGGACAGAGCCGTGCTTAGGCCCAGTGACCTCTCTGGGAATCTCAGTAGGGGAAACGCAGCGGCGGTGGCAGCAGCAGCAGCAGCTTTAGGTCACTAAGAACTCTGTCCCATAGGAGACTCTGTACTAAGAGCTGGAGACATTGGAGAAGCAGGAACCAGCAACCCTCCCACACCCACACCTAAGGCCCAGGGCCACTGCTAAGCCTCTGCCTCTACCTCTGCTTTGCTTACCTCAGCCCAACCCCTGAGGGTGGGGGCCAGGAGGTGACAGCTGCCCCTAGAACTGGGCCCCAACAGGAAGCCAGCTCATCCCACCCCAGCTCCTCAGGGGACCTGGAGGGGAGGAGAGCTGATGTCACCAGGAAGGTCCAAAGTCCAAGTTTCCCACCAGCAAGAGAAAGGTGACCGGGAAAATGTATACTCCCCTCCCCCCACCCCACCCACACACACCCCTTTCTGACCTCCTGGCCGATTTGGCCAAACACTGGCAACTGTCAGGACCAACCTGTCCTCAGCTCCACCCCGGAAATGCCCAACCCAGTTCTGGAAGGCATCTTCCAGTGTCTAGCCTGAGCCATTAGCTGGGGGACCCCTGCAGATGCCGGTCGGTGGCCCCAGCTTCAAGAAGAAAAGGAAAGCAGGAAAGCGAAGGAGAACTGTCCAGATGTGTTCCTATTCCCCACTCTCTTCTTGCGTACCTGTACCACCCTGAACGTATACCCAAAAGTAAAATGTAAACTTCGGCAGCCATCCACTCTGACCTTCTTCTAAAGCCCCCGTGACAGCAAACTGCAGATGAAAACAAGATCTTAGCCCCTGGGAGGGTCCCATCTTGCCAGGTATAATCCTCCCATGTATGTTTTGTCCTGAATTCTAGGCCTTTGTGTGTATATGCATTGTGTACATGCATGGGGCACCTATGTCTCTTGTTTATGTGCTTGGGACAAAGGGTAGGCTCTGCCTCCCTGCCCATCTCTCCACTTTTGTCCCTTACAGCTGCCCCCCCCCGCCCCCTTGTCTTCCCATGAAAGGAAGGAAGAGCCCTCACTCAAGCCCAGAAGAGGGAAGCTCTAGGCTACTTTGGGCAGCTTCACCAGATACAATTTTTGCCAGGTAGCAGGGGGAGGAGAGAGGAGGGCAGCAAACGGGTTTGACAAGCTAGATGGCCCCACCCACCTCCACTTAAGGTATTACTATTAGAGAGGCTAAAGACCCGAAGAAAGGACTAAACATGTAAGGAAGTTATAAAACTATGGGGGATGGGGGGGGGTAGAGGGTGGGGGGTAGGGGTGCCTTCCCTGGGTCCATCCCACAGTTCCCAGGGAAACACTCTCTGCAGCCCATCTCCCTGAACAGTGGCAAGGAAGATGGGTTTTCTCTGCCTCACAACAGCTCCCTGCTGGCCTTACTGTCCCTGCTTAAGATGTACCCTTGAAATGCAGGGAAACTGCCTGATAAAGCTGTTTTTATGTTTTTCTTTTCTGTATCTTTGGCTGCATATTAATAGATAGCTATAAATAAAACACCCTGAGCCTCAAATACAGAGACTACACAGTAGCAGAGTGTACTGTTTTTAGCACTCCTTGACTTCGGTCTCTCTCGGCTTTTGCGTAACAAAACTTGCAACTTTGCCAAGCCAATAAATTTGGAGTGAGATGTTTCATTTTGCTCAGGGAAGAGAAGAGTGGCCGTGTGTGTGTGTGTGTGTGTGTGTGTGCGCGCGCGCGCGCCTGGGGTTGCTGGACATGAGTGGCAATTAGCTTCTTTGTGGGCAAGGCGAAGCTACGCAGATACTGAGCCTGCTTTAACCCTAGGATGGTGACCGCGCTGTATACAATAAAATGCCATACATCACAGTCCTTGTGCCCAGGCCCCACTGCATGCACATGGGAGCTGTGAGGAGGGAGACAAAGTTTCTTTCTCCCTTTAATCCAAAGAAAATAATGGTTACTATCCCACCGGAAATGTGATAGCCTGAATCAAGTCATCCAATGCATTAAAAAAAAAAAAAGTATGAAGCATGTCTTACATTTAGTTTAAAAGGTTGTGCCAGACTTTCTGACTTGGCATTCTGAAGCTCACTCATCGGGGAATCTCTTTCACATGTCTGTTTGTTTGTTTGTTTGTTTGTTTGTTTTGTTCCTTTGATTTGCCAGACTTGTGTGACATGGGTAGCCTTTCAAAAAATATTTTGATGTTAAGCAAAATTGTTCCTTCTACATGAATAATTTTAGAAAGTGTGTGTTTATACGTGCGTTGTTTGTGTGTGTGCGTAGGTAGAGGTTAGAGGTAATATCTAGTGTCTTCCTTGGTCACTCTCCATGTTATTCAATAAGAGACCCACAGTCTCTTACTGAACCTGGATCTCACCCCTCGGCTAGGACGGCTGACCAGCAAGATCCCGGGGACCTACCTGTCTCTGGCCCTCAGAACTAAGGTTGCAAGCACAGGAAAGCCGAGAAACCCAAACTCAGGTCCCTGTGCTTCAAAATACAAGCATTCTCCTGACTGATTCCCTTCCCGGGCCAGAAAATGTCATCCCACTTATGCTATGCTTAGGAATAATACACAGGACGCTACAGTTTAATGCAGATGGGATATTTGATTGCCGTCTGTTCATTACGGTTTTAGAAAGAGAAGAGAATGCTCACCCACAAACCTTGTCCCACGATAGCCCTAGGGGCATGCTCACCATGTTTGCCGAAGTACTGTCCCATCCATCGAGACATCCTATGTGTTCATAAGGCTTAGATTTGTTTCCCCTCTCCCAGTCTATTTTCAAGACAAACACTAAATATCCTCCATCAAAAACTCTCACAATGGTGAGTGGTACACCTCAAAGTTGGGGAGGGGGGGAAAAAAACCAAACAGTTGCTCTGGGCAGAAATAAGCAAAACAAAAGACTCACATGTAAAATATCCCCAGCTAACAGGTCCCCTGGTTTAGGGACTTATCCCACCAGGGTTTTACAGCTGCTCATGAGCCTCCTTGCTATCCTCGCCCTAACCGTATGCATACAGAGCAAGCGCCGCCCTAAACGTATGCATTCAGAGCAAGCGCCGGCTCTCACACGCACTTAGGCACACACAAATCTGTAGGTTTGCACAGGAGTGTACTAACCGTGCACACATCACAGTAGAGAACGGCAGCCAGTGTCCACAGGCTGGTCCTTTGCCTTCATGTCACTCCGTGCCATTTAGAACTGAAGGGGTTTTGATACAGAGGGCAATGAGAAAACTGCTTATGTGGAACGGAGGGGAGTCCCTTCATTAGACGGAATGTGTGGCATTATCCTTGGCCAGCTTTCCTCCACATAACTAAGGGGGCTATGTTGCAGATAGGATATGGTTTGTCCTTTCTGAAAACATCAGGCTAATGAGTTCTATTTGTGGGCGGAGGAGATGGGTTTTGTCGGTCGTTGGTCTACTAAGAGAGAGCAGGCCTTTCTCCAGCGAACAAGGGATGCTTTATAGCCAGGCTTCCTCCAGTGTGTGACCCCTTCCTTGGTGACCCAATGTTCTACCTTCCAGTGTGAGATGAAGCAGCCCTGGGCCTTCCTGATCTTGGTCTTGAGAATCTTCAAGACTATAAACGTAATAAAACTATGTCTTACAAAGCAGCGCTGTATTCTAGCAACACACCGGATGCCTAACAAAACTGTTTCATTTTGTTTTGAGACAGGAGCTCATGTAGCTTGGGCGGACCTCAAACCTGCTATATATAGTATAGGATGGCCTTGAACTCTTGACACCTCCCCCCTCCCACCTCTACCTCCCAGGTTCTGCCATCACTTTCGTGGGCCCACACACCCAGGTAAGAACGGAATTTGGTCAGCCCTGGTGGGTACAGGCCTTCAATCTCAACACTCTGAAGGCAGAGAGACAGGTGGATCTCTACAAATTCAAGGCCAGCCTGGTCTACATAGGGAGTTCCAGGTCAGCCAGAGCTGCATAATGAGGCCCAATCTAAAAAAACTGATTTTGAACTGTTTTCATAGAAATATGACGGGGACCGTCAGTGTATGTTAAACAAACTACATTTGGGTGGCACTCAACGGAGTCTCTCTGAGTTCACTCAGGCCCAAACTCTTTGTTTCCCTTTTCTATTTTTAGTTTTGCTTTCTACTGAGGAAGTTTCTCATTATGTAGCCAAGACTCACTTCAACGCTGCCATGTAACCCAGGCTGGCCTCTAACTTGCAATCTTCCGAAGCTTCCCATATGTTGCCACACCCAAGTCAATACTTAATTTTAAGAAGGCCATTTCATTAATGATTGTATATTTTTAAAAAAAAATTTATTGGATCTCTCATCTAGAGTGGCAAGAAATAAGCAGCAAGAGATTTTTAATCTTTCTCAAGATTTTTATAGTTAAAAAGCCCTTGGCACCATGCTAAAATGTTGTATCACCAGCCCGGGATACGTGGCAAGAAATTGATTCCTTTGCAATTTGTTTTTCTTGTTATAAGTTGCAAATCAGAGAGCTTCTCTTATTCACTTTCTTTAATTTCATAGGCATAGATGTTTATTGATCCACAACTTGGTGACCAAGATAGTTCTGGATTCTTTGTGCGTTTCAATGAGAATGAAAGAAAGGCACGTTTGTATTCACACATCAATAAGCTGACAGGGGTTATTAAAATCTGCCAAGCATAAGCAACATATTGCTGAGAAGACCTTCAGGGTAAGAGGGTTGAAGGGTTGTAGCAAGGAACAGTCAATAAATAAATCATGGATAGAGAAGAAGCCAGGCATGATAAAGTGTACCTGTAAGACAGCCCTTGAAAGGCAGGGGCAGGAGGGTCAGAAGTCCCAAACCATCCTCAACTGCAAAATAAGTGTGTCTTTAAAAAAATAAATAAATGAAAGAAGGAAGGAAGGAAAGAAGGAATGAAGGAAGGAAGGGGAGGGGAAGAAGGAAGAGGAAGGAAAGGAGGGGTAAAAAAAAAAGAATAAATAAAGATGGACAAACCAAACCACAAAGAAAAGGAGGAAGGAGGAGAAGGGAGGAGCGAGGAGGGAGGAGGAGGGGGGGAAGAGAAAAGGGGAGGAGGAAAGAGAATGGAGGAGAGGGTGGGGGAGGAAGAGGGGAATTTTAAAAATATTTATTTGCTGGGTCTCCAGTTTCACCAAGAGCATAAAGCTGCCAGATGATCAGGAATGAGGTCCACAGAGTGACTCTGTCCCTAAGGTCCCAGTAGATGCAGAATGTCTCTACTGTGTACTTCTCACACTGTAGTTCTCAAGGCCAAGGATCAGCATGGGGGTGGGGGCGACAAAGAAGGAAAAGAAGATGGTGGGAAGAAACATGGCACACTTCCATGAGGGCTTCCTTCCCAGTACATCAGCTTAGAGAACTGGACCTCTCTGTGCAGACCACGTCGCCCTTCAGAAGTCTGGATTTTATTTGTGTTTTAAAATGATGATCGGAAATAGCTCCCATGTCCTGCAAATCCCATTCCTGGAGTCAGCTTTTTGCAGGAGAGGGAAAAAAAAAGGTCACTATAGAGTTTTAGGAAAGCTCTCTAGCATCCAACATTCCTCTTGTCTCCCCTTCACAAGAAGAGAGTTAAAAACAAAACAAAACAAAACAAAACAAGAACAAACACACACAAAAAGATTCATTTCAGAATTCCTGCAGGGTCCTTACCAACAGGCAATTCAAATTTTGCTCTCAGCCTAAACTATAAATCGGTAAAATAAATAAATAAATAAATAAATAAATAAATAAATAAATAAATAAATTCCTCTTCAAGTGATTGCTCTTTACTCAAATATAAATATGAGGAGGAAAATAGGAGAATATTTCATACTGGTTGTCATTATTGAGGGAAAAAAATGGGCTAAAGAGTGAATGACTTCTTTAAAGAGACATTTGGATTCACTTTAAAATGCAGATTTGTAGACTTAAGTCTACAAATTCCAAAGCGCATTTAACACTAAGGGGTGTGTTTGGTTTGTTCTCTCTCTCTCTCTCTCTCTCTCTCTCTCTCTCTCTCTCTCTCTCTCTCTCTCTCTTTCCATTTGTTCTTCTTACAAAATAGTAAAAAAAAATCTTTGGGGTGGTGGCAAGAACTTTCCTGGAAATTGATATTTTTATGATTTATTATATCCTGTCTTGTGCTAATATTATTTA
>NC_034605.1:45216697-45218483 GCF_900095145.1 Mus pahari | reverse complement strand
CAACAAGTAATCAATCCTCAGAGCATTCAAAGGGGTTCCTTCACGTTCACAGAATGGTCTATGGAGTAAGGGGCAGCTGACTCTGTATAACAAGGGATGCTGCCCAGTTACTTGGAATCTGGGGGTGGAGGAAATAGACGATTCTGTAAGAACAAAAAAAAAAAAAAAAAATAGAACTTTGCAAGAGAGAGTAAACCATCTATAATTTGGACAGAAGGTCAAATCATAAAAACACTTGATTCTGAAGAAAGTGAAACCCTGAATACATTGTACAAATATAGATTATCCAACACGACAGGAACCAATGTCCACGCCTTAGCAGCCCTCCTTTCCTTGTTCCCAGTACAAAATGAAGGAAAATGCTGTGCTATATATCTTCAAAAAAAAAAAAAAAAAATCTTTGGGGTGGTGGCAAGAACTTTCCTGGAAATTGATATTTTTATGATTTATTATATCCTGTCTTGTGCTAATATTATTTAACATTCACTAATTAAAAGTGTTTCCCTACATGCAGTTTTCACACCAAGGTCAGTCAGAAAGACATCAAATGTATGTCTTCCCCACACAGGACTTTCAAGAGCCGGAGGGAAGCGTGATTTCACTGTGTCTGCGCCATCTTAGTATGTCAAGTCACTTCATGGTGACAGGGGAGAGAACAAATGGAATAAAATGCAGATCATAAAGGGAATTTATTTGTGGCTGAATGTGAGGCCATGTGGGGCTTCAGGGAAATCTCATTATAGGTAGGGTCACCTTAAGAGAAAGAGAATGATGTAGAAGCGAGAGGGAGGAAGCGAGAAGAGCAGATGGACCATGCAGAAGACCCCCTCCCCAGCTCTCTCCCTTGCTGGGATGTGAGAGAGAGGGGTACCTCAAAGCATGCTGGAAGGGATGCTGTTTGTGAGACACAGCACTGTGGGACAAAGTGGAGACAGTGGTGGCTTATTTTGACATTTCCCCCCCTAAACTTGTTTCAAGATTAGTCAGGGAGGGATCACGTTTTCCTAGATAAAATATTTTTACAGCTTTGTGTCTGCCCGCCCCCTGCCTGTTCTCTCTCCCCCGACATCCATTCTATTTTTGTAAGCTATCTAGAAGAAACTATCTTTTTGGACTAGATGAGCAGGTCGCCACGCCCACAACTCCGTTTACCCCCCACCCACCCCACCCCCTTTCATAGGGCTATTTACCACTTCGGGATGACTTACACACAACGAAATGTGACAAAGAGCAGAAGTCCCCAAACATAAAAATTTCCAACCAACCCCCCAGTTCCCCTCCTGTGGGGCGTGTGCGTCTGTCTGTGTGTAATGCAAACACGTGAGTGAGGGAGCAGTCACGGATGATGTGAAGGCCACAGAAGGACGTCAGGTGGCCTCCTCTGCTGCTTGCTGCTTTACTGCCCTGGCAGCAGAGCCTCTCACTGAACCCGACGCTGACTTCTTGGCCTAGGCTGACTAGATGCTGGGGCTACAGGCCCAGCCTTTACATGAATGCTAGGGATTCAAACTCATATCCACCCACACCATTTCCCTAGCCCTCGGCCTCCATCTCTGATTAGCAAGTTCTGTGTAGACACTGTATAGACGCAGATTTTTTTTTTTCTTATTCTCAAAGATTGACCAGAATATAAATATCCGGCACATCCTAACTACAGCTATCCTTTTTAGCTTCTTTCAGTAAGATCCATACTTAATTCTATGTCTTTAAATTTAAGAATGTATGTTATTGGTTTAAAACCCTAGATATAAAATATAAAATACCGAGAGAGAGAGAGAGAGAGAGA
>NC_034605.1:45191943-45216557 GCF_900095145.1 Mus pahari | reverse complement strand
AGTTCGAGGCCAGCCTGGTCTACAAAGTGAGTTCCAGGACATCCAGGGCTATACAGAGAGACCCTGTCTCGAAAAAAACAACAACAACAACAAAATCTGTGTGTGTGTGTGTGTGTGTGTGTGTGTGTGTGTGTGTGTGTGTGTGTGTTTCAGAAGACAACTTCTGGCCTCCTTTCACTTTATTTGAGACAGTTTCTTCTTTACCATGGCGTATAGCAGCTCAGCTGACCGACAAGCTTTAGAGAATTCATTCTCCTGTCTCCACCTCCCATGTTATAGTAGGAGCTCAGGGCCCTCCCGCATGTTTCCAGACCAAATGCTTCCCCCAGCGGCACGGTAGTTATCATAAAATGCCAACATGAAACCATTTAGTTGGGGCTGTTTAACAGAGGCCAATGATGGCAGTACCAACGCAAACAATTTATGCTGGGGATGTATAAAGGTCTTAAAAAGTCAAGGATACAGAAAACGGGGAAAGATCAAACGTATTATGTAGGGGAGCTAAAAGGTCTGAGGAAGAAGGCCTTTGTCTGGGCTTTATTCCTGAAGCTGACTGAAGGAAAAGCTCTTAGTCCCATGCGTGACCAGCGGAGACCCTCTATTTGAAGTCACAGACCAAAACATTGGTGTCTGGAAAAGAAAATGTTAGGCTACCAGGAAGCAGCAGCCCCAAGGCTGGGCTTATCAAACTTCCCAACTCAAGCAAAGTGTGTGGGACCTAATCTGTGAAAAAGGCAGGGCAGAACTTGTGGAGAAAGCAAGATTCTGAGACATGAGTTCTTTGTGACTTTTGTCATGATTCAGATGTCACAGAGTGTCCTGTGACAACCCTTGATGGCACGGCCCACTGTACATCTAGCTGTATGCTGCACAAACATAATCTCATTATGAGGTACGTTATTGAGGCTCTGTTATTATATTTGCCTAGCACGCATGAGACCCTGAATTTCATAATGCCCAGGCCTGAAAAGAAAGAGATTAATTTAATTAAATCAAAGTTTCTGTATCACACCTGTCTGGAGTTAATAAATTCTAAAGACAAAGCAGCTCTCTGAGGGAAATAAACGCCTCTCCATTCTGTTGCCTGTAATTGATTCCTCATTAGAAACAATTATAAGAAAAGTTTTCATTTTTCATTAGAATTGTTTGGTTGTACTTACTTTTTTAAAAAATAAAACAAAATAAAATAAAAAATAAAACAAGATCTTGCCCATATCAGACTGGCCTCAGACTCACAATGTAACTGAGGGTGACCATGAACTTCTGATCTTCTGGTTTCAACCACCCAAGTTCTGGGATTGTAGGTATGCACCACCTACATTACTGTCTAGATTTTCCTATTGGAAGATAACTGATAGAGATATCAAACCAATAATAGACACATCGGAAAATTAAAGTGCTTTAATGAGGGGGCTGGAGGGATGGCTCAGCAGCTAAGAGCACTTTCTGCTCTGGCTGAGGACCTCAGTTGGGTTCCCAGTGCCTATGTGGGGTGACTCCAAGGTTGATCCAATGACTCTAACCACCTCCAGCATCATCCACCAGTGCATGCACACACCTCACACACAAATGCACACATACATGTTTAATCTTAAAAACTTAAATTCTTCTTTTTTAAAAAAAAAAAATGTGTTTTGTTGTCCCACTTCCGTTTTCTTGCAAGCTTTCTGTAGCAACTAGCCTTCCCTTCTCTTATTTTGTTGCAGAATGACTTGTTTACAAACAGATTAAAGCCATTCTTACCTCTGCACTTGACTATACCACACTCCTTGCAATGGTCATATACTACCCCTCCCCACACACACACACATTGACATTCTTTAAACAAACAGCACTAGGAAAAGTTCTCCCTGCAGTTACACAGATTTATATATTATATAGAGATTTTCATTGTTCACTAGACTTGTCTGGTTAAACTTATTTAAAAAAAAAATCTCCTGTATATGAGAATATAAGACAGGCCTCAGACTGACAATGTAGCTGAGGATGACCGTGAACTTTTGATCCTCCTGTGTCAACCACCCAAGTTCTGGGATTGTAGGTGTGCACCACCACGCCCAGATGATGCAGTACTGGGACGGAAGTCAGGGCTTTGTGTGTCCCTAGATCTAGTCAGGTTTTATTTTGCTGTGTGTTCAGTTTGCTGGTCTTTTTGAGCGCCATCCCTCAAATGTCTCTTTCTGGAGAACTCTGCCCCACTTGGTGGCCTCATTTCTAAGAATCCGTGGTGTCTATTGCCTTGCTTGTCGAGTTTCTTCCCGTGGCTGTGGGAAATAAGGCGTGTTATTGAAGGATTTGGGATGCATATCATTGAAGGTTTTGATGGTTCTAAATTTCTCTAGACAGTTTTTTTCCTAATGTGTTCCTATGTTCCTAATGACATTTCCCTTTTCAAAAAAAGCATAAACAATACAAAGAAAGATGGAGAAATGATTGGAAAAAACAGTACCCTGACTTAACAAAGTCTGTCTTACTGGACTCTTGACTCTGACCTTTGACCCCTCCTCATCTTCTCAGTCTGAGATCATCACCTCTTTACAGGCCCAGCTTTCTTTCCTCATGGTATCCCCAAGGTGGTCACTTCTCTGGCTAGTCTCAAGAATAGGCCCATGTTCTCACCTCCTCTTCTTCTTTCCCAAGCCACACATGTAATAATGGAAATTCCTTCTCTGTCTCTGGTCCCAGTATGTTGGGAGTGAAAAAAAAAACAAAACAAAACAAACAAACAAAACAGAACAAAAAACCCAAAAACCAAAACCAAAACAAAACAATGAACTTGAAATACAAGCAGGAATTGCATGGGCAATTTTAAAGCAAGCATGATTCTTAATCTCCTTAGATCTTTGGTTAGAGGGAGAGACAGCCAAACACAAAAACATCCAAATAAAAACTGACCAGAATGGCTAAGGACTATATGAGTCGGTTTTATAGCCTTGATGGCCTCCTGATGGCTGTACAGGGAGTCAAGCAAGCAGGGCCAGGGAAAGCAAGAAAATAAAAACATAAAAATTCAGGTGGACTGGTAGTGGCTTTTGAAAATACAATCTGAGCAATGCATTTTATATAAAGGACTCTGACGGGCTTTGGCGGGAACATTTTGAATACAAATTTTACTACAGGTCATTCTTTTGTGAAGGACAAGGAAATGAACAATGCATGTGGTATCAGAATGGTATATGTGCATGGGTCCTAGTTTAAGAGGGAACTCTGGTCAGCCATCAGTGGTTACAGAGCCCCAAGAAGCCCCCTTGGGCTGTTCCTGTGCTGTTAACAAGGACAAGCTCCATACTGTATCTTCTCCTGTTAGGAGAACTGAAAGGAAGTAGCCAGTTATGAACTAGCCAGAGAGAAGCGGAGATGTGTGAGAGTTGGAGTGATTTGCTCAGTTGTAACTCTCGGAGAATGCTCCCTAAGGCTCTTTTAGCTATCACTACAAAGAATAAGGCTTGCTCACCCGTCCCGTGAACCATCAGTTTCCAGGTTCGCCAGAACATGGACTATTTCAGAGATCAGTCAGATTCTTCCGTTTCTCCTAGACCTCTTGTAGGGAGTTCTTTGGAAAGAGGATCTACTATTTAAACCACACAGTTTTCTAACTCTGTAAATACTCCAGTAAGAGCTCTCATGGAAGCAGGCAACTAGATACATGGTCAGCGGTGACATTGGAGCTCAGCAGAGTCTCAGACCCTTATCCTCACCTTTGGATTATCAAGAAGCAAAAGGTTAAAAGGAAGACTCTTGGGTTTGTCTTCTCAGCACTGCCACAGCAGGGCTGTGGGAAGACTACAGCCTCAGGGGCGCTGGAACATTCGGGCTCACTCTGCTTCCTCCTATGCAAAGGGCAGGTGCAGTCCTGACCCGAGGCCTTGGCGTCTTTTGTTCTTCTCTTCTGAGGGTACCACCCTTCCAACAGTGCCAGCTCAGTCTCTCTCCCAGACAGGCTCATTCCAAGTTCTGGGATTCCCCCAGTGTGCCCTTGTCACCATCCTTTCATCCCAAGGAGAAGTGCCTTGGGAAATTCTATCTACTTCCTTTCCATAGGCTTTAAGACCCTTTAAAAACTAGTGGCACGGTGTTCATGTCCGTTTCTAATTAAGTATGTACATTGAGGGAGCTGTTTATCCTTTATTTCTGTTTTCTGACTGCAGAAATGAAAAGGGAAATTCTTACACTATTGCAGGGCTGTAAGGACTCAATGTGCTCACATCCCTCCTTCAGCAAACCCTACTGGTGTATGCCACCACAACCGGCGCACTTACATCCCTAAAGCCTGTGGCCTAAGCTTGGTACATGGTTCCTTTTCATTTCCTGTTAGTTGCTGTTTGAACACTTTTCTAATTGCCCAAACCAGAAGTCTGCAAGCCACCCTTGACACCTGTGTCCCCTCTGAGCTTCTTCGCTAATGCTCCCCAGTCCTGTCCCATCAGTGGCATTCTCTAAGTATGTTTGCATTTGTGGGATTATTCAGAGGAGGGGGGGGGGAAGCTCTGGTTTCCCACCTTCAGTGTGCCTTTCTCCACAGTCTATTGATCGACGAGTATGTCTGCCAACTCTGTAATTAATTAGACGTTTCAACGGGGAATACTGTGGTTCTTAAGACAGTAATCAATTGGAATAATGAAGAGATTATGCCAATGTCCAATCATCTGAAACCCCATATTAATCACTTATCAATTTCATAGGAATCCCCCGCCCACCAAAGCAAGCAAAATTATCCATATGCTTACATTCAAAGTGCTGGCACACCTAGAATTATAAGATAAAAAATGAACTCTATTTCTTCCTGCTTTTAAATTCTTCACCCAGTTTATTTATATATTTATTTAATATGCAATTATTTATTTATATGCAGCCATCCAAATCAATGCTCTGCAACAGCCCTGCCACTCAGCTCCAAGTATGTCAACAGAGTCTGCGAACTTGTCCAGCTCGCTCTTGCCTGGGGGAGTCCCCACATGTTTTGTTTTGTTTTGTTTTTTTGTCTCTATCTAAAGTAATGTTGATCCTACCCTTTTCCAATGATGTTTAAAGCTGGAAGATGGGTTTGACCTCTTTGAGGAAGTCTCCCTAAACATCCTCCGACTATGTGAACAGGCCTGGTCCAGCTGCCTCTACTAACCCTTGTCATCTTTGACTAAGACAATGCGTAGGCGCCCCCTCCTACATCCCCCTGCATAATAACTCTGCACAGATTTCTTGCACAACGCTCATTAAACCTGATTATGGTCACCCGTTGTTCACCGCCTCACCTTCTAGACTGTAAATTCCTCTGTGCAAAGGAATGTACATTATTCCTCTCTGTTCTCCCAACTTCTGCAGAGCAACTTGCTTTTGGGACACCCACAGGGAAACCTCTCAAGATTCAAACTGCATACATAGCATGCATAAGACTCTCAGCGCAATGCCTGTACTAGCAGTCACATGGGCCCCTTCTCTTTCCCCTGTTAAAACATGAAGTTTTTCCTGCCTTGAAAAGATCAGGAAGTGAACAGCATCTTCATGTGAGTGACCTAACTACTTGTATGTTGAAGCTCTGCATTGATTTCTACTTGGGCATTTGCACACACAAGCACACACTCTTTTATGCATACACTCTAGCCAGCCTCGTTTTGGAAAAAAAAAAAATCCTCACTGCTGTGGTCTAGCTATCTAATGAAGAAGGCTGACTCAGAGTCAAGACCTTTGTCCAGCCATTAAATAGTCACAATAACTCTTCCAAAAATAACATTCCTTTAGCCTACCGGAGAGTGTTTTCCTCTGAATAAAGTAAGACGGTAAGCGTTTACAAAATATGGTATGTATATAAATGCATAAAAATAGCCAAGCCCAGAATGGTGCTAAACGATCAGGTCCAAAGTTTATGGGAAACACAATTTTAATCACAGTAGAAAAAGAGCAAAATAATTTTGCAGATCTACATCAAGCAAAACATGTCTGCTTTAATCTTGAATTTGTGACAACAAAAAATACACATAACCAGGCCAAGCCTCTCCCTTCAAGAACTTGTGCCAAGGCTGTATCTCATCCTTGTTCTGCCTCCTGGGTGAGAAGAGGCTTTGCAGCCAAAAGTGACTCACCAGCACAGTGCTTTCTGTCCGCCCGTGTGACAGGAGGAAGCATGCATAGAAGAGAGGCAGTGGGACTGCAGGTGACAAGCCACCCTATGAGCTGGCCATCTTGAGCAAGAGTCCTTTGGGAAAACCCATGGGTACCACAGGAGCTGATGTGGGGCAGAAGACTTGGAAGAGCATGATGTCTTGGTAAATCCTCCAATGGCGAGATCCCGGAAGTTTATGCTGTGGGTCTTTGGATTTGGTACCCACAGAGAGAAGAATTCAGCAAGTTTGCCAAAAGCCAGAGCCCAGCCCTCCCACAGAAGAGCAGAACCCAAGGCAGATGAATGTTAGCTAATTTTGTCTTAGAAAAGTATCATCAATATCTACAGAGCAGGGAGGATGAAGCCCAGTGAGAAAGATGTTAAGGCAGCTGCCCCAGGACAGGAGTGCACATCATTTCAATCCATTCTGGAAATGGACAGCCTTTAAGGATAATGCAGTGTTCTAAATACAGCATAGCTGCAAACAGTAAAACACAAGCTTGCGTTCTTCTTGGGGAAGGAACTAAAGGAACTCAGGCCACCATGAACTAAGTATTTGCAGAGTAAATGGTCACTTTTCCATCAAGGAATGGAGCTTTTTACTCTTAGGTTAAATATGCTTGTGCTGACCATTGATATTTTAACCTGAGACAGGCTAGAGTCATCTGAGATGGGGGAAGGGCAACTGTAAAAATGCCCTCATAAGACTAGGTTATAGGCATTTTCTTATTTAGTGGATGAAGGGGAGGGCCCAGGCCATTGTGGGTGGTTGTCCTGATTCCATAAGAAAGCAGGCTGCGTTAGTGATGAGAAGCAAGTCAATAAGCAGCACCCCATCCATGGCCTCTGCGCCAGCTCCTGGCTCCAGGTTCTTGTGCCGTATGAGCTCCTGCCTCACTGCTTTTGAATGATGATGAACTGATGTATGGAGCTGCAAGCAAAATAAATCCTTTCCTCCCCAAGCTGCTTTTCAGCATGATGCTCCCTCAGAGCAATAGTAGCCCTAAGACAATGCCTGATGTGGTTTGACACACCATGGGACTCTTCGCTGACATGAACCTAATCCTATAGCCTGCCTCCTCCAGTGCAGTTTCTACTGATTGGCCAGAGCATCTAACTTAAAGTCTGACATTGCTCATCACCCTGCAAGCCTTCAAATGTTATTAATTATCTGTGTTTGAATCTGAGTGAAGTCCGTTAAAGATTGAGTCTCAAAGTCCAACTTTAGCTAGCCCAGTAAGACGTAGGTCATGCACTGTGCACACTTCTAATATACCAGACAGATCCTGTTAGTCACAATGAGATGGCTCAGCAGTAGAGAACACTTGCAGAAGACTTAAGCTTAGTTCCCAGTACCCCACATAGTGGCTTACAACTTTCTATAATTTCAGTTCTAGGGACCCCAGAGCTCCCTTCTGGTATCTGTGGGACCAGGCACATTCGTGGTAGGTAGATGGGTAGAAGACAGAGGTAGCTCATTGGTTGTATGGTCGCTTCTCCTTAAACTCAGTGGTTATTTTTGTTTCATGTTTTTTCCACCCCCAAAGACTTTCTCCACAGTCTCAGTTTTCCGGGTAGATCTGATAGGAAGAGCGTTTTGTGCTACAAATCGTCATGACACAGGTATATCCCTGGACCCACAGAAAGTCACTAAAGTGCAGCCCTGGTTGGATAAATTGAATATTAGTTCAGCCTACAAAATGTGCACAGCCCAGAGCTATTGTGAGCATGAGGGAATATGCTGGTAAATAATAAAATAAAAAGCTCTTGCCTGCAACCACAGCAGCATCTCCTGTCAGTATAGACACACATCCTTTAAAGAAAAGATTACACTTCTCATTTGGTACCTTACATTACCTGTACTGCAATAGTTCTTGAAAATGTGCAAATCTCCTCAATGTTTCCTAACATGAACCTGTCGATTTATACTGCTGTAAGACAGACTTCTTAGGTGTAAAAGTGCAACAGACTTCTTATGTGTAAAAGTGCTTGTTAGCTTGCATAAATGTGCAACACAAGAGTGCCTAGTTCCGACAGGTACCAGGAGAACATGCTGGATTTCCTGGAACTGGAGTTGTAGAACATTGTAAGCCAGTAGGTGAGTCCTGGGAACGGAACGGAAGTTCTCTACAAGAGCAGCAAGTGCCCCTAACTGCTAAGCCAGATCTCTCTAGCCTTCTATTGTACTTTTTGTTTATTTTAAATTTTGAGAAAGAGAGAGACTGTGTCTCCCTCACCATTACTGAGAAAATACTGTTTCAGAAATATCGTTCTGTGCCCTACATAAAGACCTACCTGTAGTTCAGAAATGAACCGTGCTGTCCCTTATCATGTATTTCCAGTATTTGAAACATAATTCCACCCATTATGTCATCAGCCTAGCTCTGCTTTCTACCTCTCTTGAGTATGACTCCAGACCCCAATGCCGTGAGTACAATGTGCCATATCTTACTGCTTAGAACACCAGATAGTCTTCGCATTCCTTATCACCATCCATTATTGGACTGGGAGAACCTTACCAGGCTGGGCTGCATCTTCTCTAGATATCTATTTGTTCATGAGGACAATTCGAGGTCACTTGCTACAGCTAGACTACCCCCTAGCCCCCCGCTTTTCCTCTGCCTTTATACTTGCCCTTCTCCATCCCCTTAATTCCCTCTGGCTACCCCTGGTATTCAATATAGATGGTCTAAGATATCCTCTCTACTTATTTTCAAAGATCTCCTTGACACATATTCTACAGGAGAATGAGTCAACATTTTCCAATCTTCTTCTTTCTTCATGTTTGTTCTCAGCTCTTTTCTGTACCTTGAAGATGCAAGAGGCAGCAAACAATTGTCTCTTTCCTAAGTTCTTCCCATGTTCCTCCCATTTCCATAACCAACACCCAGATTCCAGCTTCTCTAGCTTCTCTTCCGCATCCCATGGGCCTCGCCCCTTAGCCTATAGCTGGAACAATGAATGACCAAGGTTTCGCCTCCTCTTCCAACACTAGTGGATTCTCTGGGGAAAAGTTCTGTTAAAGCAGTGACCAGACTGTGACTCAATGGAAAAACAGGGGTGGACTCCCTTAATCTTGTTTCATGATAACTTTGCACCACCCCAACTGGGGTTTTCAAAGACTCTTTGGTTTCTGTTCCCTTCTGCTTACATCTGCCATTTCTCTAGTCTATGTCCTCTTCTCCCCCTAGCTTAGTCAGTTAGGGCTTTAAAAAAATTCTGAGTTATTACCATGGGAATAGACAACAAAACAACTAAACACTGTTGTCGCTGGAAAGAATAATGAAGTCAGTGAAATCACTAACAAGTTTGTTTGTTAGGGTTGGAATAAGAAAGTACCCCAGTTTGAGTGACCTGCACAACACAATTGTCCTTAGGAAGCCCACAATTATGATGCCAATGGTGTTCTTCATTTTCTTAGTCTCTTTCCTTGGCTTATAGATGGCCACCACTTCCTTCTGACCTCTGATGAGCATCTTTCTGTGCATGTTCATATCATGTATCGCCAATCCGTGTCCCATCTGCTTTTTCTATATATACATGGGAATGTGTGGTGTGTGCAGCTGTTCGTGTGTGTACATGTGTGCATGGCAGCTGCATATGCATATGGAGGCTGGAGGCTGTCTTCCAGTGTCTTCCTTGGTCATCTGTCACCATATTTTTTGAGACAGGCTCTCTCAGTAATTCGAAGCTCGTCCATTCAGCTATGCTGGCTGCTCAAATATCACCACAATCTGCCTGTATCACCCCACCCAAAGTGCTGTGGTCACAGACACATGCTTCCATGCCTCTTTTTCATGTGGTGCTAGGATCTGAACTCAGGATCTCATTCTCCCATCATTGACTAAGGCATCATCTCAGGCCCTATCTCTTCTCATAACCTAGTGACTAGGTTAGGACCCATCCTAGTGACCCTGTTCTGACTTGGTCACCTCCTTAAAATTTTACCTCAAATGTATCCCACTAGGGGGTAGAGAAGGCTAATACTTTAACTTAGGAAAGGGAAAGGACACAGTTCTATATATAAAAATAGGTTCGTAGTTTCCTTTTTTCATATCTCACTATGTATATTCATGATATCCATGTATGTGCATTACATATTTGCATATATATGGGCATGCATGCATTTGTGTATATGTGGAGGTCAGAGGTTGATATTGACTATGTTCCTTGATCAGTCTCCACTATTTTAAAATTAAGCCAAGGTCTCTTGCTGAACTCAGACCCTTTGATACAGCTAGGGTAGCTGGCCAGCTTGCTCTGGGGAATCCCCTGTCTCCATCCATCATCTAAGTACTAGACTCAGAGGCAGCCTACCATTCCTACTGAGCACTTACGTGAGTTCTTGATATTTAAACCTCACTCCTCATGCTTGTATAGCAAACCCTTTATCCACTGAGCAATCTTCCCAGACTTTACATTCTCATGTATGTAACTACGTAAGTCTGGCTTGTCATCATCCAGAACTAGCCCAAAGCTGCTACAAGCTGCTCAGACCTAACATCTGACCTCTGATGCTATTGGCATCTACGGAGCCCCTGTAATGCCCCACTCCACACTCACCTCTGCTGTGTGTATTGTTTACACTTGTAATCAGACTGGATGTTACCCCCTCTATTCTTTCATTCTCTTCTTGACACTGGAAGCATCTGTTTAAATAACTAGAAAGCTAGCAGTCACAAAGCTGAAAATACGGTTCACAGAGGAAATGCCCAGTTAAGAAATCACCCAGGATACTGCATTTAGTACAAAGATGTTGCTAACAGTTTTGGACACACAGACAGAAAAGATGGTCTTTGTCATCTTCTCTTCTCTCCTACCCTGTAGCTCATTTTCTCTGATTTGCCTCATCTTCTGACTCTGAGGACTCTCCCAAGTCATTGCCTCCCATAGAGAACACCATTGTTTCAGTTCTATTTCTTGCTACCTGATCAGCCCTGTTAGGTATGTATTTTAGCTTTGATGGACTGTATTTTAAGGCTCGTGTGTTAAAGGCTAGGTGTCCAACTTGTGGTACTGAGAGGTGTTGAAAACTTTAGAAGGTAGGCCTAAGGGGAAGGAAGTCAAGTGGTTATAGGCATACCTTTGAAAAAGTCTCCCCCACACACACACAGAGAGAGAGGGAGGGGGAAGCTCAAAGAAAGTTAAAACTTTGCTTTTTATTGGACCTATGAATTCGAGTCTAAGGTGTTTTTCTGAACATCAGCCTCTAATTGTGAGCTCCAGTTCCTAATGAACTGCTTCAGGTGTCTAGACTTCTTCTGCCTCTAGGGCCACAAGCATCCAGTCACAAGACACACGCGGCTAGCTACACTACAGTCAGAGCTTGAAATGCATTTGAAGTTCAGATAAACAATCACTCTTCCTTCTGAAGTCATTAGAACCCCTTGAATCTAACAAGTCAAGTCATTATCCAATTTCTGCGAGCAGAATAACATTTGGCTTCTTCGTGGAAACAATTTTTAGAAGGAAAAGAAACTCAGGAGCTTTGGACCTGGTTCTGCTGTCTGGTTTCTACTCTGCAGGGAAATCAAGGTGATGGAGCTATCCTCTCCACTGCAGAGGTCAGCCTGTGAAGACGACCTTTGAGAACTATATTCCTTCTTTTATTAGCTGAAAGCTAGAAAGGATAAGGAAAACAATTATTCTAAAATGAAGAAGCCAATGTGAAAAGGAAAACACGTGGCAAGGAAATGAGAGGCGGCTGAAAATATCAGGATCATGAAAGATGTCCAGGGTGATCTACTTAACCCTGCCTTCCAAGGTCCTGCAGTGTTTGTCTAACTTCAGGCCAAGTATCAATAACAATCAAGGTGATTTATGGTGGGGACAGACTTTTCTGTGAGAATGGGCGATGGAAGTCCAGCATCAAGAAGATCGAAGTCTCCCTGTAGACAGAGCATAGTGGGCTGGACAATGTCAAGGGGTGAAAAAACGAGGCTGTTTGGTGAATGTTCAGCACCCGTGGATGGAGGCACTGGCAACCACCAGGTCTTAGGTATGGTTTTGTTCTCCACTAATAATTTCCATCCATGCATCTTTTAGACTAGATTATTTTGAGTGCTAATTCAAGATGTCACTTCCTTGGATTTTGTTAGGTATATGTCAGAACATGTTTGAGATAATTATTTTTTTTTTAAAGACTAGCTAGATCACATTCCCTAGACTTACCCAAAGCAGTGAGATTAGTAGGTGAAATTCAGAAACTACCATGTAGAAATGAATAGGTTAGAAACATGGAATGAAGTCATGAGCTATTTCAAGAGTGAATCTCTCTGAACCATCTACATTATAGTACGCGGGGCATTCTCTGTTATCTACAGAGAACAAATCTGAGCCAAACCAATTTATTTTTTAAAATGCAATCAATGTAAGGTGTAGGTTCATCTGACAATATTTTTTTTTTACGACAGTGTAATTCATTTCTCATAATCACCCAGGAATAAAGAGACGCACACGAGCATCTTCAGCTCCCACGGCCTCACCCATGATGAGGTATGCCCGTGGTTAGAAATGAACATGCAAAGGCCAAAGTGAGAGAAGAGAAAACCCTTGGGTAGTGCATCAAACCTTTTGTGCATCTGCTGCTGACCCATGCATCCTTTCCACTTCCACTGTAGGTCTCTGCTGATTCTCCCCTTCTTTGCAGCCAAATGCACACCTATTTCTGAAGATCTCTGTTTCACCCCAAGACTTAGCACCAAGTCCACACTCAGCCAGAGTTCTGCCCAGTCCCCATGGGCTCCAACAGAAGCACTGAAGCTCCCTTTCCTTTCTGGATACAAAGCCTGCTCCAGATGTCTCTAGCTAAAATCAGATGTTTGGTCCTTCAATAGCACACTCATACTTTTTGTGCTCATCCCTGTTTTGTTTTGTTTTGTTTTGAACATAATCAATAAGTGATCCTAAATCCATCTGTCTGTCCTTACTACATTCTCTTGCAAGCTATTCATCTAGCCATAGCGGGTTTTCCCCACCTTTACATGTGCATGAGATCAGCCACAAAAATCTTGATAGGCCTGAGGCAAGTAGGTGGACCCAAGAGTGTTGAAACAATAGGTTGAGGCAGCATTGTCCTGAGTTCACTCCCAAGTTACAGTTGAACTGGGGGGGGGGGTGGAGGGTCGTTGTCGCCCCATTGGCTCTGCTCTTTTCCTTCCTCTCTACCCCTATAATCCAGAATTTCTCATTCCTGATTTCCAAGGACTTTGTTCTGGTCAAGGTCACTATGCGTTTCAATAAGAGCAACCAGACCATTTTGTGGCCCATCCTCCTCTCTTGGCCCTCCTTTGACCCTAGCCATCCCCCACAGCCTCTAGAGGCCTGTTCTGCTGTAAGAAGCATCAGCCAGGAGGAATCTTGTCTTTGCAATACACCCCTCCTCTGCCTCATCCCAGATGAAACCTGGATTTCCCCGGATGACATAACATCTTTGCAATTCTCAAGGTGGGTCTATTTGTTCTCCACACACCCCTTTGCTTTTGGCCCCAACAACCAGGGCCAAAACAATCCTGTGGCCCCCGTGTGAACTTTTAGCTTCTCTTCCTGTACTTCTCAATGTCACAAGCCTTGCCTAGCTTCTGACATCCATTTTTTTTCCATTGGTGTTCCATCTGGGGTCGGAGCGTGGTCTACAGGAGCAAGATTGGACAGGGTAGACATGGAAACAGTTTAACCATGGTCCTTTCAGTTTGCACATCACTTTGAAAGCAGGCTGTTTGCTGTATCCATTTCGTCTCTAGGTGAGTAGCATGCTTCTGATGCCTAAGACCCTTGAACTTCTTTCATTAAGACCCTTGAACTTCACTGGTTAAAAGATTACTGTTTTTACTTCTGTGTTGTTTCCCAGAGGCAGGCTTCCAAGGGCATTGGGCCAATGACTCCTCCATGAATCCAGAGTTAATCATCCACCATGTACAATGGAGACGCACTCTGAAGTTCACCATAAATAGAAGGTGTTGTGTCAAAAGTGTATTTACTCTAACTAACCTGTAGCCTGATTAGCTGACTTTCAGTGTGTTCAGAACATTTATATTAGCCGGTGGCAAAAACCATTAAACAGGAAGTCTGTTTTATGATATGGTGTTAACAGTCTCACATAATTGACTGAATGCAGTGTCCAATAGACTACAGTGATGGCTAATATGCTCTATGATCCCCTGAGAGCTGTGGTTCGCTGATGATACTGTCCAGTATCTTGGAAGAGGCCCATGTCCCACATCATTGGCCCAGGAGAAGATTTAATAAAATTCCAAGGTATTTTTTTCTACTGAATGCATATGGCTTTTATACTGTGCTGAAGTCAACAAATGGAGCTACTGTAGGTCAGGGAACTTCCAATCTCCAGGGATGATTAATTGCTCACAACTAAGCATACAGTCTACTGGGTTTTTTTTTTTTACACCATATAAACAGTGATTATACTTGAACATCAACCTAAAAAATATTCCTGATTATTCTTAGAAGACATTCAACAAGAAAAACAGGAGGTCGAAGTCCTTGAGAGCGCACAGGTTTGGCAATGTGATGACAACCTACTCTGTGGGGCAGCTGTAACAATTCACATTCCACATGCAGGTTTTGAATGGTGAGTGACTCGCCACACCCGCAGAATCATTTTAACAAATATGAACAGTGTGACCAGCAGGAAGATCTAGGATCATGGGACAGTGATCCAAGTCCAAGATGGAGTTTCTAGTATGCCCACCACAATAAAGAGTCCTTTTTAAATATCATAAAAGCAATGACTGCTATAAACATATAAAAGCAACTAAGGAGTACAGAGAGACAGAGGACAAAAATGCCATAAAAGACACACGGTCATAAAACATTACTGGGCCATGCAGGGGAAAATATTTACACGGTCATAATAATGTAATGATTTAAAAGTCATGCAATTGCCTGGGTAGGATGGGAAGGAGGGTGTGGAATGAACAGACACCTCCTCTGTTGGTGTAGACAGCTGTGCTGAATGTATAAACTCATTAAATAGCAAAAGCAATGGAAGCAGATTACTCAGAGATCTGAAGATTAATGTGGGAAACAGCAGAGCGATGTGTCAAGCCTGGTGATTGCATCATGAACTCTCAGTCTTGAACACTTTACCTCCGAATCTAAAAATCAGCACTGTCTTAAAACGCAGGGGCTTTTATCAACCTTTCAGGGTTTGCATTATCTTGAAGAGCCATCGCTTTCGTACATTTATCACAATATTCTGATAGCATGTTTCTTTTCTTACCGTTCTGTTTCTGTCCCTCATTTATCTCCAGATATTGCTGGTTTTCTAATTAAGTTATATGGTGTGTGTTTATATATTATTAATATACATACTTCATTTCACCCAGGTGGCTGTTTGCTTGGTATTTTGTTACTAATGCCAAACGAAATGTAACCAGATATAGTCAACATTTTAAACAGAAATCTCCAAGTGAGTTAGACATTCATTAATATTTTCTTTATTTCTAAAGAATATTTTATTTTTAAAAATTAAAACATCTCTTAGTATCATATGTTTTATATGCTTATCTTAGATATTTATTCATTGACTTCTGTGTGCTACTGGTCTCCCTTAAAAACGAATCTTCCTTATGTATAACAAATTTCATGCCTTCTTTATGAGATTAGGATCTAGTTTTGACTTCCAATCTTGTTTCAGATCTATTATAAATCACTTTTGGATTGAATGTTGTTATAATATACATAATGCCTGAAAAAGATAATTCTCTTGCCATCACATTAAACAAACAAACAAACTCACCAACAGTTTTTTTTTTTTTTTTGATGCATTTGTGTTTACTGCTCTGGCTTATCCTTGGAAAACGTTCAGTGAACTTCAAAAGAAAGTACATTGGAATTGTAACTAGGAGTTTAGTAAGCTACAAGTATTGAGAAAATATGTTTGTCATTCTAACTTGTCTCACTAATGATTTGTTTGCTGTCTGTTTGTCTGCTGATGATATAATAAATTTCATTACGGTTACTTACAGAAGTTAAGTCTCTCTCCCCAACAACTATTGGTTTTTATTTTATTTTGTTTGTTTGAGGTGTGTGTGTGTGTGTGTGTGTGTGTGTCCACTCGGAAGGGTGGAATCTTGTGAGCCCCTCCCCACCTCCACTGCGGGATGATGGCTAACCCTATCTTCTGCAGGTTTTGTGCAGGAAATCATAGCTACTCTGAGTTCAAGCACACCAAGGCCCTGTCATATCTGGATGACAATGTTTCACGATACTCAGTTCCTTCCTCTGGTGCTTACATTGTCTTTCCCTCTTCTCCCACCATGTCCCCTGAGCCTTGGAGGTGGTGATAGGAATGTTCCTTTGTGACTGAAGTATTCAAAAGTTACTAACTCTCATCACTTTGACAGTTAAGAGTCTCTGCAGTTACTATGGATTCCTGAGAAAAAGCCTTAACACTGACAGCAACACTAATCAATGGATATAAACGTAATTATTTAGCAGATAATTTGATGAGCCTGTCATAGTCATCTAGCATCCCTAAGGGCCTGTGACCTCTCTAGTCATGGGCTTTTGATTGTACATATAGTACCTGACATAAATTCCCTCTTGTGGAGAGTAGGCCTCAGTTTCAGTCAGAAGGCATGAAATTTGTTATACAAAAGGAAGATTAGATTTGTTTTTTGTTGTTGTTGTTTGTTTGTTTGTTTGTTTTTTAAAGGAGACCAGTAACAAACAGAAGTCATGTATTGGAGACCCCAATAACGAACAGACTTACCACTATTTCACAGGTTGGGCATTTTGCCTGGACAGTGGGTAGCATCACACACAGGGTCCACACCTGAGTAAGACTGTTGACTATTTTTCTGTGGCCCCCTCAGCACTTTCTGGTGACTACGCATCAGGGAGTAATATAAGCTTCATACAGCAGTTCCAGCTTGATTTCTCTATTTCTTGTGACTAGAGCCGGTGACATCTTCAGCAACAGGGTTTTATGACCTAGTTCTGGTGGGCAATTAATAACAATGCAGTAGCCTTTATTGTTGTGAGGTCCCAGGGGCCTCCTTGCTCAACAACTCAAGGAAGTCGCCATTGTTAGCACTGGAATTTCATTTACTGACGCATGCCTTCTTGGAATAGCTTCCTCCACCTTTCCAGGTACTGCCATTCAAATGTTCCTCTTTGAACTAAACTTACCATGTGACATTTTCAACTGATGGGCTTTCTAATGTCACATTCATGTCATCTGTCATAATATTTTGTCCTTTATCTTTTAGAAATGCTATTTCAATATTTAATGCAGAGAAAGCATTTGGTTTGTATCCTTAGACCTCTTCTAAGTATAGAAATACTAACTACATATCAGCACAGAATGAATGGAAGAAATACAAACAACTGAAACTCCTAATCGTGGTTACGTTATAAGTATTCCTCAACTAAAAACAGGTCAACTTACTGTCATTTTGACTTTTCCGTGACATAAAATCCATACAGATGAAGTAGAAGCCAGAAGTTCTGTCATTCCAGAAGTTCTGTCATTGCTTGGGCTTACACATGTGGTCCAAGCCTAATTGCTCCAAGTGGTCCCAGTGGTCACGAGGGAAAACAGTCACAGTATGCAGCTTGCTGTGTGGCTGAGCTAGGATGAGTTAACTACCTTTCCAACCTAGGATGCTTTCAATGAGTGGTGGGTAGACAGGAAGGATATCCCCATTTTAAGTTAAAAAAAAAAAAGAACCAATAAAGATCTCAGTAATCTAATTTTTAAAAATTGATATTAGAGTTGAGGACCAGCAATCCCTTTAAGTGTTCCATCACTAGCCAAGTCACTACACATTGGCAACATTAAATGAGAGTCCCATTTCTTTCATGTAGGTTGGAGGAAGAGAGTTTGGGCTAGTACTACCAAGGTAGAGCATGCAAATAGAGATGCCTGCAGCAAGCATCCCTTCCTATAAAGAAAGAAAAGGAAGAGACTATCATCTAAGCTCAGCTCAAAGGCGTGGTCGGTGATGTTACTTCCCTGAGACACTCACAGAAGGTGTGTGCAGCGCTGGGACAAGGCACTCCCAGCAGTACACTGACGATTTGTCTGTCACTTGTCCTTTGACTTATCATGCATTCCCCATTCATAAAAAGTTACTCAATTAAAAAAAAACCACATCTTCCATATTTGGATCTAGAGGATGACAGAACTGTCTCTGATTTTTCTTCATCTCAGTTTTCAATGGCTGGATAATAAACGCACTGTGTTCTTTCTTGTCTTCTGGATCGGAGATAGGTTTGCCTTCTCACCAGGAATCATGTGAGACATACTCACACTCCCAAGACTTGGCCATGTGATTTATTCCGGGACAAGTTATAAACTAGTATCTCTTCAAAAACACAAAACAAAACAAAAACAAAAAGTTGGTGAGCTGTTACCCAGCAAGGTTAGCACTGTGTGTTACTGAAGGGTTATTTTCTTCATCATTCTGTTTATATGCAACTGCTTCCTGCCTTTGTTAAATCCAGCAAATAACACTAGAGGAATTTTGTATCTTTCTTGTTACAGTATATGATTCCAACATACACTTCCAAATCCCCCACTACACAGGCAAAACTCACCTAATTTAGTACAAACCCAAGAGGCTGTCAAACTTACAAGGATTTCCAGGGGTTGGGGGGTGTGTGGAGGTTCAGCTTGCTCCCATGACAAATACAGAAGCTATAGAACATACATGTACAAGTATGTTGCTCAGCTTCCCATGGATGGGATATAACCCAAAGGGTTAGTGCTTTGAAAACAAGAAAGGTTTGCTTTGACAAAGTTTTGAAGGACTCAGTCCTAGTCAGTGGCCCTGTTGCTTGGGGCCTGTAGCGAGGCAGGGCAGCATGGTGGTAGTGCATGGTGCAGGAAAATGCTCATCTCCCACTCTCCAAGAAATGAAGAGAAAGAAACTAGATCTCAATCTCTTCAAAAGCCTCTCAATCTTTTCTCAACCTCTCAAGCTTTTTTACTGCTTCTCAATCCAGACCCAGGCTGGGAACCAGTTCTTCAATACCTGGACCTTTGGAAGACATTCCTACATTAAGCTATAGCACTGGGATATCTTTCATGATGCCAGTGATGTTTCAGGGATGCTGGAGTTGGAAGGGCCCTGCAAATGCTGTGTATCTGCTTTGCCACTGGGTTCTACCCACAGCCCAGTTGAATTTTAGGTGCACATCTTTTTGGAATATGTCACAAAGTGTAATGTTTGTTCTCAGGATTCATAGGTTTTACAAGTCTGAATAACCTTCAGTCTTTGAGTGTTGAAAACTTTTTTCTGGGAAGGATTTTAGGAGCCAGAGGGAACAAGGACACCACAAGAAACCCCACAGAATCAACTAACCCGGACTCGTAGGTGCTCACAGAGAATGAACCAACAATCAGGGAGCCTGTCTGACTCTGACCTAGGCCCTCTGCATATATGTTATGACTGTGTCGTTTGCGGACTCCTAACAGGGGAAGCAGGGGCTACTTCTGACTCTTGCTTGCTTTGGGGACCTTCTTTCCTACTACGTGACTTAGGCCAGCCTTAATATGAAAGGAGGTGCCTAATCTTAATGCAACTTGATATGCCATGTTTAGTTTATATCCGTGGAAGGCCTGCTACTTTCTGAAGGGAAATGGAGGAGGAGTGGATCTGGGGGAAAGGGGAGGAAGTAAGGGAAACGAGGGTTGGGATGTAACACTCAGGAGAAGAATTAGAAAAAGAGCAGCCATTTGCAATCAAAGGAAGGGAGGAAAGGAGGGAGGGAGGGAGGGAAAGGAAGGAAGGAAAAGGAAAGGAAAAAAAAAGAAGAAAAACCAAAAACTTCCCTTGTCATTAGCAACCATTCCAACAGGTTTATTATTGTAAAGGATGTCCCTTTGAAGAGACACAGGGATGGCGGCTCTCATCTTTCAACATCCTGGTAAGCCTGGCGTTTTTAAGTCAAGACATTATATTAGTAACATTGAATGGAATTTGAGTTTCTTATCTTTCTCTTAATTTGTTTTTATCATTTCTTCTGACAAGACACTTTAAATGACTGAGACTGTTGGCATAAGCGATGCTCTACTTTCGCTTTCATGAAACTCTTGGTGGTGTTATCTCTCTGAGGCTTCTCATACATCTTCACCAGATATGATGAATTCCCCTTCAGGACCCAAGAATAATAGTTTTGTCCTTATCTGAACTTATCATTTGGTGGCATTGTCATAGAGATTAGCTAGTTCAAGATGTATATTCCCATGTCATGGACTCTGCCAAAATGCAGTCGGTCTCTTAGACCACGCTGGAGCTCACAAAGAGAAAGTTGGTGGTTTCATATCCATTTTCTTGACCTTTGAGAAACATGCGCTTGCACGCGCAAGCGCGCACACGTGCGCGCACACACACACACACATACACACGCGCGCGCGCGCACACACACACACACACACACACACACACACACACCTTCTCTGGTCAGGATCAGAGGCACCAAGGACCATGCTCTAGAATAAGACCCCAAACTTGGTTCTGTTTATAGTTAATGAGGCCTGAGGATTTGTTGTGACAATAAGTACAGTCAAGGGGGAAGACCAATTTCAGATGCCAAGCTGTATTATATTTTACTGTAAACATTTTAAGAGAATTGCAATGCTGGTGTCTAAACATCTGAATTAGAGAAAGCAAATGTGAGGGCAGACCTATCTTTGCTGGATTCCTGCAGCAACTCCATTTTCTACGACACATTCCTGATGACCTCTACAGATATATTGTCTTCAAAGAAGTTTTTATCAATATTTAATAGCAGATACTCTCAATAGTTGTGTTAGATTAAGCCATAAGCAATTCCTAGTATTGGGTCATTTTTACCTACAAAAAAATTTTTTTTAATTTGACTAGGGAAATAGCTCAGTCGGTAAAGAGCTTGCTATGCAAGTGTAAGAACCCAAGTTGGATACCCCGGGACCCACATCAAAAATCTGGTCATGGTGGCACACCTTGTTGTATCAGCACTGGGGAAACAAAGACAAAAAGCATCCTTGGGGATTCCTGGCTAGACAGCCTTGCTGATTGATGAGCTCCGGGTTACTGTGAGTCTCTCTCAAACACCAAGGAATACATCCAAGATTGGCCTTAAACCTGCACAAACCACACACATACACACACACACACACACACACACACACACACACACGCACACGCACATGGGCACATACCCGTAAACACAGGAACCCACACACGTACAAGCACACAGACACACAGAACGAAAATTTCATAGGCCTTATATGTCAACAACAGTAAATCATCTTTGATTTAACTGAGATGGTTATCAGTATGACCACATGATCTTCACCCAGGCACAATCCTGACTGAGGCTGCTGAAAGTTTGAAAGAGGGCATTTGCCTACTCAGTCTTCCACAGTTGCCATCGGAGCAAAGCTACTAGGGAATTCTGGTCAGTTCTAAGCAAACAATGATGTTAAGGACACCTTTGCACATAGAGTGGTGACACTTAGTCTTAATCCGATTTCTGGCTGGAGTCAGAGGGATTCTCTGCTTCTTCAGCCTGGAGATGCTCATTAGTGGCCTGCACAAGTGTCCTCGGCAGCTTAGGTTTCTAAGAGTTATTACTCATAATGGTCGTGAGCTGGTTTTATGAGCTGTCTGATTTTTTTTCCCTCGTTATATCATTAATTTAGTATTTTACCTTACTTCTCTTATTAAGTGGCTCTTGAATCCAGAACACCTCCCACTGTCAGATTTTTTTTTTTTGGATGAGTTATGTTTGTATTTTTATTGCACTTTAAAAACCAGATTTCTGCTTGTTACATTCAAGAATGATTCCATGTAATCCCCTCCCCCAAACTGTATATTACTTATTTGACTGTTTGAGACAGAAACATTTCATTTTAGGAAAATGACTTTGACTTTTGGTGTCTCGTTCTGGTTCATGGGAAAATGTATCAAGAAGAAATTATCTGCTCCTCAGAACTCTGAGGGCTGTAAAGCTGTCTTGCTTATTATTACTCTCCTCCTTTGTGTTAATAACTTGAAAACAACTTGAAATTCTTCCAGTTACTGGAATTTTCAGCCTTCTTAATTAAAAAAAAAACCACACTTTTGATCATTTATATTTATCCAGGAAATTGTTCATTTTTAAAAGTTGTCATAAATCCTAAGTATACGTTTAAGTATCCCTGATAGCTGCTGCTTTTCCTCAAGTCAAGTCTCCCAGTGTGAGTATTCCTCTTGACTAATCATAGATCCACATGTTGTACACACATTTCAACAAAATACATTTTTTTTCTTAAAATAATATGCCAGAACAGGAAGATCAAATTGGGGAAGGAAGAGAGGGAAGAGGGAATAAATATGTGGAGAGACGGCTAATCTTGAGAGCCCTCTCAAAGGTAGTATGGAAACCTAACACAGTAGATGCTTTCATATACATATATATTCATATACATATATATATAATTGTATATATATATATGAACATATATGTGTGTGTGTGTGTATGCGCACACACACACACATAATTGCCAAAGAATGGAGGAGATAGAGTCCCATTTGGACATTCTTGTCACCAAATGAAGCTTCCAGTACCAAGATTGGGTTACATCATATTGAATTGTTGGCAGGAGGGGTCCCAGAGGAACCCCTGAATAGGCTGTTACCCAGACTTTAGGTTGCTTTCCACAAGTGGACAGAAAGGTTCTATGACTAAAGACATCTACACAGTTCATTGAACTTGGAGAAGTTGAGCTGGGGACTCCATAGAGCCTTCGCCCCTGTTTTCTAGCATCTTTGGTACAGGAAGGAATTCTTCAGGCTACTAAAAGAGAAACATAAACACCAACCCAGCCACAAACCCTTTGATCTGTAATGATGGCACAACATCTGTGAGAGTAAGCAGCCAATACCTGATTTGACTGAAGGCCCATTCCATGAGGTAGATCCCATGCTCAGCACTGCTTAGGTGACCAACAAAGGGAGACTAGACAGCCTAGGGATCTAGCTTAAACCAAACACTCTGTCCACTCCGGGGCAGGGGTGGGGAAGAGAAGCAATAAAATGATTCCTAACGGTAGCCTGCTATACCCATAGATGAGAGCCTTGTGCAGCCATCATCTGAGACACGTCTTCCTGCATCAGATAGGAACTGATAGAGAGAGCCAGAGTCAGGAGAGAATGAGAGAAGCACTCAGCTCTAAACAAGATGTCTCAGGGAACCCTGAGGAAGAGGAGGCAGAGAGCGTGTAAGAGCCAGATGTCGTGAAGTATATTCAAGGAAACGAGGCCTTCTAAATCAACATGGTCAATATGCACATGGATTCACAGATGGAGGCAGTGAGCACAGGGGCTATACAAGTCTGTACCAGTTGGGGTCCTAGAGCTGAAAAGAAACGCGGACACATGACCCCATTCCTAACCCAAAAGCCATCTCCAATTGTTAAGCACTTGCAAATGAATTTTTTTCATAGTTTACTCCAAAGAAGTCTCATTTTCAAAACTATTCTTAAGGATAGACTACATAACCAACAGTGGATGGCCAATAGAAAATGAAGTCAAAGTATCTTTGGAGGGTTGGAGGTTCCATGTCTCATAATGCAGTATCCAGGGGTCTTCCTTTTTTCTCTTTTAAATTTTATATTATTATTTTCATTATATATATATATATATAATATATTATATATTATAATATATATTATAATTATAGTATAATATATATATATATATATATATATATATATATATATATATCCTTCTCTCTCTTTTACCTTGCATGTCTTCTGGATTATGTTTTTCAGTCTAGTGTCTTATGGGATTTGTGAGTGTGAACAAGTGGGTCTCTGTTTCTTGTGCCTTCTCTTGGGCTCTTTTCCTTCTGTTGGGTTGTCTTGTCCTGTTCCAGTGGGTTAGTTTTTGCTTTATCTTATTTTATTTTAGTTTTATCCCTTAGCATCCCCTTGTTTCCTGATGAGAGACAGAAGGAGGGTCAATCTGGATGGGAGGTGGGGAGGAGCACAGGGGGGTAGAGGGAGGGGAGGAACAGGGGTAGAAGGAGGGGAGGAGCACAGAGGGGTAGAGAGGGGGGAGGAGCGCAGGGGGGGTAGAGGGAGGGGAAACTGTAGTCAGGATATAGTATATGAGGGGAAAGATAAATTTTCAGCAAAAGGGAAAAAAAGAATAATAAAAAAATGCAATGTTTTCCTTGGGTCCTTTTGTTGATTTCCATTGACTTTTTAAAATCTGTTCCTTAACTTCTTATGCTTTCATAAAAAATTCTTTAAAGAAGTATTATATGGCCAGGTAGGGATGGCACACACCTTTAATCCCAGCACCTAGGAAGCAGAGGCAGTAGATCACTGAGTTTGAGGCCAGCCTGGTCTACGGAGTGAGTTCCTAGGTAGCCAAGGCTACACAGAGAAACCTTGTCTAGAAAACTTTTTAAAAATATTCTATGGTAATGAAAACTCTCTTGAGTATACCTTGGAGCCAAAAGTGTGGTAGTGAAGTGTGGTATTGTAGTGTGGTATTGTAGTGTGGTATTGTAGTGTGGT
>NC_034605.1:45182316-45191863 GCF_900095145.1 Mus pahari | reverse complement strand
TGTGGTGTTGTAGTGTGGTATTGTAGTGTGGTATTGTAGTGTGGTATTGTAGTGTGGTATTGTAGTGAGGTATTGTAGTGTGGCATTGTAGTGTGGTATTGTAGTGTGGTATTGTAGTGTGGTATTGTAGTGTGGTATTGTAGTGTGGTATTGTAGTGTGGTATTGTAGTGTGGTATTGTTGTGAAGTGGAAAGATGCTGGGATAGGAGACCCTCGAGGGTTTGGGATGGCCAGCTCAGCCAGTCAGAAGGCTTTCCAGCAGAAGAGGTGACTGAGCTCAGAGCTGGAACCAGCTGGGCAAAGGAAGGTAGATGGAGAAAAGAGACATATATAAAGACAATGATGTTAAAGTGATTTGTATTTCCATGTTAGTGGAGGGTGTTTGAGATGATAACATTCACACACACACACACACACACACATACACGTATATATATATATATATATATATATATACGTGTATGTGTGTGTGTGCATATGTGTGCATATGTATGTATATAAATAATATATATTAGTTTTTTATTTAAGTTTATATTTGTATTGTTTATTACTTTATTTTTTATTTTAGATGTATAGAAAAAATGGACAAGAAGCACCCAGTTTCCTGTGCCCGGTTCACCACTGATTTATTTTCATTAGTGACTTCTGTGTTTTAAATCAATGAAACATGTGTCTTTCCCCTAATTTGTTATATTTTAAAAATTAGGACCAGTAGGATGGGCCATTGGCTAAAAGCACTTGATGCTACACATGCACCCATATTCACATGGGCACATCACACACACACACACACACACACACACACACACACACACACACATACACACACACACAAATGATAAAAAACAGTAAAGACTAAAATGCAAAAGTGAAATATTAGTTAATTGAACTGTGAGTTTGCTATATCCATATGCATTCTGAATATTAAAAGGTTAATTATTTCTCAAAGATAATTATTACTCTGAGAGCTTTGAATTACTTGCTAATATGCCCTAGATTGGCTCATGAGTCACCTAGATCTCTCAACTGAAAACCCATATTTAACCGTATTGTGTCGTGTTTAAAAATTAAAGTTAATCAGAGTTTCAGCTCATATTCCCGAGAAAGATCAGTCACTATGGCTAGGTAAAAGATTCTTTCCAATAATTAAAATTATTCAAAGGGATCTTGAAACTGAGACTTTTGGAAGGTAAAGAGTTTAGCATTTATTTTTTTTCCCTTTGTTGGACAGTTAGAAATCTGGTCACAAAGAAAAACTCATTTTTCTTTTATGTTTTCACTTTGCTTGAAGCAACATTTGCTTTTGTAACCTTGAGATGGATCAAAGTCATTAGAAATCAGCTTACAAATTGGTACCTAAATACCTTGCTACAATTAAAGAAAAATATAATTTCTTAAAAGACAGGAAGGAGAGGACTTTGAACAGAGGAAGACAGCCTGGCCTGGGCCTGGGGGTGGGTGGTGAGAAAGAGCCTGATCCATATTTGGGAAATGAAATGTTCCCAGGGTTAGACAGAAAGAGTGACAAGACCCATACCAGGCTGGAGAGATCACTGACAGCCAAACCGTAAAAGGTGGCTGAGGAGCCTGGGCAATAGGATGCCAGAGACTTGAGAAGGTCTGCAGAAATGCAAATAGTGACGCCAACAGATTGGAATCTCCAACGATCACTTTGATCCTCTGGTGGAAAATAAATTGTGTGGGAAATGAGACAGAAGCCTGGGGAGCAAGAGAGTGTGGTTGGATGCTGCTGGGGGACTGTGGTGGCCTACACCAGGCCGTCCTAGTTGACCTGGAAGGAAGGCGGTAGAGCAGGCTGCTCGAATTGACTTTGACTTTCTGTGAAGAGTTATTTTTCTATCCCGTGCTTCATGTGTGTACACACCTGTAAACGCCTACAGCTATCCACCATTTTTTCTCTATTCTGCAAGGTATAGGAACTTAGCTGTCTTCCACTCTTTTGTGTCTTCTTTTGGAATCACATTCCAACTTTTGTCATTAGAATCTGTGGGACCATTGGCAGGTGTGATTTATAGGATGACGTTCGAACGTTTCCTCTCACTTCACTTCTGAATCCCCTGAACATGTCCCTCCGTGGAGAACTTCTCCTCCTGATCTGTTTAGCTATCTTTTCTTTCCACTGATTATAACAGCAGCTAGCAATTACTTCTGTTTGTAAGCACAAGTTAATTGCCTAACTGAACTCAAACCTCACCACGCACTACGGGTGCTCAAGCATTTTTTCCCCTGAAAGTATCTGTGAAAGCGCGTTTGCTCAATTTATTTAATTTTTTTTAATAATTTAATTTTATTTTACATACACTGGTGTGAACTGGAGTTACAGACAGTTGAGGGCTGCCGTGTGGGTGCTGAGAACTGAACCCTCATCCTCTAGAGGAGCAGCCAGTGCTCTCAACTCGTGAGCCACTTCTTCAGTCCCTGTGTTTTCTCATTTTAACTGAAGAGACTACACACAGAGCGGTGGTTCAGTAGCAAACATTCCCTCTTCCATCCTGTGACCAAACCCCATTGTCATAGACATTTAGTCTTTGGAAAGAACATTCTGAGAGTCAAATTTCACTTAGTTCTTTCACAGGTGACCTTTTCTTCTTTGATGAAAGTTGCGATTATTTTTTTCTGTCTTTATCTTTGTAACTTAAAGTTGTTTGCTACTCAAAGCCCCCCCCCCTTATTTGTTTTGCCTGTGGAGCACCTTGTAGAACATATGGCAGATGAAGACACACATGGATGAAAGCGTAAGGGTAGGCCAGGCAAAATTAAAACCGACCCACTCCTCTAGTTCATTATTAGTCACAGGTGTAGCTGACATTGCCACCACCGAAGGAGGTCAGACTGGCCACTGTACAGTTCTGAAGATTTGCTAAGCCTAGAAAGTTCTAGAAAGCCCCCCGACCTAAGGAAAGCTTCCTGCCATTAGAATCCAACCCAATCATTCTTCCGGCACCGGATGAGCTCACAAACGTCAGAGCCTGCTTCACAATTCTTTGTCTTCCTTACACTGGACAATTTGCACATGGTAAGGAATAAAAATGAAGTCTAATTCTTCGTAGCTTTGGAGATTTTTGTATGAAACCAGCAAAAATAAGAGTATTGACCACACCAAAAAGGGAATGACAACAACAAAATCCTACAAAACAAATTGAGTGTGAAATTCAAGCCAGTCTTTATGTCCTTTTTATACTTCCCCATCTGGCCAGCCATCAAAATGTCAACAGCCACTGGTTGTTAGTACACTACAAAGATCACGAAGTCTTGCATCTTAACCAGACTTCAGGAGCAAAGGGAAAAGAGAAGAGAAGCCAACCAAACAATACCTGGGAAGCGCATCCACGTGGCCTAACAGAAACATAGAAAGGACAGTGCTAACTCAATGCACAAATGGACATAAAGCATCCTTCTACAAGAGCCACCCAGGATGTGCCCATTCTAAACGGAGTACTGTCTTGGCACTTTTATTGGCTTTTTATTTCAATTTTATTTCTAACATCTTAAAATTTGAGGATTAAGATCTTCCTTTATCACCTTCATCTGACAGGTCAGCCAGTTTTAAAGGCGTTATCTCCATCAGCCAAAGCAGCTTGCTAGTCTATGCCTTCAATCAGCTCAATATTCCTTTTATACCTGTGGTGATTTTAGAGGCATTTTCTCTTGCCAGATTGCTATGGTTCTAATGTGTACTCATCAGTGTAATAGCTCTAAGGGGTGTGAACTGTAAGGGCTTTGGTCCTTATGGCATGGGGGCCATTCTTACAGCAGACCAAGCTCAGTCTCTTTCTCCTCCCACTTCTCCCTCCCTTCCTACTGATGATGTCGCAAGAAGGGCCTCACCACCAAAAGTCAGCGCCTTGACCTTGGACTTCAGCCTTCAGAACTGCGAAGAGATAAGGTTTTGTTTTATATAAATCACCCCACTTAAGGCATTGTGCTCTTGCAACACAAAACAGACGGAGACAGCGATCTATGGAAACCTTTCCCTCTCTGTAGGCGTGGGTTAATCCGTGCTTCATCAGTTAGATAGAAGAGACTTGTTGGATTTTATTATTCATTTGAATAACACGATAGGCGATGAATATATGGCTGTGCTCCAACTGGTATACACAAACATGCCAAGAAGCACAGGCACCTTGTGCCGTAGGCAGCCTTTGACTTCCCTATGGTACAGGGCCATTGTCACCATGCTCTGATTTCTTTCCCCCAAAAAAGTGTCTTTCAAAAGCAGCTCTTTAAAGGGATACTTACTTTAATCTAAAGCAGTGGTACCAATGCTGCAACCCTTAATACAGTTCCTCATGTTTTGGTGACACCCCACCTCCCCCCCTCCAACCATAAAATTTTCATGACTACTTCAAAACTGTAATTTTGCTTCTGTTGTGAACTGTAATGTAAACCTCTGTGTTTTCAATGGTCTTAGGTGACCCCTGTGAAAAGGTCATTCCACCCCCACCAAGGGGGTCCTGACCCACAGGTTGAGAACCAGTGTTCTAAAGGGCCCCCTTTGAAGTAGTTGAGCGTAGCATTTTTTTTTTCACTTTCATTGTTCATTGTAATTATCTACCATAAAAAGGGAAAAGCTGTGACAGAGTTGAAGCTAGGAAAACCTTATCTGTTATGTCCTCTTTGTGACTAATGTGACATTTTCCTGTTCCACTGTATAGAATTTGAGACTAAGCGGGGAATTTTTTTTTTTTTTTGAGTAGCTACCTTAATCTGACTGTGTGTCATTTTTATTTGGTAGCTTGTTACAATATAAATGGCCTTATTTTAATTTTTTGGAGAAAATAATAACTAAATTAATAATTTGTGTAAAGTCCCTACGATGCTATCTGAAATGGGGGTGGGGGTGTCCTTAAGTGTTGATACCTATGAAAATAAACTGAGTTGCTTTTCTGACTAACTAGGGCTGTATGCCCTTTATCACCAAAAACATACCTCAGTCAGTTTTCTTTCTACAGTATATGGTCAGATTTGTGTAGATGAAAACAAGAAAATTACAGTACTTATGTGTACAAGTCTCATTGCATTTGTCTTGACAATCATATTGTATTGATTTCTATAAAGAAAAACTAGTGCTAATTTATAAAGAACACAAGGACCAATCTTAATTCAACTACAATGCTGCATGAAAGGGAAAGTATAACAGGTTTTTTTTTGTTTTGTTTTGTTTTTTTTTAAAGTCAGATAAAGGGCATTAAGTCACTAGGCATGTTCCTCATTGACAAATTTGGAACTTGGGGAGTATTTTCCCTTTATTAAGCACTAAAAAATTTGTATAAACAGCAATTTTCATAGATTATGCAACATAAAACATGTTAGAATTCAGCCCTACCCAGCACTTCTCCAATCAAACACAGCAGCCTTTGATCCGGTTCAACAATCATTCTACTCATTAATAATGATAAGAAAGCCAGACATTCTGAATTATTGTGGTAAAGAGTTTAACTCTATTGATCATAAATAGGTTTGCTCCAAGTCGACCAGTCTGAAAACTCTTTGTCTCTTTACCTCTAGCAGAAGTGAGAGGAGCCTGGAGAGATGGCTAGGTGGTTAACAGCAGGTGCCTGCTCCTGCAGAACATCTGAACTCCACATCTAGATCTGATGCATGTGTGTGTATGTGTGTGTGTGTGTGTGTGTGTGTGTGTCCTTTCTCTTCTCACCATCACACACACACACACACACACACACACTCACAGGCATACATACATAGACAATTAAAATAAGTCTTCACTAGGCTAGGGGCACATCCCTTTAAGGCCAGCACTTGGGGGAAACAAAAGCAGGGGGATTTCTGTGACTCACAGGTAAGTCAGGTCTACATAATGACTTCCAGGTCAACCAGTGAGATCTTGACAGGAGGAAGACAGGAAGGAAAGAAGGAAGGAAGGAAGGAAGGAAGGAAGGAAGGAAGGAAGGAAGGAAGGAAAGAATGGAGTAGAAGGGGAAAGGGAGAGGGAAAAGATAAGAAATGGCTGAAATAGAGGAATGAAGAGTGTGTTGATAGTGTCAATCTCAAGGTCAAGTCTAACTTGACAAAGGAGAAGAGACTTGGTTATGATGGTGAACATCTGTAATTGCAAGACTCGGGTGACTAGGACAAGAGATACTTAAGGCCATCACTGGCCCAGTTACAAAGCAAGAAAATAAGAGTAAAATGCACCCCAGTTTACCCACTCAGGCTACTGACTACCGAAGGTGGCCCTTTGCTCTTCAATTATCAATGAACTGGGAATCTGACTCCCTTAACCTACTTTGGAGAGATGCAGCTGAGTATGTACTGGATGGGTATTGCCCCTTTTTGGAAGGTCCAAATTGTCATGAATTTTACTAGGAGTCGCTTACCTGAAACATTACACACACATCCATGTGGAAGGCACATTTCCGTGTACTCTGAAAGTACAAAAGATTACCTCACATTGGAGTTTCAGCTTTCTCTTGACCCTGGGAGTTTCCTTGATTCACCCACAGGTTAGGCTAGGTCTGGCAGTCCCTGGAGTCTGAGAGAGACAATCTAAACAAGCCTAAAATCAACCTCAGGTGGGCCAGGAACGGCTAATCAGCCATAGGAATTTGTTCGTCATAAATCTCAGTGAAGTAATGGCGGCACACCCACTTGCTCATCAAATAAGTGTGCTCACTTGCAAATAAGTGTCCCGGCTTCCCCAGTTCTTGCCAAACTTTTCAGTGTCTCTCCTACAGTCTGGGAGGGTACCCGGTCATAAAATGATGAAAGAAATCTTTATATATCCTCTAGCCGTTGTTCATAACACGTGATTGGATATTTACCAAGAAGCTGTGTCCTAGACTCAAGTGAACCATACTCTCTCTTCCCACCATGAACTCGCATGCTTCTAATGCACAAAATTCTCAGTCTCTGAAGGGAAGGGGGAGCTCTATTGTTTTCCATCACTGGAAGGATTTGACATGGATCTCTGAAGATGTACTTGCTAGACAATAACCAGTCGATATTTGTTAGGCACTTATTTATGTCAACAATTTGCTCATGGGGCTATTTCACCATCCTCACAGTGAACGTCTTCAAAGGACAATATTTTGAATCATGCTTTTAAAAGGAACTGTAAAATGAAGTGACTCAATCTTGCCAAAAATACCTCATATTCCATTATAATAGACCTTCATAATTCTAAAAGTGGCCAATGGACCAGGAGAACTAGTAAAAGCTGTCAAAAATGTCAAGACTCAGGACTCTTAACAAACCCACTGGGTCAGAATTTGTATATTAGTATTTCAGGTGATTTTTTACAAAAGTTTTTAAGACAGGCTGTCACTAATTTTTGTGAATTTATGGATTTTTAACTCTTGTGTTCAAGCAATGAGAAGATCGTGGTACCTGTCAGTTGAAGAATTAAGAGCCAAGAAGCAATCTTCCAGTTTTCATGCATTATCTTTCTACTTGATCCCAACCATATTGTAAATACAATTCTACTTTCCCAAATGATGCCTCTCCTTTGCCTGTGGCTGCAGTTCTATCCTGTGTGCTCAAGAAGCAAGAACATTTGATATGAGTAAAATCTACTCATGGAAACAACCTTCATATTGCTTAAGTAAAACCTGATTTAAAAAAGAGTCATTGAGCTCTATCAGAGATTCAGAGAAAATGTGTAAGATGGACAGGTGAGACAGAGAAAGTTAGAGTCTTGGAGTGAGCTAGTACTTAGCAGTGAAGGTTGATACCTAGGACTCAAGGAACAGGATCTGGTATTCTTGTCTGTTCTAGACTGTATAATATTTCTCAGTCCAAAATTGTCACACTTCTAAGCTAGTATCACTAAAAGTAGAAGTGACATGATCAAAACAGACAGAGAAGCCAAAAGGAGAGATAGTTGATTCCAACCTAAATCCTTGACATCTCTACTAGCCCAGAACAGCAAGGTCATAAGTGTAACCTGCTTGTATGGGCATGACCACAGCTTCGCCATGGTCTTTGGGAGTGGGACTTTTGGATGAATTGATATTCTTGGCACAGGACGAGGTTGTTGTTGCAATCCCTAGGCTAACTGTTGTCTGAGAAAATGGTTTTCCACCCAGGCAAGGTTTTTTCCAAACATTAAGGAGTGATTGTATCTGAGCTCTGTGTGTTCTGGATATTTCTCTGGGACTTAAGAGGTGGCATGCAGAAACAGGCTGAGGACACGACCCTCTGCCCACCAGGTGGTTTATATCACATGGCCCTATCCAGAAATGCTCCTTCCACTCCCAATCGTGGGTCAAGATTCAAAGGACCGAAGGAATGGTGGGAATAACATGAAGAGTAAATAAATAAGTAAACAAATGTTGTTATATGTTTAGTATGGGTGTGGAGGGGACAGCATGCATGCCACACCGTATGGGCACGTGAAAGGGCAACTTGCTGGACCCAGTTCTCTGCTTCCTGCTTCTACCATGAAGCTCTTCTGGATGAAACTCAAGCTGTTGGGCTTGGTGCTTATGTGCCTTGACCTGCTGAGCCCTTGGGCTGGCCCAAAAGGACACTATTAAGAGCAAAAGCACTGGATAGGAGGTCGGGAGGAGATTTTGCTCTTTCCTGCACAAAATGGACAGAATATGTCTCTCTAAAGATCTTCCTCCATCTTTGGGAGGTCAACCATAATTCACATTAATACTGCATCATGAGGCAGACACTCACTGGTGATGAGGGGGAGATTCTGTTTATGTCTAAAACCCTAGCAAAGAGCTCACAGCATGTTAAAATGACCTCAACTTCAACAGTCGGCAGCTCATGGCCTCCTCCCTTCAACTCCTTGGGCCCAGTTTCCCCAGATAATCTCCTCTAGCTTACAACATGTCAGTGACCACAGAGTCCTTGGCCTGGTTTCCCTCTCCCACCCACCCCCACCCCTGGTCTTAAAGGGGAAGAGAAAATGTTGTGCACTTTCAGAATGAAAGCCTCCTGAGCTAGGGCGGAAAGCTCCGTCATCCCAGGGTATTTCTGCAATCTGGAAGTCTATATTTAGCGAGTGATGTGGCTGAGGCTGAGAGAATTTCTTTCCAACAACTTGGGCCTATCAGTAGAAATGGAAGCTGGAGAAGTTCATGGCACTCACCCTGTCCCTCTGGATGGTCTGTCACTCGGAAAACTCCACATTAGGAATTTCCGAAGCTAACGGTTTTCTCGGAATCCGTCATTTCATTCAAATGGGGCATTCTGCTGAGGTTGACTGGCAAGTAGCCATGTGCTGGGCCTAGAGGAAAGGCAGAGGTTTTAAAGAGAAACACCCAGGTCTTCCACCAACCCCCAGGCAACTGTGGGTACGCTATGCCCAGCATGCTATGCCCAGTCACTTCCTTCTCCCTTTTCTCCTCTTGTGATGCACAGTCAAGGTCTATGAACAAAGGTGATGTCAGTTTAGGGAGGTGAAACTATCTCAAACTCACTGCTAAAACTACCTTGAAAGTGTGTTCTATACTCGGTGTACTGGATAGCTTTGTGTCAACTTGACACAGCTGGAGTTATCACAGAGAAAGGAGCTTCAGTTGGGGAAATGCCTCCATGAGATCCAGCTGTAAGG
>NC_034605.1:45122041-45182186 GCF_900095145.1 Mus pahari | reverse complement strand
CCTGCTTTCTGACCTGCTTGAGTTCCAGTCCTGCATCCTTTGGTGATCAAAAGCAGTATGGAAATGTAAGCCAAATAAACCCTTTCCTCCCCAACCTTGCTTCTTGGTCATGATGTTTGTGCAGGAATAGAAACCCTAACTAAGACACTCGGTGTTTGCAATTTCAACCAACTCTTAAATTACAGAGTGTTTCTAGGGAAAAAATTTTCAAGACAACACTGTTCAGACTTTTATTGGCACATATTAAGTATACATAATTATGGGTTTCAATATGACATCCGTGTGTGTGTGTATGTGTGTGTGTGTATGTGTGTAGTGTATTTTTATCATAGTCATCCACATTATGGGTCCCTGACCTCTTTCTAGTTAGTCCTAATTAGTCCTATTCCACTTATGGGAATGTGAGTATGTGTGTGTGTATATGATGTAACTCAATGAGTAAAATTTATTTTGAGATTTTTTTTTCACTTACAATTATTGGCTGAGCTATTTCTAGTGTGTTGGTCCGGAGCATAGCTGTCATCAATAACTTCTGTAATATTTGTTCTTGGGTTCTTTGTTCCCCATAGGGCAGGTGACCTAATACCTAAGCAAAGGGACATGTGGGTATAATTGTCATCACTGTGGTGGCAGTGAGTGTTTTAACTAATATGAACATCTATACAAGACTGAGTCTCAGAGTGTGATCTGTGAACTCGTTGCTTTCTCCAACATCCCATTCAAGTCTACGATATCAAAACTTTTTGAAAAATGATTACATTTACTTATTTGTTCATTCATTATGTGTGTGTGTGTGTTTGTGCGTGTGTATGCGCGTGTGTGAGGTGTGTATTTATGTTCCACAGTGAATACACGAGGATCAGAGAACAACTTGTGAGAGTCATTTCTTTCCTCCTATCATATGGATTCCAGGAATTGAACTTGGGTCCTGGGCTTTGGTGGCAAGCACTTTTATCTCACTGTCCCCTAAAATAAAATGTGGAACTGGAGCAATGGCTCCCCTCATACTGCTCTTCCGGAGGATCCAAGTTCTATTCCCAGCACCCATGCCAAGGAGCCGACAACCACCTGTGACTGCCCTCCTCTGCCCTCTGTGGGTGCCTCCACACACACTTGTAAACACACTCATGAAAGGAACTCTTTGATAAAGCAAATCTTGCTTGCTTTTTCTCTCTGTGCTGGTTAATGCAATAATTGCAGTAGTAGACCCAACACGGTTATGGACTTAGGATTAACAGTCAAGGGCTGTCTCAAGGAGGTACCAGGAGTCACTGCCTTCTTCTTCGATACACACTGGCAGAAAAGGAGCCTTTCATAAGCTCAGCGAGATAGGGAACGTGATTAAGTTCAGTACACAGCCTCCTTTGATCACATCATAATACATCTGATGAGATGGAGACATGCATAAATCACTTAGACATCCTAGCTATAGACATGTCACAGGTTGGCATCACATAGTTTTTCTTCGGAACACTAGTTTTCCTTTAAGACTTCTGTTAGCAAATTATTGTTATAAAGCCTTGCCTACTGCATGAATCCTTAAAAGTGAACAGTAAGCTTTTCACTTCAAGGAAAATGAAAACATAGTTGCTAAAAATGTGAAGTTTTGACTAAAACTCAGAAGTTTGAAAATTTTTACAGGCTAATGTAAATCTGCCAGTGCGCGTGCCCTAACCTCTAGAGCTTGTTTTTCTGATAAGATCAAGGACATTAACAAATAATAGTAAGTACTATTTTGTAGTCAATATTTAGAAGGTTCATGATTCATTTAACGAATCAATATTTTCTATATAATCAATCACTGCATAACATGCATTAGCAAAAGAGCCATCAGAAAAAAATGTAATTTCTCAAAAGTTAATTTATTTAGATTGCATTGAGTTTATCAATGTCATTTAAAAATTATTTTTGATATTTTAGCTTTATTTTCTAATGTGGTAAATTATAAATAATAGCTTGGAATCCATCCTCAATCATTTTTAAGGTCATAAAGGAATTCTGAGTTGAAATTATTTCCTGATAACTGCCCTTCAAGTCTTCACTTATAGTTCATGAAATAATATTATTCCTAACAGGAAATGACAGTACTTCAATCTCCAGTGGATTTTGGCTGACTTAAACTAATTAAACTAATTCATATGTATTTTGTTAGTCAACTTGTGATAGTTATTTTCTATCAACCATCAGTTCCTGTTGACTATCATCCAACTTTGTGAAGAAATTTCACACTTTAGAGATTGGGTTATAGTCTACAAAAGTTCCTATAAAGATATTATGATGTCTATATTCTAATTAAACACTACATTTTAATGAACTGAGTATAAATAATTGTAATAAAAGTACTGTGTTAAACCTTCGGGAGGCGAGGATGAATGGGCCAAGCTTGCAGCCATCATAGAGCAAATTCTTGCCACCTCTACTTTCTTTTTGCATGCAGGCGGCAGATAGATACTTGCTGAGAGTCTTCTCAGAGCGAGGCACTAGTACAGACATAGAGATGACAGGCACCAGTCTGTTAACCCTTCTAAGAATTCACAATCTGCCTTAGTTACTTTTCTATTGCTGTCATAAAACAGCACCGTGACCAACTTATAACAGGAAGTGTTTAATTTGGAGCTTAAGGTTTCAGAGGTTTAGAGTCCATGATGGCGGCTCTAAGGTAACATGGCAAAAGCAGCGGAGACCTTACATTATGATCCACAAGTCAGAGGCAGAAAACAGATACTGGCAATGGTGCCAGTCTTCTGAAATCTTACAGCTTACTCCCAGGGACACACCTTCTCCAACAAGGCCACACCTTCTAATCCTTCCAAAAACATTCCACCAGCTAAGGATCAACTGTTCAAACATATGAGCCTCTAAGGAAGGCAGGAGGCAATCTTATTCAAACTAGCAAGCAGTCCCTCAACAAAGGCAGGAATATTTATAAATGAATGAATCACTATGGCTGTAAATTCTTAATAAAGCAAGTATGTAGAGTTCTCAAGAATGTACCAAAAAATGGTCTGGAGAGAGTCCCTCACTGGAAAAGAATGGGAAAGTGGGGCAAAGTCATCGAGAGAAAATATTATATGCAGATCACAAGGAGGGCTGGGGAAACAGAAGGTCATAGTGGTCAAAACATGTATGGACAGGGAAAAACAGAGCCAGGGCAAGTAGCAAAGTAAGCATAGATTCAAGGCACATAAACAGGGGCCAGCCTCATCTCAGAGTATTTCATTAGCACCTACCTAACTCCCCTTAAAAGATACATTAGAGATAGGCATGGTGGTACACACCTTTAATGCCAGCACCCACAAAACAGGGGCAGGCAGATTTCTCTGAGTTCGAGGTCAGTTTGCTCTACACTGGGAGTTCCAGACCAGCTAAGGCTAAATAGTGAGATCTTGCCTCAAAAAAGTCAAAAGATAATGTACATATATTTTAAAAGATGTGAGTTAGGACTTATGGAGTAAATGTACTTGTTTCGAAAGCCACGTCCTGAGTTTGCTACCAGGAACCCATGCCAAAGTAGGAGAGAATGAGTTCCAGAAAGCTGTCTTCTCATCTTCACATGAACACCTGTGCTCATTCACACATTACACAAACACACACATACACACATACACACATGTACATACATAGACAATCACACACAATCACACTAAAATTAAAAATAGAATCATTTAAAAGGCATGACTTACAGTTTAACACCCACAAGTGTGCTGTGTATGCTATGAGACACCATGTGTTTACCAAAAACACACATGACAACCATGTCTTAAGGGCTAACATAGAGAGCCCCATCTGACAGATTTAAATATTAAGGCACAGAGAATAAAACCACCTACCTAATGCCATGCATAAAGATGAGTTGGAATCAAAGCAATTTGACCCCAAAGCTCACAGTCTCCCGTATTTTCCCCACCACCTCCTACTTCAGACTATTAGACAGCTGTAGACTCTGAGCTCACACAAAGGCTCGGGTTAAGTCATATTTTCCCGTGCTTTGGTGAATGACCATTCCCTTTCTCTGAGTTAGCCATTCACCCAGTCAGCCTGGTCATAGAATTGCACCTTCTATTGAACAATCCCTTCAACATCTCGAGCTATCCCACACTGCCTGAAAGCCTTTGGTATCTAGGTGGACCAACTCTGGTCAGGCTACAGCCTGGGTCCTACTTGTTGCTTTGCAACAAAGGCAAATATGCTATTGAGGAAATCCTCTCAACACTGTGCCCTTCTCTTCCTCATTCCAGATAAGTTCCATTAGTGCACAGTCACTTACCTAATGCGGCTGTGGTTTAACTTCCTTCTCAGAAGGCTTTTATGGAAAAGCTGTAAAGATAGGCGCTACTCTCTTTGAACAGTGTGGAGTGGCTGTGGCAGGAGGAATTTCCACTACTCCAACTTTGTTTTCTTCGGCATACTGAGTCTAATATGCACTAGCTGTGTATGCCAGGGCAATTTGCCAGAGAGAGCACTTAATAGAGAGTGGAAGCCATAATGGAGTCTTCAAAAAAGGGTCACTTGGGCAATTGTCTCCTATGCAAAGAAGAAACTGGTTCCCATTCTAAATGAGGTTTCACTTAGAAGGTAGCCAATGAGCAGTTGTTCCTTAGCGCCACTGATCATGGAGCAGTGATGAGCTTCAAGTGAAAATGTAGCTGTTCCTTTACAAATATCTTTAATCAATTTCCCAATTTTATTAACAGCATGTCTCTCCCACCACGATCCCTAAAGGCTTGGGAATGGGCATCCTGCACTGTCCGAAGTGAAAGTATTTTTCCTGATTGCGAGTGGACTCAACTAATGATGGAAAATTCAGAATAAAAGTGGCTTTGAATTGGCTGGAAGTTTGCACAACTACTCACATGGATGTGAATGCTCCAAGGTGGCCTAATGGCTCTACCACAGTCTGAGTGTCTAGTGCTTTCTACACAATATTGCAGCGTCTGCAGCCCAGAACAGGACCCCATCCAACCATCACCTCTGCATTCCAGACACCAGAGTTTGTTTTAACAGACCAAGATAAAGTTCTCCATTATTTCCTATGAATAACAGCACACACCAGTGCTGCTGGATCCTCACCACTTCCAGAAAGAGGAGAGGAGAGGAGAGGAGAGGAGAGGAGAGAAAACAAAAGAAGAAAAAGAAAAACAGACCAAGGGTAATTGTATCATTCATTTTACTCTGTGTGTGTGTGTGTGTGTGTGTGTGTGTATGTGTGTGTGTGTTTGAGTGTGTGTGTGTGTATACTTTATTTCAATGTACACAACAATTCAACCCCTGTTACACAAAAGAAAACAGAAACAGTTTCAACAACTTCACACATCTAATGAGAAGTTCAAGTTTGGGGGTGATATTCTTTGGTCTCCATTAGGTGTAAGTCTGTCTATGGATGCTCTTAGGAAGCCCGAGACTTATATGGGCTTTCTGATACAACACCTATGATATTGGTATCAATATCTTGGCAGCTTTGGTATCAAAGGGTTGATACCTTTGTGACACAACACCATAGGTATCAAGGTACCAAGAAAACCATAGGTACAGGATGAGCTGCAGACAACCATTTATCCCACTGAGAAAGAAAAGTGAGAATCAACTCTTAAGTATTTGTCTTTGAGGACCGTCAGATCCAACGGTTAGAAAGTGGAAAGAAAAGTGGCTTGCCTTTCAGATAGGCCTTCATCCCACATCCTGGAAAGAATGTCTTTGTAGAATGTCACCTACGGGCTCTGGCTCTCCCACTTGCTGTGATACTCTGAAGTATGTGACCTCCCTGAAGCCAAGCCATCTCTTCTCTTGTCACCTTCTGCTGAGCTTGGCTGGAGGGGAGCAGATGGCCACCTCCATACAGCCCGGGCTTGCTGAATTGCCAATATGAGACTTACAGCTTTGAATTTTAATTCTGCTTCTAAGCAACTGTATCAATGTTGTCTACACAGACATCTATGCCTCAAGTCTGTTATATTTCACTTTGTAACTTCACCTCAATTCATTCTCTCTCTCTCTCTCTCTCTCTCTCTCTCTCTCTCTCTCTCTCTCTCTCCTTTCTCCCCCTCCTTTCTCAACCTGGATTCCTTCTTTTTATCATCTTGTGCAACCATTTCAACAGGTTCTCCTCCTGGTCCAAGATGGTTCCGCTATCCTCAGCCATCCTACCAGGGTTCTTACAATAGGAAATAGGAAAAAGAAGGGCTAGCTTTCCCCTCAGAGACACACCCTGGGAGCCTGACATACTCTTCTTTGTTCACAGCCACCCACCAAAGCTTAGTCACTCTGCCATTTCTAGCTACCAACTGGACCTAGGACACACAACTCTTCTGGCCATGTCCAAGAGAGTTTTCAGTGATACTATGATGGAAGACCTAGAACATTTGGAAACAATTGGCATCCTGCTATAGTTGCACACGTCAGGGAGATGAATAACTGTGTTGGGGAGTGTCATGTGTATACCAGTCAGAATGGAGCAAACGGTAGTTCTGAGGCAACATTCTGAGAAAAGTACTGTAGTCCTTGCCTCATTTGTCTGCTCTGTGCCCACATTTGTAAAAGAACCCAGCGTCATGCATGACCTGAATCAATGAATGAAGCATTTGCCCACATTATACATGTTGAAGAAACTTGTCAATCTTGGAATTTGAGAGGGTGCAGTTTGAGACAGGGTTTCTTTGTGTAGCCATGGCTGTCCTGGAGTGGCCTTGAACTCACAGAGATCCACCTGCCTCTGCCTCCTGAGTGCTGGGATTAAAGGCATTCACCACCACAGTCTGACTAAAATTTGAGGTTTTATACCAATTTACCAAGAGATTAACTGAGTATAGCTAAACCCTTCCAATTTATTATCAATATATAGTGTTTCAAACAATTGCCCCAACTTTAAACACATTCATAATTAATTTACAAATAGCATATGATATGGGTCTCATGTAATTCTAATTGATTGTAATCTCCTAGGGAATTGGGACATTTTCCGTGAGATAGAAATTAAAGGGAGTGCCCCATAACAAATTCTTCCTTCCTGGGAGATCTCTCTCTCTCTCTCTCTCTCTCTCTCTCTCTCTCTCTCTCTCTCTCTTATCTATGATGGTTTAGATATTGTCAGATAACCTCTCAAATATTCGTGAGTTGGAAGTTTTCTTATATATACACAGAGTTGTATTGAGAAATGGTGGCACCTCATGCTGGCAAGGATGTGGAGGAGGAACACACTCATCCATTGCTGGGGTGTGTATAAACTTGTATAGCTACTATGGACATCAATGTGGTGGTTCCTCAGGATGATGGGACTCTTTCTATCCAAAGGAGGGATGCTTTATCCTACCACAGAAATACTTGCTCAACCACGTTCATTACTGCTTTATTCATAATAGCCAGAAATTGAACAAAATTAGATGTACTAAACAGAAGAGCAGATAAAGAAAGTGTGGTACATTTATAGAATGGTATATCACTCAGTCATTTAAAGACATCATGAAATTTACAGGTAAATGGTAGAAACTAGAAAAAAAAATTCCTGAGTGAGGTGTCTGGTTTTTATTCACTTATATGTGGATAATAGCTATTAAGTCGATGATAACCAAACTACAATCTGTAGAGCCACAGAGTTAAGAATAGAGTAAGGGACTCATAGGGACAAACAGCTCTTGTTAGGAAAGGGAAATAGTATAGACAGTTACAGATGGATGGGGAGGGGAGACTGTAACAGGAGAATCAAATGGGAGGCAGAGGAGACGGGGATGAGGAAGAGAATACAGGAGAGACAGCTAAAACTAAAGGCAGTTGAGAAGTAGTATGTGAATCCAATACAGTAGAAAATTCCTAAAATATATACATATACAAAGGCAATGTAACAGAAATCACCATGGGAGAGACAGAATCCCAACAGGACATCGCTTGTCACCAAATGAAGTGTCCAGTACTAAGACTGGGTTGCATCTAATTGAATTGTTGGCTGAATGGGTCCCATGGGAATCCCCTAAACAACATGGGCTGTTTCCAAGACTACAGTTGTTCTCCTCAAACTGACAGCAAGGCTCCATTGCTGAAGACAACACCCATACAACTCACTGAACAGAAGTTGAGGCGGTGCCTACACAGAGCCTTTGCCCCTATGTTTTAGCATCTTTGGTACAGGACGGTTCTCTGCATGTTATTAAAAAGAGAAATGTAAATGCCAACCTAGACACAAATCATTGGATCAACATGATGTCCTTGCCTATAAGATATGCTAATGTAAGGGTGGTGCAAATCTTGTGAGAATAACCCACCAATGTCTGCTTTAACTTGACTTAAGGTCCGTTCTTCAAGACAGAACCAATACCCAACACTGGGTGACTAAGAACCAGAGATTAGATAGCTTAGGGATTTAGGCTAAAACCAAACACAACTGTTCTTTTTTCTAATAAATAAATAAATAAATAAATAAATAAATAAATAAATAAAGTTGCAATACAATGACTTCTAATACCATTTTTGCCACACATTACAGATCAGGGCCTTGCTCAACCACCCTGCATCAGATGGGCACAAATACAGCGACCCACATCCAGACAATATTCAGAGAATGAAAGGGAGCCCTTGGAACACGTAGCTCTAAATAATATGCCTACATCAAATCCCTCCCCTTATATCTCAGGGAACCCCATAGAAAAGGAGATGGAAAGAGTGTAAGAGCCAGAGGGATGGGGGACATCAAGACAGCAAGGCCTTCTATGTTAACATGAGTAAAACACACAGAAACTCACAGAAGCTGAGGCAGCATGCACGGGACCTGCATGGGTCTGCAATAGAACCTGTGTGCATCTATTATGGCTTCAAGGGTAGTGTTTTTCTGGGCTTCCTGAGTGTTTGAACGAGAGGGTCTCTGTTTCTTGTACCTTCTCGTGGGCTTTTGTCCTTGTTTGTTTATTTTTGCCCAATTCTAATTTCTGTTTTGTTTTATTCTATTATTATCTCTTAGAAGCCTGTTTTTTTGTTTTGTTTTGTTTGTTTTAATGAGGGACAGAAAGAGAGTAGGTCTGGACAGAAGTGGAGGAGGAGAGGAATTGGGAGGACCAGATGCAGTAGAACCATAATCGAGATATATTACATGAGAGGGGTGTGTGTGTGTGTGTGTGTGTGTGTGTGTGTGTGTGAAGCCTTTGGAAGGTGAGAAAATAATATGAAGTGACTAGATGATTGGTGTCACTGGTCTCAGGAGTGATTATTGTGTTCTGTTTCACTTCTCCAGAAGTCCTTGAGTCCGTGACACTCACTTTCCCATGGGTCTGACTATTACCTCTACTTTAGTCACTTGATTGGGAGCTGAGTGGGAAGCTCCCACTTCCTCTGTAAAGCAGAGGGCTTTGACATGGACGGATCTTGTGATGAAACAGATGTGCTATTCCAGTAGATCACAACATCCCTTCCAGCTGAAATCTCCTTCCTTGAAAGTCCAATAAAGAAGAAACAGTTGTACCTATGACTTGGTTTCTGTTCCAGTTTCATGTCTGTTGCTGTGATAAACAAGAAAGGGGAAAAAACTAACAATAGCAACCTAAGGGGAAGGGGATTTATTTCAAGGTTATCATCTATCATGTGGGGAAATCAAGGAAGAACTTCAAACAGCTCATCGTATCCTACCCACATTCAAGAGCAAACTGAATGAATGCGTCCGTGCTTGCTTGTTTCCTTATGCTCAGCTCAGTTTCTCTACTCCTGAGTAGTTCGGGATCCCCTGTCTAGAGAATGGTGTCACCCATGGTGGGCTGGTTCTTCCTATACCAATTAAGTTAATTAAGAGCATCCCCCACAGACATGTCCATAGGCCCACCCAATGCAAACAATCCTTCATTGGGACACTCTTTTTAGGTGATTCTACATTTGTCAACTTGATAATTAAAGCTCACGGTCACAGTTTCCCACAGCATTTTGATGTTCTTCAGGGGCCAAGAACTTATTTTCACTATATCATTCTTTGAGAAGATGAGACATATTAAGCTGTAAGTCACTTTGTGAAATAGGGATTGTATGTAAAACCAAAAGGAAGACATAGAAGAGGAGAATGTATAAAAAGCTGAAGAAGAATTCTTCAGAGTTCTATTTCCACAGTGTAGTACTATCTACACAAAGAAAGGGCCTTAAACAGTCAGAAAACTATCAGATGTCCCTACTCTGAAAGGCTCAGTCGTTTAATAGATGTTATGAGAAAATACTTGTAAGGTCTTTTCTTTTATTCCATAGAAAGTCACATTCACACACACAAAAAAGGTTTCTTGGCTGAATATCAGCCATAAGTTCTAACTCATAGCTATGTGATTTTTGTAGAAGAATCTAGTTATAAAGTTTGTTTATAATTTTTTTTTTAGAGTCAATTGTCAGGTTGACGAAATCTAGAATTAACTTGGAAAGAGCATCTCAGTGAAGATTGTTTATAATGGATTGGTCTACGGACACATCTGTGGGGAGTGCTCTTAAATGGGAAGAGCCAGCCCACCGTGGGTGACACCATTTCCTAGAAAGGGGATCCTAAACTACACAAGAGTGGAGAAGTTGGTCTCAGCAATCAAGTAAGCAACCTACATGCATTCATTTAATATGTTCTTGAGTGTGGATGTGGTGTGACTAGCTTTTTAAAGTTTCTGCCCGATTTTCAGAACTGACACCTACCTGAAAACCTCTTTATAATCTAAGAATGGAGCATTCTATTTTGAGACAAGAAATGGTGACATTTCTCCATCTCTCTTCCAGGTAAGAAACACTGGCCTAATGCATAACAAACATACTTAGGAGACTTCCTGAGTTCACCCACAACAGGAGTTACATGATTTAGAACTTGTTCCTTTCCCAAATCCAACCTCCTTATCTAACATTTTTGGAGAAAGCGAATTTACATAAAAAGCCATACTTTGCAAAAGGCAAATCTAATTTATTAAATTAGGAGCTGGCATGCAAATACTCATTAACTGGAATCATAAAGTGTGCATTAAAATCTATTATGCTATTTATCACACACACACACACACACACACACACACACACACACACAAACCCCCAGAAGGAAAAGCTTCCTTCTTTCTATTTAAAGCACAGAAATAAGTTTTATGGCCCTAGAATGAATGAGGGGTACTTCTCTACCATTCAGTGAGAAACTAGTCAAGAAACATTTCCATCACCCCCAAAGGCAGAATACATTCACAAAGACTCACACAATATCATTTTTATGAAATCCTGCTTTCGAAAACAACAAAGCCTGCCTGTGGATGTGGAGATGATTCCGTGGGATTGTTGCCTGAGTTCAGAGGCCCAGAACCCATGTAAACAACCAAGCAAAGCTTTGTGTATTTGTAACCCCAGGCCTGTCTGTGAGGGATTAGCAAAGGCAGGCTGATCTGAGGGGGCTTTTTGCCACCCACTCTAGCTGTACCAGCAAGCTCCCTTCTCAAAAACTAACAAAAGGAGGAGAGTGAATGCAGAAGACACCTGCTGTTGACCTCTGGCCTCTACACACATGCACAGGCAAGTATACCTGCATACACACAAATCTATGTACACACATGTATATACACACACACACACAAATAATAATAATAACAAAAAATAATAGGAATGAAATTGAAAACTGGAAAGAAAAGCACAGGAAGAAAAGACGCCAAGAACAGCTTTGAAAAAAACTAGGCAAAAGTTCTCACATACTAGCCTTCCAAGGAAAGGCAATCCATGTAGTATGTGATGCTTCCTCTTCTCGTGTATTTTAGAAAAGCTTTACTCTTTCCTCTTTGGTCTCTGGAAGGGGACTTCCTACCATAGAGCTTCATCCCTTCATCCCTACTTAAACTATGTGAATTAGCCTCCTCTGGAAAAAAGCCGATTCCAAGTCCTGCAAACCATTGTTCCTAGAAATGTTATCAAATGAGGCTTACTGTAGGCAAGTGACCTCCTTACTAAAATTAGCAGCAGACTCAGTTGCGAACAGAGAGGAAGTCTGCACAGAATGGACTTTCTCTAGAACAGAGACAGCTAAGACTCACTCTTTCCATTCGTTTCGATGGGCCCTGTGTCAGTGTTACTATCCTTGTCATGGATTTCCTGGCCCTCGAGTGGCATAATGGTGTCCCACTGGCAAAGTGACATAGCCAAGGATGTGAGCAATGTCGCAAGATGTATAACATACAAGCTGTCCCTTGAATTTACTCAGATTGCTATGACTTACATGTTGGTCAGACAGATATCTAACCTTCCTCCTAAAGCAACCTACATAATAAAATAACTACCTGTTAAAGAGTCTATCGTGCTTAGAATAAACTGTCCCAGTGAATATTTGTCAAATAATACTTTTTGGGTTTGTTTGTGTATGAGATGATGGTGGCCCCATGTATTCTTGCACATCTCCACAAACAAGAATTTTCTCCTCTCTTCAGACTGTCTCAAAAAGTGGTGGGCTACCAGTGAATTACCCCTCTGTAAGTCTGGAACCTTCTTGGTCAGTGCAATTCTGAAGAGCAGGCAACTTCAAGTCCTATCAGAACGTGCCAAACAGGATTCTAGCAGCCCAGGTTAGGGGGAAGCCCAGGTTAGGGGAAGCCCAAGTTAGGGTCTCTAGTCTTGGTCGTCTCTGCTGACCTTGGGGTCAGCAGAGTTGTCCTCTGGAGATGCCTGCCTTCTAGTCCTTCGCCCGGCTTATATGTGATTGGATCATTTGGTGACCTCAGCCTCAGTCTCTTCCCTTATAAATTGATGTTATTGGGCCCATTTTGCTGCGGTTTTGAAAGGATTAAATGATTGTGATGTGTGATGAACGGAGTAAATTAATGGCCCAAACCTGGGACTCACTCCCCAAAAAGGCGTGCCGCCATCAGCTGATCTAAGAAGCTTCCGAAGCAACAGAAAGCTCCCATGGGGGCTTCTGCTTAGTCTGCGATTCTGGATTTTTGGGTTCTGACTTCTTTACCACCAGCTGAGGGAGCATTTCCAGGTTCAGGTCTTCAATTCTGCCACTTTAATAAATGCATTAGACCACAAGGTGGTGCTTTATTCTAAATTTTGATATCAGGAGGCTTTTCCAACAGTGACCAGGGTGCAGCACATAGCGAGTGCATTCGGTGTCATTAAGCCCAACTTCCAAACCATGATCTAAACATCTGTGTGGAATCCTTAGGCCTGTGACTAATCACTACGAAGCACAAGCCATAAAATGAGCGTCCAGGATAGGAAGAAGGTCAGAGGCATGGCAAGACGGATGCCTTTACAGAGTTCCCTTTTTCAATGGTGTTAATGTAAATCTTGTACCAAATCTACAGTGGTGCAGTGTCCCTTCAGTCCCCCAGTGAGCAATAGTTCAAAGAATACAGAGATGAGCAAAATGAGAAGGATCTTGTGACTTTGATCCCAAAGTAGGAAATAACCCATTTCCCCTTTGATACCTACAGCCACAAGCATGAGTCAGGGTCATGGGGGCTCTACATGCAAAGCATGTTCCCACCCTCCTTCGCTTTCCACATACTCACACACATGCCACTGGGTCTCACTGAACTGGCATCATACCACCAGTGGCCAATTGCCCATGGGTGTGAAACCCTGTTGGTAGTCAGCTTCCTGTGGGCATGGTCTCCACATCTCCAGATGCAGCCAGATATACATCAAACATGTATTAAAAAAAAAAAAAAAAAAAAAAAACTGCCTCTGAGGTTCTGAGAATGTGGCTCAGCAGTAAGAAGAAAGCTTGTAACATATGCAAAACACCTCAAGTTAGGAGCCCTAGCACCCACATCCCTGGAGCTTGCTAGTCAGCCAACCTACAGAAAGCAGCAAGCTTCAGATCAAATCTCAAGGTCATAAGGCAGAGAGCAAGAAAGCAGAAAACCCATCATCTTACTCTGGCTTCTGTATGGCGTGGAAGTGCAGGCATACATGTGTGCGTGCTTGTGCACGAGTGTGCACACACACACACACACACATGAGTGAACACACATATATTGCCTCTGCAACTAAATCTCAACAGATACTTTCTTGTCATCATTACCTAAATGACTAACTATGACAACTTTTTACACAGTATTGATCATCTAAGCCTTTAAAGTACATAGGAGGGGCTGGAGAAATGGCTCAGCAGCTAAGAGTACACATTTCTCTTCTAGAAGACCAGAGTTCAGTTCTTAGCACACATATAGGGCAGCTCACAACCATCTGTGACTTCAGATACAGACGTGACACCTTCTAGCCTCCTCAGGCATACAGACAGAGAGACAGACAGACAGACACACACACATAAAATAAACTTTAAAAATTCATAAAGTGTATGAAAGGGTATGTGTAGGCCCTGTGCAAACATTACTCCTTTTTATGGTGGAAACTTAAATATCAAAGGGTCTGAAATCTGCAGGGGTCTTGGAACCAATTGTCAGATTCCAAGGAAATCTGAGGAATAACAGTACCTTTACCTTAGTTTGTTGAAGATTATATTGTCATGACTTCACAGTCATTATAAAGAGAAAATACAGAATTATCCCTGAGCAGTCATGGCTCTGTCAGCAACTTTGGGGGTTTCCACAAGTTCTGTTCTTTATGGAGGAAAAACAAAAACAAACAAATAAACAAACAACAACAAAACCAGGTAGACCAGATGACGGCAAAGATCCTCTTTAGTATAAACACTCTGATGCCAGGAGTCGTGGCTCACAACTGCAATCCCAGTACTTGGGAGGTCGAGGCAGGATTGGTACAAGTTTGAGACCAGTCTGGAGGATGTTGAGTGTCAGGTCAGTACCAGCCTGCATAGCAAAACCCCACCCTCCCCTTCCCCCCGCAAATGAACAAAGCCCTGGCATTCTGTAAGTCAGTCTTATCCAAGACCACCCCTTAAAGAGGCATGAAGTAGTGGAAGTTTGGATAATTGTAGATGAGGGTAAGAGGCAAGGAAACCAAGAAAAGGTAGTTCTGGTCAGAAAAAGCTAGGATAGGGACAGTTTTGGGGGCGGGGGGGGGTGGCAACAAGACTTGTGAATGCAATGCCCAGGAGGGAGTGTGCCGCAGAGAAGACAGGAGCAGCCGGTCTTGCAACTTGGGATAAAGATGAAGGCAATCTGAGATCTGTTCATAATGGGAAATTGTCTCTCTAAAGACCAAAAAGAAAAAAAAAAAGAAACAGCTTTCCCAAATCTGGCAGGTTTTACCCAAAGGATTAGCTCCCAGATTGTACTATCGCCCATGTTCTTTCTAAAGGCTCCAGGGACTTCCCTTCACTAAACTCCCTGACCCTTTAATCCTTCTGAAAGTGGCCTGTCCGTTCCTTCCACTAATGAGCCCAGAGAAAAGCGGGCAAGTTTTCAGGCAGCCTTTCCAAGAACATTCTGTTGACCCTCTTGCTGCTCTTAAGGCTATAAGCAACATTTTTTTATTTTAAAAAAAAAAAACTTCACGTGGCTCATAATAGCTGCAGCTCAAGACACTGGGAATTCTTATGCACAGTGTTCCTCGTGTGTGTCCATCAGTTAGAATAAACTTCACTTTAATAGATGAAATTTTACTTTAATTAAGAAAGTTGGTACTTCTCCCTCACCCCCCAATAATAAGAGCATTAGCACTTGGAGGAAGGTAGAGGGGATGAAAGATTCAGACCACCAGGCAGCAGCATGAGAAGCCGCCACATTCCAGGAGTTACTGAATTTGGAGGAGTGCTGGCTCTGCCCTTTGAAAATGACCTGACTCAGCACGTTTGGATTTTATGAGCACCCTGATGTGTTATTTGGAAACTGTGTGACCCTTATTTATTTGACACAGAATGTTTTATTGTCTAGTGAAAACAATAAATTCCATAACTAAAAGTAGAAACAGACCTGCCATCTGGAGATCTAAAGAGACAGAAGTATCTCTGGAATCTGTGACCTCATTATTAGAAGAGATAGTTACATATACACATGTGTACGCATTTGTATATGTAATTCTAATGCATGTGCTATAGGTTATATACAAAAGAGATGACATTATAAAGTCCCATACTGCTAGATTTGGGGAAAACGTCAACATGTGACTTTTTTTTTTTTCATCTATTCAAATACTAAAGAATTTGTCATGCTTTTTTAAGTTTATGTTTTTACAGTTTTTAGACTTTCGACTAGGTAACAGCTGGGAATTTTTATCAAAAAATTTTTACCCCCCTTAAAAAGCATCACTAGCAACTGATCTGGTGAGCATAAATCACTAAACACATGATATAAGATTGAGACTTATAAGAGATCAGTACACGTGCTGTCTGTGAGAATAACCCAACAGGATAAAGGAGATAGGAGCTCTGGTCCCAGGAAGTGACATCAGGACTTGGTGTCTAAATGTCACCCACTTCTCTCCCGTTAGGACCTAACGATACAAGTCTGTGGATAATGGGGGCTGTCCTCTCTTGGCACTTGTCTAAGAAACCATTGAATGATTGTCTCTTTGCTTCTATTCAGAGTGCGGCCCTGGCAGAATCTATCAAATCAGGGTCAGTTGCTCATAGAGGAAAAATATCACTTTTAATAAACAAGAAAGAGGGGCTGGGAGATGCCTCAGTGGGTAAAGGTCCCCAGAAAGGATGGAAAGGTGGAAGATGAGAACCTGCACACATGGGCCATGGCACCTGCAGTAATTGTGTGTGCATGCACACATACAAATTCAATAATACAATTTAAAGTTTTTTCATAAATAAATGAGAACGGGCTGTGAATGCTCAGGGAACAGCAAGAAATTGATTCCTGGACTTTTATTGCCTCTGACTTTCATTTTCCATTGGATTCAGGGCTTCCGCATTCCATTTTTATCTTACGTTGCACTTGGAATTGACTTCTGATTAATTAAATAGGAGTTTTGATCACTTATTGCAGTTAACATTACAAACAACGAACGCGGCTTCTGGCAGCTGATGTGTCAGCCATGTTTAGTCACTGACACAGAATGAGAAGAAGTCTGTGGTAGAGTCGAGGCAGGAAGTCCAGGGTTGGATGGCTGAGAATACAGAGCCAGCTATGGGCTGGATAATCTCATGGCTCATTGCCTGGCTGTAAATCCATTTTAATAAAATATAATTATCCTTACATGGGAACAGAGCTCACATTTATGGCAAGGCATTTTTTTTTTTCATTTGCACAGAGCCACACAGATCGCTGGAGATGCAAGGGATTCTCTGCCTACAGTTGACTACTGTTTTGGTTCTGTGCCTTTGGTAAATCACTTGCAGAAATGTCTTCGCTAGCCAACAATCTCTCAGCCTTTCTTTCTGTTACCCTCAACAGACTTCAGTTTACTCAGTAGAGGGAAACAAATATGGCAGAATTGTATAGCCCATGGTTTCCATTGTCCACCAATTTGCTTACTTGGTAAAAATCTGTTGATAACCCCCCAAATCCATTCCCATGGTATTTTGAGTGATTCACGCTCATGCACGGAGGTTAAAATGCTTCATCTCTTTAACATGCTTACTGCATTGAGCTCAAAGGAGATGACTCCCTGCTCTCAAACTGCGTGACTTTTTTTTTTTTTGTCATCTGTTGTGTTTCATATATGATTTTGTTGTTTAAGATAGTCCCGCGGTATAGTACTGAAAGACTCTCTAGAGTCTGAAAGTGCAAGAAAATGGTAGTATACAAACAAATACACATTTTAGATAAACTTTCGCAGGGCACAGGAGTGGTGATTTGAATATGCTTGGCCCAGGGTGTGGTACTCTTTGGGGGTGAGACCTTGTTAGAGTAGGTGTGGCCTTGATGGAGGAAGTATGTCACAGTGTGGGTGGGCTTTGAGACCCTCTTTCTAGCTGCCTGAGAATGCTGAGTCTTCTCCTGGCAGCCTTCAGATCAAGATGTAGAACTCTCAGCCTCCTCCTGTGCCCCACCTGCCTGGATGCTGCCATGCTTCCTGTCTTGATGATAATGGATTGTACCTCTGAACCTGTAAGCCAGCCCCAGTTAAATGTTGTCCTTTATTAAGAGTTGCCTCGGTCACGGTGTCTCTTCACAGCGATGGAAACCCTAGCTAAGACAAGGGGTTAGGCAACTGTCGGTGAGGAGTTCCACATTAAATGGATCAGCGATGCGAAGTATGTAACATGTCTTCACACAAAATCTCACACTGCAGGGTTGTGCACTGGTTGATTGATTGATAAGGAATAATGCAGGAGCTGAGCCCGAATCTCCTAGGAACAATAGTGGGTGCACACTAACTTGTGGTTACAGAGACCGCACAGATGAGAACTGCAATGAGACTAACAAGCCAAGAGCCTCATGACGGATACATATTTTCACTACCGTTGGTAGACCTTTCCTTTCCTATAATGCCTGTGCCTGCCTAAAATCAGAAAAGAAAGCTGCTCATCGAAAGAAGACAGCTGGGCAGTGGTGGCGCACACCTTTAATACCAGCACTTGGGAGGCAGAGGCAGGAGGATTTCTGAGTTCCAGGACAGCCTGGTCTACAGAGTGAGTTCCAGGACAGCCAGGGCTACACAGAGAAACCCTGTCTCGAAAAAGAAAAGAAGCTGGGTGTGGTGGCACATGCCTTTAATCCCAGCACTCAGGAGGCGGAGGCAGGCAGATTTCTGAGTTCGAGACCAGCCTGGTCTACAAAGTGCGTTCCAGGACAGCCAGGGCTATACAGAGAAACCCTGTCTCGAAAAAACAAACAAACAAACAAAAAAAGAAAGAAAGAAAGAAAGAAAGAAAGAAAGAAAGAAAGAAAGAAAGAAAGAAGCCAAATGTTCAGTGTTTTGTTTTGTTTTCAAACAGAAGGAGGGGAAGGAATAAGAAGGCCCGAAACTTGGTGAATTTAAGAAGAGATGTGTCTTCTTCATCTCCATCAAAGCAGAGGCGTAGACAAGCAGAGAAAGCCCTCCACTGCAGCAGACATCACGGACTGAGGTCATGAGACCCTGAGTTTCCACCCTTCAAGAGCTTCAGTTGGAGAGAAGAAAACAACGGATGCTATTTTGCAAACTTCTCTAACCCAAGCTTCTGAGTCTCTAAACAGGTCCTCTCTAATGGCCTTTCTCCAGCTAGTGGACTCCAGGACAATGGCCCTGCACAAGGGACCCCGATTGGCTGAGAGGTAAGGTATGAGATTACAGTATGTTGTTTCCCAGGATGGAATTAACGACTCTAAAAATCCCTACATCAACATTAAATCCAAGCCACCAATTGTGTGCTGACTGATATTTTCCAGGCCATGTTTCCTGGAATGTAAGGCTTGTAGGTCTTTGTTTCATTTGTAGTGGATGCATGGGATGAAAGAAGGGGTGTGTGTGTGTGTGTGTGTGTGTGTGTGTGTGTGTGTGTGTGTGTAGTGATGTGCTGTGTATGATCATTTCTATTGTATATAACAATCTATTTCTCAGCTTTTGGGAGCCTTACAGAGCTGAACTTGAAGCTTCTCCTCACAGCGTTCCAACTCCTCCTCTGGAAAATGGGTGGCCATTGTCCTCCTTGAGAGGTTGTTTAAAACTTTCCCTTGTTAACTCCAGCCTCTCCATGGCCTTTCCGACTCCCACCCACCCTACTGCCCAGCCCATTCTCTGACCAGAGAGCTATAAAGGGATCATGAAGTCTTTCCACTGTGTGTCCTCGGAACCCAGTTTTACAATGTTTGCTCAGGAAGCAAGATCTAAAAATTCTTAACCTGTTGAATAAATTCCTGTTTGAGTCAAGTCCAGGTAGGAATACTTCAGAAGTGTGTCATTATCCACAGAGGAAAGTTCAGACTTATTTGTTTCTGATTAGATACCAAGCTTGGGATGCCATGAAGATTGTTCATGGGTCAGCCCATGCTTGGCCATCGTACCAGTTATTTTTAGTGTCATCTGGGAAGGGGAACCTCAACTGAACACTGGTCTGGCCTGTGAGCATGTCTCTATAGGGCGTTTGTTTAAAATCAGGGATTAATATGGGAGAGCTCAGACTACTGTGAACCATGCCACCACCCTCACACCCTAGACAGGTGGTCCTGAGTTGTATAGGAAAGCAAGTTGAGAAAGGCATGGGGGACAAGCCAGTGAGCAAGCAGCTCTCTCCCCCACTCCCCACCCTCTTAATTGCCTACCTCCCACCCCTGCCATGCCGCTGCTTCCGTTCCTACCTCCAAGTTCCTGTCTCGAGCTCCCATACTGACTTCTCACCATCATGGATTGTAAACTGTACGTTGGAGGAGGAGGAGGAGGAGAAAAAAAAAAACTTTTCTCCCCAAATTGTTTTGTGATAAGTGTTTTATCATTTCAGTAGAAAAACAAGTAAGGACAGCAATACAGCTTGACTCTGGGTACCCTCTGTTTCTGAGTCCAATGCTAAGACTGGCCATGACAGTATATGAGGTAGGTGCACCCAGGCAGAGGCACAGCAGAGAGACTCTGTCATCCTGGGGGAAATGTCAGCTACACTTGGTTGTCCTAGATAGGAACAGCGTTTTTCATTTTATTGACCTTGGGCTGATATGACATCTTAGCTTGCACGAGGGCTTATGGATAAAGTAGTATCTTCCCGATTCTACCAGGCAGATCCATTTCACATCCCCTAGGATGCCCTAAGCCCTCTTACTTCAGACTTCATTGCCTTTATTTTTAAACCTGGCTAAACATTGCTTCTCCTGGGTAGCAGGTTAAAGATCATTCCTCCTTCCAAAGCCTGATTCCCAGGAGGGTAAGATGCTCCCCCACCTTCCAAGCTTGCCTCTCTCCTGGTATTCATTTCATGGACCACTTACATGTTAGGGATTCCAAATTCTCTTTAACTTGTAGGCTATATCCCAATATGTCACCATAAATCAAATATACATTTAATACACTGAGCCTATAGGCACAGCAGCTTAGCTTTGCAGAATGGTAGAGAGCGTTGTTTCTCTGAGTTCACTGCCTCAGCCCGGCATCACAAGAGACCACTGTGCCACGTATCCTTAGCTCAAGTTCAAAATAGCAGGTCAGCTTGCATTGAATAGTATGTATCACTTTTATACCATTATAAAGCCAAAATAATTAAAAACAGAACCATTCTATATTGGAAGGCCATGGGTATTCATAAAGTAGTTGGCAGCATGAGATACCAGAGTGTAATTGTTCACAAGGTGGGCCTTAAGCTCTGTCTCTTGGAGTTAATGATAAGTCAGAGAAGCAGACATGAAACAAGCCACTGCACACACAAAAATGTTTGCTTTTAATTACAAAGGAGATCATAGGTACTCTGATAAACTGTTTCAACCACGAACAAGTGAACCACTGCTGCCTCACAATTTCCTAGTTCTTATATCTCTTTCCTTGGGCTAATAGACTGCTTGAACTCTGGATGCCATTCCTTTATTCTAAGTTATAGCCAGAGCTCACCATAGTCATGTACCTAACAAATTATAACCATTACCACCTTAGAGACAGGTTATAGAAAGCTATGGAAGGGGGCTGGAGAGATGGTTCAACAGGTAAGAGCACTGACTGCTCTTCTGGAGGTCCTGAGTTCAAATCCCAGCAACCACATGGTGGCTCATAACCATCTGTAATGAGATCTAATGCCCTCTTCTGGGGTGGCTGAAGACAGCTACAGTGTACTTACATATAATAAAGAGAGAAAGGGAAGAAGGAAGGAAGGAAGGAAGGAAGGAAGGAAGGAAGGAAGGAAGGAAGGAAGGAAGGAAGGAAGTTGCTTCTTTATGACACAGCAGGTCTTGGAATTCCCTGATCCACATTTATTATTTGTTTCTGATTAGATAATAAGGTCAGGAGTCAGTTTGTAGAAAATCTTGTGTATCTGGGGGCATCTACTTTGAGAATAGCATACCCTTCCACCTTTGTCCTTCTTACCCTAGAGATACCCTAGGCATTGATCATGCCCCTCCCCAGGCTTCAAGCAAATTTCCCTATAGACTGAGCTCCCACGACCTCCCCTGCCTGAGGCACACTCACGCCTGTGCGTCAACTCTCCAGGAAGCAGCATTTTTAGCCTTCACTCCTATGCCTAGCTTAAAAGACAGGCGTTCTACAGAAAGATGGCCAGACAGTTCAGAAGACTTAAGATAAGCCCTTAAGATGGTCCAGGATCCAGCACTGCTGTGTGAACTCAGTACCCACAAATATGTACACTACCATTGTACGACAAGACCTATCTATATATGTCACAGAAATTCATTCACATAACCCAAATACTACCAAGGGTAGCTTTAATTTTTATTTGATATTCTCAGTTTCAAATTGACAAACTAACTGCGTTGGGCAGAGTGTGGAATGAGGTTTTGATGAATGTACAAATTGATACGTTATAAAAAGAGACGGTATGAAATATTGAAGAAGCTAGTGGACAAATCTTTTGTTTCACTTATCTATCTACTTATTGGTAAGAACATTTAAAACCTTCTCTTTCAGTTTGACAGGAAAAAAATTTTAGAGGGCTTTTGACCAGCCTGATGACCACAGTTATTAATAAGTTAGTACATATTTTACAATGGTTAAAAGTAGATTTTTAAACATTCTCACCAAATAAATAAATAAATAATCCAAAGGGAACCAGTGGTCCTAAAGGCAATTTTGGTTTGGCCTTGTTTAGGGGAAATAACATCAAGAAACTTAGGAGTCCTGAGGTGAAGGCATAACAAAGCTATTATTATTATTTTTTGTTTGTTAACTTCCTGACTCCCCCATCTCTTTCATCTTCTGGAGTTTTCAAACCTTTTGTGTCTGTACTGTCTGCCTACTCTGTGTCCCTGTATGCGCCTATCTCTAGTTCCAAATTTCACAGTGTGCATGTACATGTGTGTGTGTCTGTGTGTCTGTGTCTGTGTGTGTGTGTGTGTATCTGTGTGTGTGTCTGTGTCTGTGTGTATGTGTATGTGTGTGTGTATGTATGTGTGTGTGTGTGTGTGTGTCTGTGTCTGTGTGTGTGTTGGGGAGCCATGTGACAGAAGAAAACAGGTGCAATGAAAAATCCTCAGGTTGAGAGTCAATGAAGATGTTGAACATTGGAAGGAGTAAGAAGGAGCTAAGGAATTGTTTTCTGTCTATACCATTATTGTAAGGACAATATTGTATTATTACCACATTAGATTAAAATCATCTCTCCAGATATCACGAAACTCATGGACCCACACACAGAACAGAATAAGACACAAACAAATATGGCAAAAGCATTCACTCTTTCAACATCAGATTTTGAGGAGGACATGGGGGGCCATGGAGAAAGACCATACTGTCTTGAGGTGATCTTTCTGGAAAGTTTGAGAAGCAGATCCCTTCTAACCCTTTCTCTCCCTCATTCCCACTCTTTCCTCTCGCTCACTTTGGTGAGACTCAGACATCCAGTGATCACTAAACATAACAAGCAGTTTCAGAGAGCGTGCCCTGTGGAGGCACAAGCACAGAGCAAACCGTAGGGGACTCAAGGAGGGAGCCCACGCACAGCAAGAGGAGGTAAGGGTGATGACAGCAAATGCAGGGATGATTGCCTTTACTTCTTCTGGGAAGAAAAACCATCCAAAAAAAAGAGGGATCCTCCGATAATCATGGCAACTTCAGAAAATATATTTAAACATGTATATTATGCAGGTCATGTATTTATAGAAACGTGCGTGTATGAACAAATCATAAGAAAGATTTGTCATCTATCCATCCATCTATGTATCTATGTATGTATGTATGTATGTATGTATCTATCTATCTATCTATCTATCTATCTATCTATCTATCTATCTATCTTATTTACTTATGGTTGGTTTGTTTGAGACAGGGGTTTCTCTGTATAACCCTAGCTTCCCAGCACTCACTCTGTAGACCGGACTGGTCTTGAACTCACAGAGATTCAACTACCTTGCCTCCTGAGTGCTGGGAATAAAGGCATGGACCACCCCCACCACCTAGCCTGTCCTTTATTTATACAACTGTAATGCTAACTTTACTTCCTCATGAAATACTTCAAACTCTATTCTTAACCAGAACTCAGTACAATCCTTTGACTCAGCCAGATTGCTATGTGCTGACTTCATGCTAGGCTAGGCATTGTGCTATATATTGCTGCTCACTGACTAACCAAGCTGCACGTGGGGGCATGCTTCCCAGATCTATCAGTAGAATAGGCATGGCAGAGTCTATCAGGGACTCATCTGGGCTGCCTCGTTGATGGAGATCATGTCAGCGTCTCCGAGTACTGGATGCCAGAGTTCAAAGTTCAGGAGAGGCTCTGGGAAAATCCTACCTACGTAGTGTTTCATGAGAAGCAATGTCTCAGCTCTGGGTCATTTTCTGCACAGTCCTTGGGGCTATCCCTCATAATCACAAAGCTGTGACTGCAGCGGTACCTGCTGTGGCAGCAATCATATTTCTCCCCCACAGAAGGAAGGAACCAGAAGAAACCTTTCCTCGGAAGTCAGGAAAAGAATAAGGTTTTCCTAGAAATCTTCAGATCCCTTCCTTTGCCTAGAATAGGATTCCATTCCCATGCTGAACTGCAGAACACACTAGGAACATTTCAGATCCTACAGCAGGAGGCTGCCAAAATACAGAGAGTAGGGCGTGGCTTCCTATGGGCAAGTATATTCATGGCGGGATGAAAACCTCCTGAGGGGTGTTTACAGTACCTAGCCCCTCAACAACAGATCTCCCCCTCCTCCTCCTCCTCCTCCTCCTCTTCTTCCTCCTACCTACCCTTAGATAGACTCTCCTCTTCATTCTGGATAGATGCTCAGCCATCTGCAGATACATACATATGCATGTCAAACGTCCCTTCCCCTTGACAAAGTGCCAGTTTAAGAGGATTCAACTTGACAATCCTTTGCAGTTTATGTTATCAAAGGCAAATCATTTCTTTCTTCAAGCTACAAACTTCACCTGAGTCAGCTTCTTTACCTCTCTTCTGTTATTGCCTTATTTTAGAATGACTACCTAGGATTTTCCAGTTACTGATGTTTGCAAAGGACAGGCTGACCAGCAAACATATACATATATACATGTATATGTGTGTCTGTGTGTATATATATATATATATATATATATATATATATATAGAGAGAGAGAGAGAGAGAGAGAGAGAGAGAGAGAAATTCATATAATATGTATACATATATATGGAGGTATATATAAATATATAGAAATAAAGGTATATATTATATTAGAGGAAATACATATATAGAAATACATACACATGTATGATTTTTTCTTTTGCTTCCTTTTGGACCTCCTTGGAAATATGCCAACAACTTTGCTAGTCTGCAGAGCAAGTCTGGATGACTGCCCACTCTGAAGGATTCAGTTGCCTCTTGTTCTCATCACACATTCCCTAAGCTGTCTTTCAATAGGATCAAGGCCTGCTCTCCTGTCCTGGCAAAGGCAAGGACAGAGTGTAATGGCTAGAGAAGCTGGCAGGCTCACATACCACCCGGGGGAAATCTCAGATCCATTTATATCATAAAAGTGGGGTGGATATCAGTTGGGTGATGAGATGATTTGGAGGAGAAAGGTTTGAAAAGTTGTCAGGAAGAGAAACTGAGTCAGGGAGAGAGAGGCAGGACGGCCTGATAGAGCTGAGGATGCTCATGAGGACATCCAGGTGAAGAGTCACCCAGCAAAGCTATGCTACTCTTTGCTCTTCAGAATACTCATGTGACACTTCAGGACTGGAACATAAGTGGACATTGTAGACTGTACATAAGACTATATAACTTGCTACATACCCAGCCTATCTGGTGTGCTTATGTGCTTGCCTAGGCATGATGTATGCATGCCTGGCCATGACATGTGTATGTGCGTGTGCACATGCACACACAAACACACATGTGTGTTTGTGTGTGGATGTATGTGTATACGTGTGCATGTATGTGTATATGTGTGTACATGTGTGTGCATGTATACATGTGTATTTGTGTGTGCATGTGTATATGTGTTTATGTATATATGTGTATACATATGTATAAGCATGGGTATGTGTGTGTGCATGTATGTATGCGCATGTGTGTGTATGTGTGTATGTGTATGTGTGTATGCATATGTGGGTATGTGTGTGTATACATGTGTCTGTGTGCATATGTGTGTGTCTGTGTACAGGTGTGTGCATGCGCACGTGTGTGTGTGTGTGTGTGTGTGTGTGTGTGTGTGTGTGTTAGCCAATTGTGCTTGGAGCCAAGAAAAAGAAAAGGAAGATGTAAAACCAAGCACAAGAGCCAGGAATGCTGGCACCCACCTGTAACTTCAGCAATCTCAAGACTTAAGGCAAGAGAATCATGAGTTGAAGGCCAGGACAACCTGGGCCACAGTGTGGGACCAAGTGTCAAAACAATGTCAATGATGGCAAATCAATAAGAGAAAAATGATTTGATTAAGTGATAGAAGATTCATAAGGCCCCTGCCCCTACCAAATGTCAGATGGTTTAACAGGAACATTGTTAACGGTGATAGAAGTCCAAGACAATAGCAAAAGTATATAGGGTGAGCAAAGGGCTCAGCTGTTAGGAGCACTGGCTGCTCTCCTAGAGGCCCCACACGGTGGCTCGTGCGACTCTAACTCCAATTCCAAGGGATCTACTGCTCTCTTCTAGATTCTTCTTACACTTCATAAATGTGGTACCATACCCAATGTATATGTAGACCAAACATTAATACAGGATAGCAAATAGCTAAATCAGTAAAATAGATGTTGTTATCACTATCACATGTTTTATGCCTCTCTCTGTGTACTAACCTGTCACTCTGCTGACTGCACAATAGATTTATTTATGCAAGAGTCACCAGAAATACATGAAAAATGTATTACCCTACTTGACATTATGACAGCTATGGCATCTCAGGCAATGGGGAATTTTTAGCTCTGTTATATGCTTAAGGACTATAGTCATATGTGTGGTTTGTCACTGGCCCAGATACCATTTTGTAGTATGTGGATGTCATATGAATCTGGTTCTGTAAAAGGCAGGAGGCCCCAGGGAACAGAAAGGAGTCATTTTAGTGAAGGTTCTGGGTTATCTAAATTTGACTTAAAAAAAAATAGCCAAGACAAGTTCTGCTTAATGAAGAAGAGGTGTCATTTCTCAGGCATGAGCACCAGAGAGGAACTTGACACACTAGTAAGGATGAAAGCCAACAGGCATACCCAAATTTCTCAGAGACAAAACTCAGATGCCTGTATAGAGAGAGATGATATGAAAAATGTTCAGAGTAGCATTGTCCAAAATGGAAAACAAACACTTGGAAGAAACAAACCAAAACACAATGATGACATAGTCACATCTAAGGATAGCAATGGGCCACAGAGAACTGTTCCAACACAAGGTAAAAAGAAAGGATGTGATCCAAGATGACTGGCTGTATGGTGACAGACTCATAAGCTAAAATGGAAATCTAAGAGCCATTGTGCAGCGAAGCAGAGGAGGAGAGAGCAGCTGGGAGTGATGGGACAAAACTGGGATTCTTTTCCCCTAAGGATGCAGGGATGATGTTCCCTTAAGGATGAAGAGGTGGTGTTCCCTTAAAGATGCAGGGATGGTGTTTCCCTAAGGATGCAGGGATGATGTTCCCTTAAAGATGCAGGGGTAGTATTGCCATGAGGATACAGGAAAGGTGTTCCCTTAAAGATGCAGGGGTGGTGTTCCCTAAGGATGCAGGGATGGTGTTCTCTTAAAGATGCAGGGGTGGTGCTCCCCTAAGGATGTAGGGATGCTGTTCCCCTAAGGATGCAGGGATGGTGTTCCCTTAAAGATGCAGGGATGGTGCTCCCCTAAGGATGCAGGGATGGTGTTCCCTTAAGGATGCAGGGGTGGTGCTCCCCTAAGGATGCAGGGATGGTGTTCTCTTAAGGATGCAGGGATGCTGTTCCCTTAAAGATGCAGGGATGGTGTTCCCTTAAAGATTCAGGGTTCCCCTAAGTGTTCCCCTAAGGATGTGCAGATGGAAAGGCTATGAAGGCAAATTCAATGCCAGGGATGGTAGTTTATATCTTGATGTTAGAGAAAGGTATTTTAGTTTTGTGTTATTATTTATGCTTTTTTCGGATATAGGAAATGCTTCCTGGTGTATTTTAAATTGTTTTATTTTTTATTAGATATTTTCTTTATTTACATTTCAAATGTTATACGCTTTCCTAGTTTCCCCTCCGAAAAACCCCTATCCCCTCTCCCCTCCTCCTACTCACCAACCCACCCACTCCTGCTTCCTGGCCCTAGCATTCCCCTATACTGGGGCATAGAACCTTCACAGGACCCAGGGCCTCTCCTCCCATTGATGACAGACTAGGCCATCCTCTGCTACATATATANGTAGAGCCACTAGTCCCACCATGTGTTTTCTTTGATTGGTGGTTTAGTTCCAAGGAGCTCTGAGGGTTAGTTCATATTGTTGTTTCTCCTATGGGGCTTCAGATTCCTTCAGCTACTTGGGTACTTTCTCTAGCTCCTTCATTGGGGACCTTGTGCTCCATCCAATGGATGATTGTGAGCATCCACTTCGGTATTTGCCAGGCACTGGCAAAGGCTCAGGAAACAGCTATATCGTGCCCATCATCAGGCTCTTGTTGGTATCTGCCATAGTGTCTGGGTTTGGTGGTTCTTTATGGGTTGGATCCCCAAGTGGGGCAGTCTCTGTATGGTTATTCCTTCAGTCTCTGCTCCCAAATTTGTCTCTGTAACTCCTTCCATGGGTATTTTGTTCTCCCTTCTAAGAAGGATTCTGAGATTATGGTCTAATATCCACTTATCAGCGAATGTATATCATGTGTGTTATTCTGTGATTGTGTTACCTCACTCAAGATGATATCCTCCAGATCCATCCATTTGTCTAAGAGTTCCATAAACTCATTGTTTTTAATAATTGAGTAGTACTCCATTGTGAAAATGTACTACATTTTCTGTATTCATTCCTCTGTTGAAGGACATCTGGGTTCATTCCAGCTTCTGGCTATTATAAATAAGGCTGCTATGAACATAGTGGAGCATGTGTCCTTATTATATGGTGGAGCATCTTCTGGGCATATGACCAGGAGTGGTATTGCTGGATCATCCAGTAGAACTATGTCCAATTTTCTGAGGAAACACCAAACTGANTTCCAGAGTGGTTGTACCAGCTTGAAGTCCCACCAGCAATGGAGGAGTGTTCCTTTTTCTCCACATCCTTGCCAGCATCTCCTGTTACCTGAGTTTTGATCTTAGCCATTCTGACTGGTGTGAGGTGGAATCTCAGGGTTGTTTTGATTTGCATTTTCCTGATGATTAAAGATGTTGAACATTTTTTTAGGTGCTTCTCAGCCATTCGGTATTCCTCAGTTGAGAATTCTTTGTTTAGCTCTGTACCACATTTTTTAATAGGGTTATTTGGTTTTCTGGAGTCCAACTTCTTGAGTTCTTTATATATATATTGGATATTAGCCCCTTATCAGATTTAGGATTGGTAAAGATCTTTCCCCAATCTGTTGGTTGCCTTTTGGTCTTATTGACAGTGTCCTTTGCCTTACAGAAGCTTTGCAATTTTGCGAGGTCCCATTTGTCGATTCTTGATCTTACAGAACAAGCCATTGGTGTTCTGTTCAGGAATCTTTCCCCTGTGCCCATATCTTCAAGGATAGCAGTTTGGTTTTACTTCAAGATTAAAAAAACCAACCAAACAACCAAACAAAGCAAACCTGTTAGGGTGCACTTGTTACAGACAGAGGTTAACATGTGTGGTAGTGATCAGAAAAGGAGAGAGATGCTGGACACTGGGACTTCTAAATTTTTTATTGCAAGTTTACTTATTTCTTTCTCCCTGTGTCTTTGTGTCTGTCTGTGTGTCTTTCTGTGTGTCTTTCTGTGTGTCCATCTGTCTCTCTCTCTCTCTCTCTCTCTCTCTCTCTCTCTCTCTCTCTCTCTCTCTCGTGTGTGTGTGTGTGTGTGTGTGTGTGTGTGTGCGTTTGAAACAAGGTTTCATTATGTAGCCCTGGCTGACCTGGAACTCTCTGTGTAGACTGAATTGGCCTTGAATTCACAGATCTGCCTGTCTCTGACTCTCAAATGCTGGGATTACAGATGTGCTCCTCCATACCCAGCCAAGCCAGGATTTTTGATAGAGGACTAACGTGTGGCTATTGACCCAGGACTAGAAGTATAGCATTTACTATTCCTTGCACAAACTAAGCTTACAAAATAAGTATTCGCTGAGATACAGTGAACTTCCTTAAGTAGATACTTACTTGAAATCAGTACTACTGCAAGGTGATAAAGCTATTATGGGACTAAAGATTCTTAATAATGATCACTATACTTTTAATAATTTTATCTCTTGGATGAATGAGGTTGTAAAGTCGTGGGGTTGAAACTCACTTTAAAAGTGTGGGAAGCGCCTTCACTCACCAGTGGCTTCTTCTGCAACTCTGGCTGGGGCAGCGTATCAGTTATTGGTTGTAATTGTACAAGGTGTGTTGCTTTATGAGGTGACAACAGATGAGAGCCTGAGGAGTAGCCCCTGGAAGCTGTTCAAGTTTTAAGTTGATCTTAAAACATCACGTGCATCATTTATAAAATGACAAAAAGTCAACTCATTTACAAAATTTCCCGTAGTAACAAGACACTCACTTTCCAAAATTTTACTGGTATTTTCATTACTGCATAACCTAAGAAACTAGAGTATGGTGTATTTGGCTATAGACATATACTGATAGCCTTGCAGGCTAGGGCAGGTGCTTCATGAATTATCACTATAACTGCAAATAATGGAGAACCGATGCTGTAAACCACGCCACCTGATGTCATAAATGTTATTGTTTACAATGGTTTCTTGGCAACCAGTCTCATCGATGACTAAGGAAAGGTTCTAGGTAGAAATGATAAAATAGCGTGGGGTTATAGAAACCACTCGCTGAGATAGCTTTAGATAAAGCCCACATTTTTAAAAGGTGAACATTTTCCCAACAGAAACCAGATAAGGCAAGGCATTATGTCATAAACATTTTTTTTTAATATCGAGAGAAAGAAACGGAAGGTTCTGGAGTGCCACGCCTTCGTGTACTTTTGTCTCTAGAAAGATACTAGGGGAGAAGGAAATAAGGTCACTGAGCATTGTGATAGTCTCATAATTTTCAGAAAAGCAGACTAGAGGTGATAAGAATGTCTTGGTACAATCCCAGAAAACAAACTTTCAGGATCAACAGTCTTCCAAAAAAACAAGAATAAGCCTGTACGCCTGAAAGTAAAGTATGAACGGTCAGCATGTCTCTGTGGCCTCCTGTGTGCAGATTCCACAGCGCTCAGGTCAAAAGTATTTAAAAACAAATTGTACCCACCTGCACCGGGCATGCACGCACTTGTTTGCGGCCATTATTCCCTAAACGGTACAATACAGCAACTGTGTACTTGCCCTGTGTACTACAGGGAGTGTTTTAAGTAACCTAGGAAGGACTTAGAGTGTCATTGCCCACCACTTAGTATTCAGGATGGGACAAGCTCTGGCAACTGGATCGCATTAGGCAATCACATCAACATCTGAACTTATATAATGGTACATCATCTAAGTTAATCAACCTCCAAGACTTCTTGTTTCAATTAAAAGATGCTGCAGTGCAAGATTGGTGAGGCTTTCATGTAACATAGCAGGCTATTCCAGACTTTCTTATATATTTGTAGGTGTGCACACACACACAAAAATAATGGTAAAAAGAATAGTGATGTGTAAGCAGTGCCATTGTCATTTGCTATCGTGACCAAGATTCATGTGTTGAACAGAACTTAGTGCGCACAGACTACATTCACGGGCAGTTCAGTGTGGGTATTCACCCTGGCATTACCACAAACGTGAGTGGTACATTGGGCTGCGGCATCACTATAGCTGAGACATCCATTACTAGGCAATAGGGTTTTCCGGTTCCATTATGATCCTGTGGGGTCGCTGTCGTGTGTGTGTGTGTGTGTGTGTGTGTGTGTGTGTGTGTATAGTCTAAGGGGGTGAGATACCAGTAGGCAGCATGTGACTGTATGAGAGCAAGTGCATAGGTTCTATGTAAATGCTGAAAGGGGAAGTCATGTCAAATTATAGAGCAATTTTTGTTTTGTTTTGTTTTCTAAAGAAAAACAGCCAACCAGCTTCATCTGCATATGTAAGGAGGCCTTTGTTACATTGTATTTAACTGATCTTCTATAGTTTGCAAAGTTGTATCATTTCCTCTTTCAAAATCATTCAAGTTCAGCACACAAGAACAGCCTTGGTTGTGGGTATCTACAAGGGCCCTGGAATGAGCTCCCCCACCCCTGGACCCCAGAAGGTAACCTAGTTAATAATATAGGGGTCATTGTAATTGTAAGACTAAATTTTCAATCTCATAATGACTGTATCATCTTGTTCTTGTGCTTAGAGAAACTTTTGAAGATGTAGAAATAAAGTTCCGCAATGTTCCTAATTTCAGGTGGGCCTACTCAATTTGATGAATCTTAAATTTCATTGTTATTTTTAAACAGTTGCCCCTACAGACTTTTCTTCTTATCGACTAATCATTAGGCATGCAGCTCACTTTTCTGTTTATCTACCCACCTTCCCAATTCTATGTAGCAAAAACTGTAGTTGATGACCTACCTCCCACCCATCATTCATCCCACACAGGGCTTTTAGACAATTTTGAGAAAATGATTTTAAAACGGGTAGTTTTACATATACATGTAAATTTATCACTTCTGATGGGTCAGGAGGTTTGGCAACACTGAGACTGGATTTGTGGCTGGAGCTGTCTGCTCCACTGAACCGTTCTTGCCCCTCCTGGATTCAGCATTCAGTCTTTATTTTGCCACGGTGTACCTGGCTGTCACAAGAGCATTTGAAGCTGTTTGCTATTGGACTCTACCATTATTGTTCTTGAGAAACTTCTTCACGTAGGTGGGAAATCCCACAACAGACTGAGAAGCAGGGATGAATTGTCTGCCCACCCATCTCAACCACTCCAGTTCCTCTGCACTACTGAAGGCACCTCAGTTTGCAATGAAGACTTACAGACAGAAGTATAATGTTTGCCATGGTCAATAGTATTTATTTCCTTTGTGGATATGACTATGTGTTGTGAATTTCTGTCAAAACTCACTTTAATCCGGTCTGGGTTCATCCTGAGAGGCGGGCTGGCCTGAAATGGAATGTGCGAGAGAAAAATGGAGCCAGGAAAATATTTTCTGATCGAGGCTCGAAGTTTAATGTAGGAACTCAATTTATAGAGCGTGGGAAAAAAAACCCAGTCCCCAACCCCCAGTCTTTGAAGGCACAGGTGAATGTCCCTGGGAGGGTCCAAGGATCAGGGCACAGATGAATGTCCGTAGGGGTAGGTGGGTCCAAAGGATGTTGTCTTCTGGGACAAACGGTCTTCTCAGCAGGCGGTGGAGACAAGGCACAGGTGAGCAGCTCTGGTGGATCTGATGGTTACTGCCCATGGATCTTAGAGCCTGCAGGGGGCTGGGTTTTGAAGGACTGTGATTAGTGTAAACAGTAAGGTAGGCTTGGCAGATAACTGCAGGTGGTCCAGTGGCGACAGAGAGCTGAGAAACCCCAACATGTGAGACTTTCTCCTCCTCCCCCTCCTCCTCTCCCACCTCCTCTTTCTCCTCTTGTGTATTTTTCTGTGAAATTCTCTTTATGATGCAAATGTATGTTTTTACTGAAAACTGTATACAACATACATATGCACATGCATGTATATATATATATATATATATATATATATATATATATATGAAACTTATACATGTGGATAATAGATATGTATATTTCTTGTAACATGTCAATAAATTTGAAGTACTTATCTGAGAAACAGAACAGCGTTTTCCTGGGACAGAGGAAAAGCACAGAGCCCTTAAGACAATCTACGAACCTTCCTCTAAGTTAAGAAGATGGGATCTTCAGCATAATCTTCACTCATTCCTCCAGAGAGGGAGGGAGGGAAGGGGGGAGGGAAGGAGGGAGGGAAGGAGGGAAGGGGGGAGGGAGGGAGGGAAGGAGGGAGGGAGGGAGGGAGAGAAAAGCATTTCAGAATACCCTGCTTGTGGACGTTGTACATCGTGGTGCGGAGCCTAGTGCGCACCACGATGTACAACGTCCACAAGCAGAGGGAGAGAGGGAGGAGGGAGAGAGGGAGGGAGGGAAGGGTCGGGAGAGGATGGCTAGGCCTGAGTTATCAAGGAAGGTCTCATTTGTCAGGTATTGAGAGCTTACAGGACTTTTAAAGAGCAAGGAGAATAAAAACAACTTCTTCCTGTGGCATGGGAAACAGGTTTTAGAAAGGGGAAGTCATGTCAAGTTATGGAGCAGTTTTTGTTTTGATTTGATTTCTAAAGAAAAACAGCCAACACGCTTCATCTGCATATGTAAGGAGGCTCTCATTACGCTGTATTTAATCTCCTGTATCATTTCCCCTTTCAAAATCATTCAGTTCGGCCCCAGACCTTCTTTCACAGAAATGGTGGAAGGAGGAAGGCAGCAGTTTCACACCCATTACATTTTTTTTTTTTTTACTACAGATTCAATACAATATTTTCTTATTTATTCTGGAGTCTGCCGGCGGGTGTTGATGATTTCTGTAACTTGCTTGAACGCAGCAACTGTAAACTACTCCATGCTGAAACACGCAATAAATAAAATTCACTGTGGCCAAAAACCATGGAGTTTCAAACGTGATGCTTGAAAGAAATGACCAGCTTTAAAATGATACCAGCTCACCACACACTAGTTTTTATCCTGGTGACAGTGAGGAAGGTGGGAAGTTTATGGCCGAGCTTTAGCGGCCCTGCACACCCAGTCTTTGTAGCTCATCGCTCCATTTCCCTTCCTCCCCTGGTCATCTAAAGCAAAGACTCCACGTCTTTGCACCAGAGCCCAGCAGCTGGTGTCACAATCTCTTTTCTGAAAAGATAAATCGTTCTTTGTTCTGAGTCAGGGCTTCTTCACAGACTTTATCAGCAACTGTTCAGCTTCGGGAAAAATTCCTTTGACATTTCTCATGCTTTTACAATATGCAATTAAAAAAAAAAAAAGAGGCGAAATCGTCAGTGTGTTTGAACAACACGGGGATGTTTTGATCGTATGAGTGAAGCAATTATATCAAATAGAATGCATTGTCACAGCTATACCTGTTTGATGAATGAATAAATCTTAAACACATAGTATCGGCCACACCTCGCTCAATTCACACAATCATTACCGTTAATTCTCTTCCTCAGAGGATTGCTTCTTGAGTACCTAGTATGTGCACATTGAAGTCCCAGTACTGGACTCCCTGGTCGAGTGAATTAGACAAGTTCATTCTTTCCCAGAGCTTGCAAAAATCACGCAGAAGTCAGATGCTTGGTGGTAGAAAAGGCACTAGAAAGAAAAGCTAGGTAAGAAAGGTATTTAAAGAGGCCTGGGGAGGCCATAGGTAGAGGGTGGGTTGCAGAGCAGAATAGGGTGACCAGAGAGAGAGAGAGAGTGTGGCTGAGAGGTTGATACTAGGACAAAGCCTTAAAGGAAATGAGAGACGAACCTCTACTGAGATCCGGAAGAAGTATGCACCATATGGAAGAGACCGCTCATGTGAGGGACAGTGAAGAGACCATGGCAGCTGAACTTCAAGGAACCCAAGGGCAAGCTGTGTTCTGTGAATGCAGGAAGAACGGACAACACTCCCTAGTTTAGTTTACTAAAGTCACCACAGCGCAACAGGCTGGAAACCTCAACCAACAAGAAATTATTTCTCTCTAATTGTGGAGGCTGGAAGTTCAGAAACCCAAGCCCACGTGGGCAGGCTAGTTTCTCCTGAGGCCTCTCTCAGCGGCCTACATGGGCTTCTTCCTCTCTCGATCCTCACGTGTTCTCTAAATCTGCATGTCTGTCCTAACCCACCTTCTTGTAAGGACATCAGCCACACTGGGTCAGGGCCTGCCCTGGCTTTATTTCCTATTAACATTGGAGGATCTTATCTCAAAATACAGCCACAATTCAGAGGCGCTGGAGTTAGGCCATCTGTGTAAATTCCAGCTTAGCCTGTGATACACACGGACTTGCTTTGTGGCCACACATACGATGTCAAAAGTTCCTCACAAGAGGCTTCCTTCCGACTGTAAGAGCCTGGTAATGAGATTCCAGCTTCGGATGAGCTGGGTGACACATTCCCATTTATCCGCACTGCCTGCTCTCAAGAAGTTTATCAATGGCCCGGGGTCTCATTAGAGCAGAATTCTGGGGTTATGGGTGAATAATATGGGATTAAATCATCTTAGTACCTAAAAGAATGAGAAAACACAGGAGTCTCTGAACCGAAAGAGAAAGAATATAATTACAAGGAAATGCAGTGACTAAAATAATTTCCTAACTTCTCTATGTCTAACGCTAAATCGAAAAAAAAGCCCCTGAATAAACAATTTAGGTCAGTGGTCTCCTCTCTCACATCTTCCATGGTTTCTCTCTCAATGCCCCATGAGGAGCATCTCCTTTGTCTGAGGACGTATTCTTCCATGCCAGTGCATAACCAATACTGTGACAGCTTTACCCTCCAGCTGTCTTCTTCATCAACAATGAACCGTGCCTTCAAACTGAGGTAAAAAGAACCCTCCTTCCCTGAGTTGTTGGAAGGGCTCTGCATGACCTGTGCAGGTTGCCTGGACTCCTTTATGCCTCATTTAGCTCCCTTTGAAAATGAGGATAGATATGGCTGTTTCTTTGGGAGAGTTTAGAATCATAGCTCTGCCTGCTCAAGTATGAGCGTGCACATGTGTGTGTGCGTGCGTGCATGCATTTAGATGTCTTTCGGCCATTCAAGAGCCTTGAGCCAGTATTTAACCACATATCTTTTCTAAAACCATCCTTTCATCTTTACCCTCATCTCGCATAAAGATGAATGATCATGGCCTCAGAGAAAGCTGGCATCCTCGAATCTTAATGATCCACACCACCTCCATTGGTTACAATAGCTCCAATGTGGAATGTCCCCCCCATAAGGTCCTTTGTTTGAACACTTGGTCCCCAGCTGATTGTGAAACTCGTGGAAGGTCAGGCCTTGTTGGAAGAAGTAGGTAGTTAGAGGTGGGCCTTGGGGTTTATAACTCGGCCCTACTTTCAGTTCTTTGTTTCCTGACCCACCAAGAGGTGAAAAAGCAGCACCATGTTCCTGCCACAACAGTGGTGCACCATTTCCACCACCTTACTCCCCTACCTTAATGGACTGTGTCCTGAAACTGTGATCCCAATTAGTCCCTTACTCTCTTAAGTTGCCTCTGTCGGGCATTCTGTCATAATGACAAGAAAGATAATATATCTGGATGCTGGGATATACCACTTGCCAGCTTTGTGTGACCATGACCTAAACTCCACCATGTCTCAATTAACTTTCTAGGGAAATGGGGTTGTAATGTATGATTTAAGAGCTTTTAAAATGTATGTCTTGACCTGGGGAGATAGTTCAGTTGCTAATATGCTTGCTGTTCAAGCATGAGGACCTGTGCTTGATCTCCTAAGCCCATGTTCCAAGCCCAGGGGCAATGGCAAATGCTTGTAAGCCCAACACTGAGGAGACAGACACAGGAGGACCCCTGAGGTTCACTGGACAGCCAATGTACATTATTCAGTGAGGCCAATAAGAGACCCCCATGTCAAAAACAAGGTAGACAGATGCTAAAAAAACAATATCCAGTGCCGGAGGCCGACAACTGACCTACTCATGTACATGTACACATGTGCCCATGAACACACTCACACATACCAACACACGCACACACACACACATCTGTGTGAACACACAGTTTTAATGGCCACTGGTTCCCAGAAAGCACCACATAAAAGGCTTGTTTTCATGACCATATCCTTTTCGAGGAAATTGCTCAAAGGGAGTAAAACAGCCAAGGCTGCAGAACACCCATCTAGGTTAATGGGATATGCAGATCCAGAGATATAAAAACCTAACCAACATCATCACGACATTCCTGTTGAGAAACTAAGGAAGTGCTGCCTTTGGTCATCATTATGACATTTCTTGGGTAACCAACAATGGCTTTTTAAAGGAACAACCATCCTGGTTTTAAAGCATTCCTTTGAGAAAACTCTCCTAAAAATGGGTGACAAAGTTGAATTCAATTAAGGTCGCTAACCCACCATACTGTTATGGTGTGGGTCTTAGATACCTTCCAGGTTCATGAGCTAAAGGCTTACTCATCAACTTCTGGTATTATTAGAAATGGGAGAATGACCAGACAATTAGTATAGTGGAAGGAGGTTAGATCACTTGGGGTGTGCCCTGGGAAAGATATTCAAACCCTACTCCCTTCCTTTCTGTCTTTGCTTTCCTGATACCATGAGGCCTTTCTGCCACACTGCTCTTTCCTGCCAAAGCCCAAGTACAGTGGAGCTATGAACCAAACTTCTGGATCTATGGGCCAAGAGAAACCTTTTATCTTTATAAGATGATAACCTCAGGTATTTTGTCACAGGAGTGACACCATGACCCTTAATTCCATGATTCTTGTTTCCTAAGCAGTTAGGAGATTATCAACGCACCCATCAGACTTTGAGCCAGTGGCTCCACCTGTTGTTGAGAGTGACACAGCAGTAGGGGAAGGGGGGAGGGTATTTTCCAAGGAAAACCTATAGTTTTGTATGAGTCATTAGTTCACTGATCTCATAAGGAGTTTAAGGAACTGGGGAAGAGTTAAAGACTGAGGGACAGTGTTAATGTAATCAGGAAAGCTCTATTCACTGCCCTGCACAGATGTTCAAGATACAAGGAGCGGTTTTCCATCAGATCTGTGAGGAACAGCTGAATGTGGCAAGATTCAGCTTCAGCAAGCACATCGTCTTTCCCTATGGATGCTGCAAGGAGTCACTGCAGAAATGAAGGTCCTAGTCTTCGATGATACCACACAACAGGCAATCGGGACAAAGTGCACTTACTTCCAGGCTCTCCAGGTGCCAGCAATCTCAGCTCATCAGGGAGAACTTGTCATCCTTAAAAAGTCAGCAAAATCCGAACAGATTTTTGAAAATGCGCCTGATACTTTGATGTGACATTTTCCCCCACAAGATCCAATTTCCTCGCAGTTTTACTTGATCAGTGTTGGCAACCTCCTAAGTTTATTAACAAGTGGTGTTGGCAGGTAAATTACAGGGGGAAATTGGGCGCGCTCAGAGACCTTGGTGATCACACCCACTTGCGATTGCCTCTAATTGTAAATGACTTATTACAGCTTCCTGTTCACCCCGTGGGCAAAGGGTCCAGGCCACACAGAGGCTGCAAAGTCCATATCTCTGCAGTAGGCGGGTCCCAGTACTGAGTTATCACTGGAGACGTGACAGGAACTGATCTGATTGGATGGAATCTTTTGAACAACTGAAACACAAATTAGTCTTCTACAGCTGCCACAAGGAAGGACTACTTACTGGCCAAGAGGCTTAGATGCCAGACACCTACTCTCCAGTAGTTCTGGATGTGGCTGGCCAAAAGTCAAGGCATTGGCAGTGCCGCCAGTCAATGATAAGTGCAAGAACAGGGTCCACTCTCAATCTCTCTTCCAGCCTGGGATGATTGGTTGATTTATACAGCATTTTCTGTGTATGAGTATCTTCATTCAAACTTACCCAGTAAACAGGATGACAGCCTTATTGGGTGGAGCCCACTCTCATTAGCTCATGCTAACTTCTTCTTCCTGTGGAAGGCCATCCCCAAGTCAAGTCACGTTATGAAGTTTGGGAATTAGGATGGCAACTCGTGTATCACTAGACAGGAGGCATAATTAATTCATACCTAAGTGTCACTATCTGATGAGCAACGATTTCATCATTAATTGGATTAATACATCCAAAACTGCAGAGGGCAAGAGGAATGGACCATATTGAGGGACAATAAAGTGGGTACCTGCGTCATACTGATCTGGGTATAAGTCATGGTGGGGGTCGGGTGTACAGTGTGTGGGCTTTGCAGTTCGCTGGAAGACTGGCCTTAATCACCTCATAAAATCCTCAGAGATGCTTTAGAATATTTTTATTTCATATGCATAGCAAACACTTTATAAATATTAACTCACCTAATCCTTATTCCAAGCCTAGGGGAATATGTCAGACACAAGATATGCCATTTGCTAGTCATGAGGCCATCAAAAAGCAGGGTTTCCCATTTATCAGAGTGACTTGCAGACATAGCCATGCGATGGATCCTGTCTCCTGAGTTGTAACCTTAGCTTATGGGGACTCACAGGCTTAGGAGCCTATGACGCTGTCACTCGTCTCACACCTCTGGAGCATCAACTCCTGTGCATCTCTTGTCACGATTGTTTCAGCCTAGCAGCTGAGTTTGGTTTTGTGATGCAGGTTGTCTGTGACTTGGGACCTCTGTACCTGCAGTTCTTCCTATCTGCAATGCTTTCCTCTACCGACTGTCATAGGGCGTACACCAACTATCTCCTCAAAAGAGACCTACCATCTGGCCAGCCTCTGCAAGTACTATCTCATTTTTCATTGTTGTCGATCAATATCAGCCGATGAATTATGGTTCATTTGCACACTGCTCCTCTTTCTCACTCACCGGAAATTACATATGCTCCACGGAGGATGGGAATCCTGACAGGAGATTCACATGTGAAGTTTCCCATGTTCATTCATTGCTGCAACACCAGCACTTGGCAAACCACGAAGACTCAATAAGTATTTGCAATTGAACTGCCGAATTAAAGAACAAGCTGACTGCCACAAGGTCTGCTCTATCAGTTGGGTTCCGTTAGTGGCAGCCAATCAAGTTTTCCAACCCAGAGCCCAGAATCTATTGAGAGAAATGGGTAAAGAATAAAACAATCTCCGTTAGAGCATCAGGCATCCCCCTCAGCCCTCAATATTTAAAAGGGATTGTGTTGCTGAAATTTACCACGCATGGTATGGGGCTTCCTGAACTGTGCAGAAGGGTTCGGTGGAAGAGGCTCTCAGGAAACCATGAAGAGAGGGAGAGAGAAAGAAGATGGACTGAACATGCTGGTACTGCCTCTTGGATGGCGCTACCTGATACACCCATGGCTCCCTTACCAGAAACATTACAAGAAACTGAGACACACAGTTGAGGCTATAAAACAGACCAAAGCTCTCAAAAAATGTCTATTTTAGGGGTGTGTGTTCTACCACTGCACGTGTACTTGGTCTCTGGTGCATAGGTACGGTGGAGGGGAGGACTTTAGGAAGGGAAACTTAGTGGTTCCAGAAGGGACTAGCGCCCATCTCACAGGGGTGGGGTGGGTCTCCTATGTCGGGCTTCGTGACTGTAAGAATGGACAGTTATAAAGCAAGGCCACCCATCGTGCTGTGCTTGGTCATCCTCCCAGGGTTGGCTGGTTGTCCTCCTCTCTACCATGCCAAAATGCAGCCAGAAGCCGCCCTAGAGGTTCGCCAGACTTCTCCAGGCCATCTTTTGCCCACAGAACAGAGATGACTAAAGAATGTTACTTTCTAGGAAGTAGCCAGCCTGGCTTATTCTAACACAACATGGACGGAGAGAGAAAGTGAAGGAGAGAAATAACCAAAGAGGAAGAAGAAGGAGGAGAATAAGAAATACTTCTATGTTCCAGGCAGCCCAAGAATGTGCTGCAAAAGAAACATGAACTTGCAAGTGACCTTTTTGGGCTTTGGTGACTACAGCGGGAAATGTGTCCCACTCAGTGAGGAGACGTGACAGAAGCCAGCTGATGCTGAAATATAACAGAAGCACTCTCTGCATGCTTTGACTCCCCATTCTTCACTTAAGAAGGGGAGGAATCTTCTCAGAACTCCCAAACTCCATGTTTTGGGCCTCAGTGGCACCACACCCAGCCTGGAACATCTTAGACCACAGGGACACCTTCAGAGGCATTCTCTGTCCTCAATGACAAGGTACCGCCAAAGACTCAGCCTGGTTCCTTTCACTTTCCCATTATATCACAGAAGTACAGGTCAAATGTGTTCTGATGAGATTTCCTGCCTCTTTCACCAAAGATAAAATAGCTCTCCAGTGACTCTGGGTGCCAACGTCACCTCTATCTCAAAAAATGATTTCACTGAAAGGCCATCGGAAGAAGTTACACCATGAAATGCACATTTTAGTTAGACAAGTCCAAATGTTTATAAGAAATCCCAGGTGGTAATGTGTAGCACCAATGACAGCAACACACTAGCACCAATGACAGTGACACACTAGCATCAATGACAGCAACACACTAGCACCAATGACAGTGACACACTAGCATCAATGACAGTGACACACTAGCATCAATAATAGCAACACACTAGCATCAATGACAGTGACACACTAGCATCAATAATAGCAACATACTAGCATCAATGACAGTGACACACTAGCATCAATGACAGTGACACACTAGCATCAATGACAGTGACACACTAGCATCAATGACAGTGGCACACTAGCATCAATGACAGTGGCACACTAGTATCAATGACAGTAGCACACTAGCATCAATGACAGCGGCACACTAACATCAATAACAGCGACACACTAGCATCAATGACAGTGGCACACTAGTATCAATGACTGGCACACTAGCATCAATGACAGTGGCACACTAGCATCAATGACAGTAGTACACTAGCATCAATGACAGCGGCACACTAACATCAATAACAGCGACACACTAGCCTCGATGACAGCAACACACTAGCCTCAATGACAGTGACACACTAGCCTCNTCGATGACAGCAACACACTAGCCTCAATGACAGTGACACACTAGCCTCAATGACAGTGACACACTAGCCTCGATGACAGCAACACACTAGCCTCAGTGACAGTGACACACTAGCCTCGATGACAGCAACACACTAGCCTCAATGACAGTGACACACTAGCCTCGATGACAGCAACACACTAGCCTCAGTGACAGTGATTCTCTACTCTTCCCAGATGTGAAGGCAGAGCCAGTGCTCAGAGATCACTAACTTTCCTCCACAGGCCCATCCACTCTGCTTCGGAATGTCCTTATCAGAGTCTGAAGTCACCGAATTTCTCACAGACATTTTTGGCCTGGTGAACATGACCCAGTGCTGCTATATAAGGTCATTTCCAGTTGTCCCCGTGCAGTTATCAGGGACAAGGCCTCATGGGCTAGAACACTCTCCCACTGACTTCCAGAGGATAAGATTTCTTGAATGACAGCATTGAAGACTCAGATCACAAAAGGATAAGCGTCACAGCACTCCTGTCACTGGTCGGCTACCCACGTCTGAGAAGGCATCCCATGCTCAGAATGCACAGAAAGCCAACTCCTTGGCTTCAAAATGCATGTTCTGTATTGGGGTTCATTATACACATGTGCAATGGCATATACTTTGATTACATAGTTTTCAGCAAATTTTAAGAAGGATTGATTATTTCTAGGGAGCCTGTCTTAGGGATTTATTGCCGTGAAGAGACATCATGATCAATGCAAGTCTTATAAAGGAAAACATTTCATTGGGGCTGGCTTACGGTTTCTGAGGTTTAGTTGGTCCATTAACATCAGTGTGGGAAGCATGGCTGCATCCTAGCAGACATGGTGCTGAAGAAGGAACTGAGAATTCTACATCTTGATCCCCAAGAAGCAGAAGGAGACCCTGTGCCACACTGGATGTATCTTGAGCCTGAGAGACCTCCATGCACCATCTCCTCAGTGACACATGTTCTCCTAATAGTGATGCTCCCTCGTGGGCCAAGCATTCAAACAGGAGCCTGGGGGGTGCAGATGGGGGCTGGCATACCTATTCAAACCACCAGTGACCTTTGACTAAAGCTGATACCACAGATGATGGATCACAGAAAGACAAAAGGGAGCCAGTATCCATTCAACTAGTTGAGGACGGTGATAAAGTACACTTCCCATCCTTGAGATGCGCTTTATAATTTTAAAATTTAAAAGAACCAGAGGTGCTGTTACTTAGTTGTAATCTCGTCATGCAAGAGGCTGAGGTAGGAGACTATTAATCTGAAGCCAGCATGGGTGACCCAAGTGAGCCTTTTCTCAAAAATGAAGAGATTGAGGCAATGGGTGGCCTCATAAGCGCTCCAGAATGCAACAGGGCAGCTGGGCACAGGAGCCCATAGCAGGCAAAAGACCTTCCAGAACTCGAGTCAGACAAACCCCAGAGCAAAAGAGGAGGAGGAGCTGATGAAGTCCCACCCCCAGATGATGAGCTATTGATACCCATTGGCTGGAGGGGCTAGAGGGCCAGGTTTCTTCAAAGATGCTGTTCTGTGAGGTTATGTATGTTCTAGGAGATGGTCCCACACTCACGTGCACACTGTAGGAATAAGGGAGTCTCTGTGGGCTTAAAAGAAAAAAGAACACAGGAAACTGGGGGTAGGGGAGGGGAGAGAACTATGGCAAGGAGAGGTGAGAAATGGAAGCAGAGGGAATTGGGATGAAGTGGATCAAAGCATGATCTGTGCACACATGAAATTCTCAAACCGGGAAAAAAAAAGAAAAAAAAAGAAAAAAAAGGAGAAGAAGAAGAAGAAAAATGAAATGCATTAAAAATTTAAATAAATTTGCACTTAGGAGCACTTCCTAGTTAGCCTCAGCTGTCAACTTGGCATAGCCCCAGGGCTAAGGGAATTGTAGCCAATTTGGAAACTGCCTTGAACAGATTGGCCTACAGGCATGTCCATGGGGCATCTTCTTGACTGCTAATTTCATACAGGAGGGCCCGGCCCATTGTGGGCAACGCCACTCCTGCCAAGGTGGCCTTGGGTTTTATAAGGAAGTTGCCTGAGGGAGCAGGAGAGATGGCTCAGTGGTTAAGGGCACTTCTTGTTCTTGGGGAGGTCTTGGGTTTGTTCCCTGGCACCCACATGGCAGCTCACAACTGTCCGTAAGTCCTGTTCCAGGGAATCCAACACCCTCTTCTGATCTCTAGAGGTACCAGGCATATATGTGTTGCACAGACATATATTTGAATAGCATACTTACACACTTACATACTTACATATAAGAATTAAAAAAAAAAAAAAGGTGAGGAAGGAGGAGAAAGCGGCCTAAGTGTGAGCCAGTGACAGCAGGCCAGTAAACCGAATTTCTCTATGGTATCTGCTGGAGCTCCTCCCCACACTTACCTCTGTGATGAAGTGATGGACCGTGACACAGACGTGGAAGATAAAACTACCCCTATCTCTGCCACATTGCTTTTAGCCCTGGTGTTTATTCATAGCAACAAAAATGCAAACCAGGCCGGGCCTATGCCTCCTTTTTTGATAATGTCGCCAAAGGGTGGAAGGAAAAGAGAAGGGGCTGAAAAGGTGAGATCAAAATAGACATTTACCCAAACAACTATCAGGAGGGAATTAAGAACCAAGGCTAAAATTGGGTGTGGCTGCACATTCCTATAATATAGCACTTAGGAGGAGGAGGCAGGAGGATCAGAAGTTCAAGGTCACCCTCAGCTACAAATAGAGTTCTCGGACTAAATTTGGTTACTTGAGACCTTGGCTCAAAGAAACAGCTAGGAAAAGAAACAAAACAAACCAATGCTCCCTAAAATAGTCAAAATCACAAGAAAAGAGGCATCCACTCCAAGTTAGGAAATGGAATAAATCTCCCAAAATAACGAAGAAGATGTTCTATGATGGAAAGCCATAGAAACTTAGAACCTGTCAGCTATGGTATCTAAAGTTGATCTAAAATTTTTGTTGTTGTTCTTGGATAATAGGGAAATGGATCAAAGTGTTTCTCCAAACACCAACTTATTAAAAAAAAAAAAAAAAAAAGAGTAACTCCTTAAGCGCAGAAGGCTCCATTCTTGTCGTAGAGCAAGGCATGTGGATGATGCCCCATTTCCTTTATTCTCATGAGTCTGTAAACTTTTAGTCTAGTGGCATTCTCAAGCGCCAGCCCTAAAAACAACTGGCCTATAAAGGCTTCACCTAAACTGTATTGGGGAGAAACTCGGGGGGGAAAAAAAATCCTTTTAGAAATAACTTGTCAGGCTGAGAGATGGCTCAGACTATACAGTGATTGCCACAAAATCTTAGGGGCCAAGTTCCTATGTCCAGCCACCATATACATAGCCACATGTGGTTGGTGCCAGCCTGTAAACCCAGCCCCTGGAAAGTGGAGACAGGAGAATTCCTGGGACTTGCCAGCTAGCTAGTCTAGTCAGGCTGTGAGCTCCAAATTCAGTCAGGGAAAGACATTGTCTCAAGTAAGTAAGTAAGTAAATAAATAAATAAATAAATAAATAAATAAATAAAATAAGTTGAATATTTGAGGAAGACACAGGACATAAACCTCTGGCCTTTACATGCATATACATGAGTGTACACACACACACACACACACACACACACACACACACACACACACAATTTTCTGTACTGGGTACCTGTAAGAGTTCCTTGTTGGCTTCCCAGTTGAACTTCAGCAAATGTCTCTTCAAAAAGCCAAAATAATCTCAAAGTAACCCCCAAAGCAGTATTAGACTCAGGAGAGAAGAAGTCGATTCTCAGAGGTACTTACCAGGGATCTCCAAGTCACCAGGGAAAACTGTCACCATGTGTGCGAAAGAAATCCAGATTAATATATTTTAAGACTCTTTTATACAAGAGGCCATGGCTTACAATGCTCCACAAAACTTCTCTTTTAAATGAATGGCAAAAACAAACAAACAACAACAACAAAAAAAACAGACAGACAGACAAAGAAAACCCAAAAACTTTAAAGGAAGAAAAGCATGTATTTGAATCTGCATGGGTTAATGAAACGGCATGAGAAGACTATACCAATCAATCCTGATTTATTGATCACACCCTTAGTTCCTACTTCTCTCTCGAGTAGACCAACTCCAAGCATCAGAACGTTGTCTCTAGGGCTGGAAAGATGGCTGAGCAGCTAAAGATTCCTGCCACCAAGCTTGACAACAAATTTGAGTTTGATTTCCAGAACCCATACATGGAACCAACTCCACAACATTTTCCTTTGACTTAAACGTGTCACACACACACACACACACACACACACACACTTGAATAAAAAAATGGCCCCCATAGGCACATAGATTTGAATGCTTGGTCACCAGGGAATGGTACTATTAGCAGGTGTGGCCTTGTTGGAGGAACTTTGGGGTGGGGGGGGGTGGGCTTTGAGGTGTCAGAAGCTCAAGCCAGGCCCAGTAGCCTGGCTGCTGATCCAGATATAGAACTCTCAGTCACCTGTTCAGCACCATGTCTGCCTTCACACTGCCATGCTTCCTGCTGTGATGATACTGGACTAAACCGCTGAAACTTTAAACCAGCCTCAACTAAATGCTTTCCTTTGTAAGAGTTGCCATGGTCATGGTGTCTCTCCACAGCAATAGAACATTAACTAAGACTAAGGAATGTGTATGTGCATGAATACATATATATCTTAATAAGTAGTGTATATTCATGTCTCTCCTTCTGGTTAATGTGCCCTGGTTAAAATCATGTTAGAAAGACTATACAAGACCCAAAGATTTTAGACAGGTGATGACACAGGTGACTTCCGTGGAAGTCACACCCCTGTCCCAACCTTCTATTCTGGATCTATAGTTCCTCTCAGACATCTGTCCCTATAGGTTTCACAAAGCATTGCAGACTCAACATCTCAGTACTGAAGCCAGTAACATTCCTAATAACCCATCTTTCCAGGTGATAGCCCTTCTCAAGTATTGCCTGCCTGTAGTAGCCAACAATTTGTCCAGGCCAAAGTCCCCTGCCCCCGTTCCCATGTCCCCCTTTCCTTCCTCATTCTGCATCTAAATTTACAGGAAAAAAATATTAGTTTTTCAATGCCACTTTCTAAAACCCATTTTCTTTCAGAGGCTCTGTTCAGACTCTTGCCACCTTTGAGTGCTTTCTACACTTCCAGTGTCTCTTCTCTTGGCTTCCCCTCCCAGGGCTACTAGCAGCAGTCTCTCTGAGATGCACACTAGATCCTCAGTTGACTTATAGGACTAACTCCGACTTCTTGAAGACCTACTCCTTCGAGGTGATTTAATTGCTCCTTTGGGGTTCTTGAAGTATCACGGGCATACGTCTTTCTGGCATGAATTAGCTGAAGTTCAGGCAAATTTGCTGTCTCTACCTTTCTAAACTTTGCGTGATCGAGGATGAATAACATGTCTTTACACAGCTTTTAAGATCTCCCAGCCTCAGCTCAGTTCCTGGCACAGAGGAATCGATCAAGAAATCCTAAATGCAAAAGCCACTTCCCTGTCAGCTCCCAGCACAGCACAACCCCAAATAAATCCCAATTAAGTGAAATGAATGGATATGCTATTCATGGAAACTTGAGATTGGCTACAAACAAGAGGCTCCTTTTCCTGAGGGCAAGGATTCTAACTGTGTGAGGAGAGATGGCTGTCTCTACCAAGGTCGTGTTCCAGGAAAGAAAAGAAGAGCAGGACCTCGAGGCAGGAATGAGAGGATGGGCTCCAGGCTAGCATGCCTCAGACCCCCAAGTCCTGTCCCAGCATTGCAAATGAAGGCGGGGAGGATGGGGAGGGAGCAAAGAAGCAAAGTCAGCATCCTGGCGATTTGAAGGTTGGGTGGTGGGATGGGAAGGTCATGTTCAAAACCAAACTCCAAGTCACAGGATGTAGTTTCCAGCTGGGAAGATGAATGAAATAAGGAGAGATATCCCAAAGCCTTGGGGCACAGACTGTTGGTTACCAAGGAAAATGTGGTCAGTATAACGAAGGAGCTACCTGGTCCACAAATACCCAAGACCACGGTGGGAACTGTTAAGGGGATAGGGACGTAGCGATGCTCTCGATTCACATTTTGATATTTAACAAACCAAAGATTTCCGATGCGATGTGTTAGAGGCACATGGACTAATGCCTTCCTATTACACATCCTTCATTAGATTTCTACTGTGATCACTTCCTGTTCTTCTAGGGGGGAGGGAGGAGCTTCTCAGCCATGAGGTAGGAGAAAAGCTATGAGTAAACGACAGTATGTCAGCTACCTGCCCCAGCAGATCAGTTGCTGAGGAACCGCGTTATGAGTTTGAATTGGTTATTCAACCATTGGACTGAGCACAGGATCCCCAGTGGGGTCCCCAATGGAGGAGTTAGAGAAAGGACTAAAAGAGTTGAAGGGGTTTGCAACCCCATAGGAAGAACAATTATATCAACCAACCAGATCCCCCTAGAGCTCCCAGGGACTAAACCACCAACCAAGGAGTACACATGGAGGGACCCATGGCTCCAGCTGCATATGTAGCAGAGGGTGGCCTTGTGGGGCATCAATGGGAGGAGAGGCCCTTGGTCCTGTGACAGCTCAATGCCCCAGTGTAGGGGAATTCGAGAGTTGGGAGGTGGGAATGGGTGGGTAGGTAGGGGAACACCCTCATAGAAGCAGGGGAGGTGGTGGGATAGGGAGTTTGTGGAGGGGGGGGAGACTGGGAAAAGGGATAACATTTGAAATGTAAATAAAGAAAGTGGTGGCACATGACTTTAATCCCAGCACTTGGGAGGTAAAGGCAGGTGGATTTCTGAGTTCGAGGCCAGCTTGGTCTATAGAGTGAGTTTCAGGACAGCCAGGGCTACACAGAGAAACTCTGTCTCAAAAAAAAAAAAAAAATGGCTAAGTCATTGACCATGCTAAAGCTTGTGAACGTGCAACATCAAGGAGAGAGGTGTGGACCACAAGGTGAAGATTCCTTCTGCTCCCTCTATTGATCTGTTGATTCCCTGTACTTGGTACACATGGTTTTGCGATCCAGGCGTGAGTCTGGTTGACCACAGCCAGACATCGTTGCACGGTGATTACAGTAGTGCTTGTCAGGTGTCCAGCTTCCAGTGCACACCCGTAACCCCCAGCACTGGGAGGCAGAGGCAAGAGGGTTCCTAGTTAAACACAACCTCATTTAGAGAAAGAGTTCAAACCCTGCCTGGGCTGGATGGTAAGATCCTACCAGGACAAAACAAACGACAACAAAACCCAGAGTCAGACCCAGTCACCATGGCATAATCCTAGACTGGAGTGGAAAGGTGCAACAGAGAAAGATGAAGGCCAGCTTTGACTACATAGCAAGTTCAAGGTCAATTTGGCTATGTGAAATACTGTCTCAAAAACCCAAATGAAAGCAAAGACCAAAATGGAACAATGTCTAGCCTGAATGCTCTTTTCCTATTTTATGGTGGCAAGTGTTTCTCTACAAGGTGGATGGGTTACTATTGAGATGGGAACTCCTTTATGTATTTGTGGTGGTTTGAATGGAAATGGCCCCAGAGACTCATTCTGAGAGGTGTTTCCTTGTCTGAGTAGGTGTTGCCTTGTTGGACAAAGTGTGCCTCTGGGGTAGGCTTTGGAGTTTCAGAAGCCCAAGTCAGGCCCGGTGTTATTCTGTCTTCCCATTACCTGCCAATCCACATAGCTACCTCTCCATGTCTGCCTGCATGCCACCCTGTTTCCTGCCGTGATGACCATGGACTCTGAACTGTAAGCCAGTCACAGTGAAATGCTTTCCTTTATAAGAGTTGCTGTGGTCATGGCGTCTCTTCACAGCAATGAAACCCTTCCTAAATAGGACAGTATTCAGGTGAAAATCACTCACGGATGACATTAACCCTCTACTGGTTTGGTCTTTTTTTTTTTTAAAGTAACTAGTAGAGTTCTGCATCCTTGGTCCTTTTGTCCACAGGCTGGTTCACAGTATGATGGCTCCCTGAGGAGAACAGCCGTGGTGTCTCTTTGCAGCAACAGAAAAGCAACTAAGACACCAGGTTAGCTCTTTCAACTGCTGAGTCTTCTGCCTCCACCACCCAAGCCCTGGGATTGAAAGCACGTGCCACCACTCCCAGACTAAACATTCTTTAAACTCTCCTCTTGTGTTTGGATCTGTTTTTCTCAAGAGTTGTTCCTTTCTATTCCAGATTGAAGGTCATTTTTCTCTAAATAAGGACAGAAATAAAAATACTTGATTAATTTTTACTTCTCTCTCATTTATATTAATGTTTTCTCAGATTTTTTTTTTTTACACAGTGTCTGTCCTTGGCTCTGTGTGTGTGTGTGTGTGTGTGTGTGTGTGTGTGTGTGTGTGTGCAGGAGGAATATAATATCATTCATTGTCAAGCCCCTTTGGCTTCTTCTACTTGACTCTGGTATTAGAGTCCTGGCAGTACAGCTTCTGTGCCCTCTCCTGTCTTTTGTAGTTTGTCCTTTAGAATGTAAATAAACTCTACTTGCCTTCTGATTGACACTGAATGCTGAAGTATCACCTTTTCTTCTTTTAATTACATGGTATTTCTCTGTGAGTATGTGTCTGTCCATCTGTCTATCTGCATGTCTGTCAATTTGTCTGTCTGTCAGTTTGTCTGTGTGTGTGTGTGTGTGTGTGTGTGTGTGTGTGTCTACACTTTTAGCAATCTTGCCAAGGTGCTGAGTTTTTGTGATGCCTTCCTAAAACATAAGCTTACACTAAGTCTATCTCTAGGCCGGCCCTGACCTAGGAGTGACCAGAGATGCAATGGTGATTTTCTAGAAGTAGCATTTTTGTTATGAAAATAAAATGAATATTATTTTTATCTAACCCAGTAAATAAATACTTAACATTTAAACATATAATCAATACAAATTATTGATGAATTTTGCATTTCGTTTCTGGTTTGGTCCTAAGTCCTGAGTATCAGGCCTATATTTCTGCATTTACAAAGCATCCCAGTTTCAAACAGCTTCATGTCTATGGCACACACACCTACTGCTCCCAGACAGACAAGCATATCTTAAGACCCAACACGTAGCATGCAGCATGCAGATGGCGTTCAGGCTGTCTGTTATCTCTGTTTAGTATGAAACTGGTGATTTCTTATCAAAGTGTTTGGTTTGTAAAATTTATGACAACAGACAGAAGTTTGGAGGTTCTGAAAGTGAGCCAGCTCTAAGCAGGATTTACCACGATATGCATTTACACTTCGAGCCTTTTGCTTCTTCCTTTTCATAAGTTGCTAACTAATGTGCCCAGCAACACCACTGAGATGCTCAAAACCTCAGTAGGGATCACTAGACACCTACACTCTTGATGGCTTTTCAGTTTTAGTGTCTGAGCTGGTCATTAAAACTCGCAGCAAATTAATCTAGCCTTAAAAGAAACTCAGCAAGCAAACACAGAGCGGGATGCTTGATCTCATTAGTAAGCAAATAAATGCAAAAATGAAGGGACAATGGGGCTATTTCAGTCTGTTAGATATCAAGCTTCTTGTAAATGACAATGCTCAAAAGAAATCAAGTCCCCAGGGCTGTTTTTCACACTCTGTTGGTGATAGCATTACGCCCTTTGAGAAAGATGCTTTGACACTATGAATCAATGACAGTAGTGGGATTTATTCCCCTTGATCTTAGAATCACTCTGCAGAGAATCCATCCCTCAGAGAGAACAAGAGATTGACCATGACAGCCCTGGGGAATGCTTACCTCAGAACTACTAATAAAGGCAAAAAGTCAAAACTACCTCTATGTTCAAAATGGGAAATAGAGGAAACAAATTACCCAGCAGTGTTAGGCAACATTCTAAAGATGTATTTCTACTGTGATTATGGGAAATTTGAGCAATAAGATTACAAGAAGGATGTGCTAGTGTTTAAAACCACAGATAAGTTGGATGTTCAGTGGCCCCCAAAGTTCCATGTGTTAATGAGCTTAGTTTTCAAATTGGACCTATTGGGACCTGGCAGGAATTTAGGTGAATGGGGGCATCTACACTCTCAGGAAACAGTGAGGGCAGATGCTACACCAGCAAGTAGATAAAGATATAAAATAAGCCACAATAAATAAATGTGATGAATAAGAATAGAAGAGATTACGTATCACTGGTAGGCAAAGCCCCTTAGTTTTTGAGTAGATGGCTAAGAAAGGTCTCTGACTAGGGTGACCATCTACAGCAAGAAGGTAGGACGGAAAAAGTCACAGGAGGGAGAGAGGGGGCATGTGGACAGAGAAAGCTTGAAGACACTTTGAAGGGGCTGGCTTCAGTTTACTGTGTCTCCCAGAATTTGCATACTAGAAAATTGATTTCCAATACAGTCTTCTGTTGCTAGCTCTTTTTCATTTACCCTTCTGGTCTTCAACCATGGGCTGATGCAGCTAGTAGGCTCTTACCAGACATCAGCTCCTGCATTGTAGATGGAGATACCAGAACCATGAGGAGCAGATGTCTGTGGTTGATCGGTTGCCCAGTTCGTGGTGGTCTGTAATGGCATCAGCACACACACTGTGGCTGACAAAGCTGACTTGATCTAAGGAGACCCTGAGCAGCTCATAGAGCTGGAAACTGGTGTGTGCAGACACCAATGAGACAGATGTGATGGAAGAAATCGGAAAGAGCCAGTGCAAGAAGGTCTTATGCCTCTGAAAATGGTCACTTTTATTCTGGGTGCAGTGGAAAGTTACTAAGATATTCACTGCCTAGCTCCTGCTATTCATCCTTGAAAGGGTTTGCATCTTTAAAATGACTAATATACATAAACTGTAAATAATTCAGTAAGAACAAAAGGTTAAAGAGTGAAGAATCAGTCTCTCCCTTTCCTTCCTGCTTTTTATTGCAAATCCCTTTTCTCCACCAGGTTAAAAAATGCATCGGATAGAGAAATAGGCACATCCATTTTTTTTTCTAATGCTAACATGGTGTGCATAATTTTATTTTGTTGTCTTTTCAGTTTTGGATTTTGAGACAGGGCCTCATATAGTTCCAGCTAGCCCTGTATCCAGCTGAGGTTGGCCTTGAATTCCTGATATTCCTATCTCTACAGTGACAGGCATGTCCCACCACAAAGCACAACTTTCCTTACCTTCTGATTCAGTAGACTTTTGCAGTTTCCCCCACACCGATGCACATAACTACCTGGTCTTTTTCCTTCAGTGGCCTCCCTATTTTCAATTGAAGGGACAGCTAACCGTTTATTTTGTTATTCCAATGAATTATATTTAAATAACTGAAAGATTCATACAAAAATTGTGACTTGTTTACAAGTTATCTCTATAAAATGAAAGGGAACTATCTCCATAATTGTCATCATGTGATGGGGAGCATGATCAATTATTAGATAGCACAATTTTTTGTAAATTAGGTTTATGCTTTAATGTCATACGTAATGTATATCATGTATTCTGATTTCCCTCTCCCTCCCCCCCCTCTCTCTCTCACACACACACACACACACACACACACACTCACACCTCCCTTCTACCCCCCAAGACCCTATTCCTTCAGTCCTTATAGATCCATGTCTTCTTTTTATTTAAAAGCCCAGGACCAGGAGTTCTTAGCCAGGGATGTTCCAGAGCCCCACCCCCCACCCCCAAACAACACAGCCTGCTGTCAGCCATCTTGGTTACCTACCAAGAACTAAACAAAGATGCTATTGCTAAAGTCATCATATACTTTTTGCAAGCTATAAAGAAGTCAAGTTGTAACATAGCTGGACGCTTCCCCTTTAATGCCTGGTTTTTATAGTCCTGGAAGGTACTGGGAAGAGGAAGGGTAGCATTGTTGGCCTTAGCAAGATTTGAACCCTTTGAACTATATTAGTAACCTGGTTTTTAGGCATGCTTCTCAGGGTGAAATGGAATGGTGAATATGGCCAAACACCCATGGATGGAGAGTTCACAGAACTTAATAGAATAAAACAAGCTAAATTAATCTAGAATACAACTGTCTACTAAATATTCATTTACAGCCTCAGAGGCAAATACACCAACCAGCCTGAATCTTAGAAGTCTTTTTTTTTTTTTTAATTGTAGTGGATGACAGTGAGTATACAGAACCATCATCCATGCTGTTTAAGGTGCTAATAGTGTGCTGGTTGGTGTTTTATCAAAGTGACACAAGAGGAGTCATCTGAGAAGAGGGAGCCTTAGGTGAGAACATATCCTCATCAGATTGGCCCTAGGCAAGCCTGGGTGGCATTTCATTGATGATTGATAGAAAAGGACCCAGCCCACTGTGGGGGCTGGCATCCCCAGGCAGGTATTCCCAGGGTGTTGAAGAAAGCAAAGTGAGTAAGCCAGGGAGAGAAAGGCAGTAAGCAGCATTCCTCCACGGCTTCTGCTTTAGTTCCTGCCTCTAGGGTTCCTGCCTGAGGTCCTGCCTTAACATTCTTCAAGGCTCAATGGTGATGGAAAAGAATAACCCAAAGAAATCCTTTCTTCCCTATGTTGTTTTCAGGTAGTGTCCTATTATAGCAATCCAAAGCAAACAAGGACAGGAAGTAATTGTTGACTGCCCAGCATTAAACAAGACTAAATGTATACAATTCCTTTTAGGGTTCAGGGAACCATGGAGAAAGGGGAGAGGGATGTAGGAGCTGGAAGATAGGGAGAAAGGCTGGGGGGAAACCATCACTTAGGCAACATACAACGATTGTAATCATAGTCATGTACTAGCCACAGTTGCTTCCAATGGGTCTGCCCATGAATTGGCCACTCCTCACGGATGAACTATTGGCTGGAGATCAATTCTCCGACTCTGGGAGTTACTGCCTTCAGGTGGCTGCCCACCTGTAAACCTACTGAGCTTCAGCGAGTAATTGATTGCAGTGTGGCCACACACACATGGCTCTTGCTAAACTCAATGGGTAGGAGAAATACATTTTTAAAACCACATTTTGCAAATCTGCTCTGTGTTTGGACATTCAGCATGTTCCCGAAGTGGCATGCCAAATGTAATTGTTCATTTTTTTTGTTTGTTTGCTTGTTTATGATACCTTAATAAAAATAAATCCCTGCTAATAGAGTAATTTGCTAGAAATTCTCATTTTAAAGTTGGTGTATTATGCCAAATAGCCTGCCAAATTGGTTGGAATGGTTATTTTACTGCAAATAACAGTAATATGCAGTAAGAGCATTCTGCATTTGTCCCCCCCAAATAAACTGTCCGTGTTTGGACTACTGTTTTTGTGAGGTAGATGGTATACAGTAATCTTAGTTCATATTTCACTTAGTTATTCCTTACTTTTCTATTGAACTTAAGATTGATGAATATAGTTCTGTGAAAAAAGTTCCTCTGGCATATTTATTTGGGATCACATGAAAGTCATCATTGAATTCTGAGAAAATTGTGATTTATAATGCTGAATGACTCTACTTAAGATCAGGGCATACTTTTCTATTTAGATGACGATTATTTTTATATTACTGATCTTTACACAACGTCTTCGTGTAGATCTTTGTTCTTTCTTCTCCTAGTTACCTTCACCATCCACTTGGCACAGCCTAGAGGCACCGGAGAAGGGAGTCTCGGTGAGGAATCTCACAGAGCAGGCTAGCCTGGAGGCGTGTCTGTGGAGTTTTGGTTCTGTTGTGTCAACTTGACAGAAGGTAGAGTTATCCGAGAGGAAAAACTTCAACTGAGAGAATCCCTCCATTAGGATGCTTGTAGGACATTTTCTTACTTGAGGATTGATGGGGGAGGGCCCAGCCTACTGGGGATAGTGCTACCACTGGGCAGGTGCTCCTGGGTGGTATAAGAAAGAAGGCAGAGCAAGCCAGCAGGGATACGCCGGTTAGCAGCCTTTCTCCATAGCCTGTGCTTCAGTTCCTGCCTGGCGATCCTGCACTGACTTCCTTCTGTGATGGACTATGTTGTGGAAGTACGTGCCAAATAAAACCTTTCATCTTCAGGCTGCTTTTGCTTACTGTGTTTTATGACCACAGAAACCTGAAATAAGACTGTTTTGATTGGTAATTGTTATAGGAGGGCCCAGCCCACTGTGGCACCATTTGGGAAATGGTTCTAGGCTATTAAGAAAGCTAGTTAAGTAACATATGCGTGTAAGATCCATAAACAACATTCCTCTGTGGTCTCTGCTTTAAATCCCTACCTTAAATTGTTCACCTGAATCTGGATGCAGTGTAGTGGCGCACAACTTTAGTCCCAGCACTGAGGAGGCAGACACAGGTGGATCTCTGTGAGTTCAAGGCCAGCCTGNTCTACAAAGCCAGTCCAGGACAGCCAAGGCTGGTTATACTGAGAAACCCTGTCTCAAACAAACAAACAAACAAACAAACAAATCTCTTCTGACTTCTCTCAATGAAGGACTGTGACAAAGAAGTGAATATATTTGTTCTTTCCCAGGGGCTGGAGAGATGACTCTGGTTAAGAGCACTGACTGTTCTTCCAAAGGTCTTGAGTTCAATTCCCAGCAACCTCATGGTGGCTCACAACCATCTGTAATGGGATCGGATGCCCTCTTCTGGTGTGTCTGAAGATGGCTACAGTGTTCTTGTCATGTATTTATTCCTTCCCTAAATTGATTTTGTTCAGAATATTTTACCACAGAAACTGAAAGCAAACTAGAACATTTCTTAATTAGTTTCTTGTCCTGGCATTACTATTATCAATGGAATAATTTCCTTCATGTTTCCTGTTGTTACAGAAACAAATAATTGATTGTTGCTATTAACGTTATGTTTTATTAAATTTATTATTTTTTTCCATTTTTAGAAATACAAAGGTAGAATTTAAAACATCAATTTAGTCACTTCTTCCTTTCTAGATGTTTAGTTATCATTTTCTTTTTTCCTGATGGTTCTAGTCAGGGTTCTCTAGAGGAACAGAACCAATATGGGATTTATTACAGCAGCTGATAGGCTGTGATCCACCTAGGCTAACGGTGGTTTTCTGTGGTCAGTGGGGAGTCCAGGAATCCAGCAATGCTTCAGTCCACGTGGCTTGATGTCTCCGCTGGTCTTCAGGATTCCCTGGAATCCTGAAGAAGTCAGATCAAATGCCAGTGAAGGCATGGACTTGCCAAGCCGGAGCAAGCAGGCAGAACAAGCACTCTCTTCAACCACGTCCTTTATATGGCCGCCACCAGGAGGGGGCTCAGGTTACAGGCACATCTTCCCACTTCACAAGAGCCACATTGAAGATGGAGCTTTCCTCCTCAGAAGATCTGGATTAAAAACGGGCCTTCCCACTTCAAATGATTTTAGAAGAAGAAGAAAAAAAATCCCTCACAGGTGTGTCCAGCTACATGGGTCTTAGTTAATTCCAGATGTAGTCAAACTGACGACCAGACTAAGCATCACACTGATTAAACATGCACACCCTTCAGGATGGTGCTAAAAGTGGTAGTGAGCCTGGACCTGGATACCCTCTGCACACATAATGACCTCAGCAGCCCCCAGTTGTATCTGTTTCCTCTATTCATCCTGGCCGTTGTTCTCAAACTGTGCTAACTTGCTCATAGTACAGTGGGAAAGTGGGAGCGGGAGAGGGAGCTGAGCTAAATGTAAGATAGTTTTCTGTGCCTACTGTGAGCATGGCAGGCTTCAGAGTACACAGTCAGATGCCAAAAAATTCTGCCTGTAAATATTTTGCCCTGCGTGGTACTTGATCACCTTGAGCAGCTAGATCTAATACCTGGCAATGCCTATAGCCAGAAATCCCTTATATTTTAAGAATAAAATGTTTATCTCACAAATATTACTTCTAAGTATGTATATCTAGGCCAAATGAATATGTGTATGACTAAATTTTTGCTTGAAACTTTGAAGACTATTTCAAGGTTCTCTTATTGATTTTCATTGTTAAACAGATAATGACTTCCAGGCAGAGTTCTGGTGTTGCAGTGAAATGCTAATACATACTCCTTTCCATTCGAACCAATTGCTGTGTTGGACAATTAAATAATACTATATAAAACTTTTTTATTTTTATGGCTGGAATTTTAAGCTTAAGGGTACAAAGTGTTGTTGGTGGTGGTTTTTTTTTTCTGTTCTAACTGCTTCATAGAATAGATAGTGAATTCTAAAAACTCCCATCTGTGACAACAGATTGATACACAAAAGAGCTGCAGTTCAAATTTAAGAGGCTAATAAAAGGGGAAATGGAAGACGCCATCAACAGCCTCATTAGCCCGATCATAGTGACATTAAAATGCAAATATCGTCTGCCAAAATGCGATTGTTTGTGAATGCCACATTAATAGATGACAATGAATGCAGATCAAAATATACTGTTTTTGTATGCAGATCTGGAAGAGCAGGACGTTTACTTGAATCTCTGTTTACTATGTTGATTGTATAACTGAAGAAGGTGACAAGGAAAATATTGACATTCGTGTTAAGTGTTCTTAAAGACATTAGATGTAAACTTTTAGTAGCTAGCATTCTAGAAAATTCTAGACCAGTCTACAAGGTGAGGACAAGTATGTTAGATTTGTTCTTTGTTTCTGTGTCTAGGGTGTGGTGCACGAGTTTGTCTGTGTGTGTGTATGTGTGTGTGTGTGTGTGTGTGTGTAGACCAAAGGTCACCCTTAGCCATTTGCTTCTACTGCTATGCATGCAAGTGATTATGATAGGCTGGTTACTGCAGATGGAGCTCACTGATTGGCTACAATTGCTAGCCTGGTTTTCAGGTGGATGTTGAAGATCCAAAGTCAGGTCCTTGTGCTTGTAGAACACACACTTTACCTACTGACAACCTCCCCAGCCCTCAACAACATTCTTCAGACAAAGGCCCTGGGAGACGCAGAATGATAGCCTTAGCCTAACACACCCTGCCTTTAGTTCCCTGAGGCCATATAAAAAGGTAACCTCTTATCACTTGTGCTTCCAGGGAGCACAGCCTGACAGAAGAATGCAATAGGCTTCCTTTTCAATTCTGACAATTAATTTCCACTTCCTTAAGACTGAAGTTTGTCTGTCTGTTGCCCGTTTATCTATCTACGACTGCATTTGCATTGTCATATGATTTTTGTCTAGAAGCCTGCCACCGTGCTCTCTTAAAATAACATCATCTTTAATAATCTAGAGCCTTTAATTTCATTGGCTGTATTTCAAACACTGTATCCTCTTTATACAGATAAAGACAATCACTGGCTCGCTACTATCAAGGCATACAACAAAATTACTGATGCACAGTGACATTTAATTCCATCTCCTGGAAATATCGCTACAATAGGCTCTGGAGTGGTGTTGAGGAGGTAGGGTTTGAAAATGAGTTGAGATCAGAGTCTGAGACTCAAGGGATCAACAATGATAGAGGTTGGGGAAGTGCCAGACAGAGCAGGAGTCAGGACGTCTAGGTTCAGCCAGAAGCAGAACAGGATTCAACGCAGTGGCAAAAGCTTAGCTATTCGTTCACCTTCTCATCTATAAGATATGAGCTTTTCCCTGACAGATCCCTGAAGAACATGCCTTTTCAGAACTCCATGTGTGGTTTGGTAGTGCAGACATTTGTCCAGGACCTTTAACAAACACAAGGAGGTGCTGACGGAGTTTGCTCCACGGAAAGGAAAAAAGTGTTGGATCCATTAAGTTTCTCTCCCCCCCCCCCCCCCCCCC
>NC_034605.1:45100320-45122006 GCF_900095145.1 Mus pahari | reverse complement strand
CAACCTTGTTTGGCTATACGGCTGTATTCATTTCTTCTCAAGTTTTCCTGGCTTTCAAAGGCTTGGAAATTGGGGCTGATCTGCATCTCTATTTTTTTTTTTTTTTTTGAATTACTTTTTTCCCTGGAATTTTTTTTTTTTTTTTTTTTTTTTTTTTTTTTTTTTGTGAAAATCATTCTTCTTAGCTATTCAAGCAGAGAGTACACTTGGTGGCTTAGGCATTATTCTTTCAAACACCCTGAGGCAGAGGGTCTCCAAGAAACTCTGTTATGCTGCTCTTTGGTCTTTGGCATTTCTTTTTCACCTAGAAGAAGGGGGAAGTATAGGCTTAGATTTTTCAAAACCTACTGTAATTATGGTTAACACTTCTACCTCTCTTCTAGCTCACCACCCACCAGAAGTAAGGGAAAAGAAAAGTTACTAGAAAATGGGGGTTGTGGATCTGTTTAGAAATCATTCTTTGAGGCTGATTCCAACCTTCGTTGTCAGCAGTCCAGTCCACTAGCAAAACACCAAACAGGATTACTCAGTAGCAGTGGCTCCATCCAGAAGAAGTGGCAAAGATCTGCCGATTGGCACCCGTCTGTGGAAGCGGGAAGAAGCAGCTGGAATACCATCAGAAGTTCTCTGGTGCATGTCTCTCTATGAAGTCATGACAGGCGAAGATCAGCAGAGGAAAGCAAGGCAAACCAATGCAAGAATTTCAGCAGCAAAGACCAGCACCAGCGAAGCCCAACAATGTCCTGCAGAGTTCCAAAGAGAAGCAATACATGAACATTGTCCGTCCACAGCCTGCTGGGTTAGACTTCTACTCTTTCCAAACATCACATGCCTCTCAAGCATTGGCTCCAGCAAAACATCGCAAGTTGTTACACTTACTAGGCAACTTCCAGGACAACATCACGTGTCTGTTCTCAGCAAACATCCTGTCATGCGTCTGCTTCAGCAAAAACAGCTTCTCACAGGGCAGTTTCCAGAAAAGCACCACATGACACAACTGAGTCTCCAATAAAATCAGGAATTCCCACTTTTGAGGAGGAAGAGCAGGAGGAAGAGGAAGAAGAAAAAGAAAAGGAGGAGAAGGGAAGAGGGTAAAGGAGGGGGGAGGAAAAGGAAGAGGAGGAGAAGGAAGAAATAGCATTTCTTTGGTGCTAAGACAATAATGCTTTCTGAGTCACTGGAGAGGGCCATCTCTTCGAGCTGGCTGCACACCCCATGGTCAGCTCTCACACAGAGTCACTACTATCAGGAATAAGAAATACTGATTGGTATGCATGAAAATCTGCTCTGTGTTGCACAGTGGTGTTTATGTTACTTGATAAGCCTAATGTGTTTTTTTATTAGCTTTCCCCCCAAGACTCTTGTGAGGCAGTAGGAGAAATACTATTCTTTAAGAAGGAAGAAATGTAAGGTCAGAGAAAGAAAGTCCCAAAGGGCCTCAGCAGTGAGCACCCTGCATGATCCGTCTTCTGGGCTTGGACCTGATCACTACTATGTCAATCCATCTTATCTCTTCAAAGAGAACCATCTTCTTTATTCCTAAGCTAAAAAGAAGACGATTTGGAATCACGATGGAATTCAATTTCTTGTCAATATGTCACATGACTAGAATTTTTGCTACCAGTTAAAAGAGGGCAATGTTCATTAAAACTGACAGTCACTCTGCCAGCTTTCTGATTTAGACACTCATAGGCATTCTCTTTTCATTTCCTATTCCTCCAGGAGGGCGTGAAGAAGCAACTTAATAGTGAGGTTCAGGTAATATTTTAAGTTTCTCGTATGATTTCTTTCCTGTTCCACAAAGGAAAATGCCTCAGTACAACCGAGAAGGCAGTGATGTATAGAAGTTGCTCTTTATTATTATTATTATTATTATTATTATTATTATTCGGTATGATAAGTTCCCCAAGTTGATTTCTAGGTGTCTCATTAACCAGCAACTTGAATTGTGTCTTTTCTTCCCATCATGTCACTGTCCTTTACCATCAATTGCAGGGGGATCCTTGCAATTTGGGTTCAAGGTATAGGCTTGTCTAACGTCTTAATTTTAGGAGCTGAGAACTGATTACAGAAGAATTGCCTCTGGGTATCCAGGGAATCCGGTCTGCAAAGACAAAATAGAAGAGCTCCCATTGTTTGTCTTTCTTGGCTCTGATAACCCCAGTCTACTTATGCAGATAAAAACATAGCTTCCAAGGTGCCTCACTATTGTCACTAACGAGAGAGAGAGAGAGAGAGAGAGAGAGAGAGAGAGAGAGAGAGAGAGAGAGAGAGAGAACATTCTTCATGGTGGTTCATCAGATATTTGTGCTTTATAATGTGACAGCCAAATCTTCATTGTGACAATACGAGCTCTCACCTCTCCTACTCACATTGAGTCTGTCAGCATCCAGCGTATGTAAGAATCACATTTTCATGAATCAAAGGGAAGGAGCCACGATGTTGGCATGAGAATGTATTTTTGCTGGCTTGAGAATTCACTGAAAGTCCTCAGGGGTTGTGCTTTTGTATTGCCCTAGCTCTTCTCTACTGTATCAGATTGGATAAAGTTCCTGAGCCACGCTAAGCAGCCTTATCATCAGAAGGCTATCTGTGTATTTAAGGCAGCTGCTGCCTTGGGTTACCTTTGTTGGCTCAGGAACCTTATCATCCTGCATTGCTGGGCTATAGTTCTGCCTGCCGCAGTGAAAACACATGCTATTCACTCATCTGCAAACCACATGGACAGCTTCCCAGTTTACTCAGCACTGAATATTATTCACAATAGGAGACTCTGAAGCATGTGGAAGCGAAAACATGTTCATGTATTTGAATAGTCATCTCTCATGTAAATTTCTAATATTTTAGGTCAGCATCTAAGACAATATAGAAAAAAAAGACTATGGAATGATCTAAAATGATTTCAGTATTGGAGTAAAAACTTGGACAAAAGGAAATTATATGGTGTTTAAGAAATACATGAGGGGGTTAAAGAGATGGCTCAGTGGTTAAGAGCACTGTCTGCTCTTCCAGAGGTCTTGAGTTCAATTCCCAGTAACCACATGGTGGCTCACAACCATTTATCCTGGGAATCTGATGCCCTCTTCTGGTATGCAGGTGTACATGCAGATAGAGCACTAATTTACATAAAATAAATAAATACAGGAAATCCCATTTTCATTTTTCATACTAGCACATCTATTTATAATTGCTTGTTAAGAATTTTAGAAACAATAGTAATCTTACAGAAGCTTACAATTAGAAGGAATGTGCAGGTGATTGCTAAATACCTGGTATGAATGGACACATTTTCCCCCTTTCAAAATATTGAATGTTTATAATTACAGTTTATAAAAAATGAAGGACTCTTAATTTCCGGTGGATGCAGATTTAAGTTTGTGAATCACTACAAACACATATTGCCAAGAAAACAATTGAATTTCAATTTCAGTGCATTCACTCACCTCATTCAGCAATGATCCTTATAGCTAGAATTGGGTATATAGATACACACTAGAAGACCACCTCGGTCAAATGTTTGTCCATTCTAAACTTCATTGCCACTAACAGAAAACGAGTGGAAACACTGTGGTCTTAATACTGTGGTTTGAACAGATTCTTCTTCAAAGCAGGTATCAAGACACAAAGGCAACGAGATTTGGGGTTCTTAGGAAAGGAAGGCCCCACCCTCGTAAATGAATTGCAACTGGTTATAAAAGTAGATGCATTTTTGAATTTTCACTCTTTCTTCTTCTTCTCTCTTGACCATCCTGCTTCTGTCGTGACACATCATGAAGTTGTCCCTCACTGGGCGAGAGATGCTCTGTCATAGAATTCTCTCTCTCCAGAACCATGAGAAGTTACTTCTCTCTTTTTATAAAATTTCCCAGTGTCATATATTCTGTTACAGTAGCACAAAAAAGTGCCAAGACTGTTAAGAAGAGGATTAAAGGAAGAATGACAGAATGTTTGGCACACCTGAGGTAAGCATCCATATTTACTAATATTTATTGATTCTCATTATCTCACAAATGCTCTTTCATCTTTTGAGTGACTATTGATAACAATAGACAGATTCTTAAAATCATTCACGTTAAATTTTATAGTTCTTTTCAAAGGAAAGTTTATATCATGACTACTTATTATCACATGTTGTTTTCTATATTACATTTGTATTATGCAGATGTAACATGAAGATATAGTCCATTTAATATCTATGAGGTGGTTTCTTTGAGAAATGTCCTCCATAGGGTCCCATACTGGAATACTTACTCCCCAGTGAGTGGTACTGTCATTGTGGGAATTTGTGGAGCCTTGGTGAGAGAAGGACTTCACTGGAGGCTGGCTGTTTGATTTGGTCTCTGTTCCTTGCTTCCCTACGAGGGTGTGAGCTCTCACTGTCCCTTCCTGTCATACCTGCTGCCCCTCCCCCATGCATGTGATGGCTGCTGTGCCTCTCTGCCATAATGGGCTCTTATACTTTTGAAACTGTAAGCCCCCCACCCCTCAAACTATCTCCCTTCCATAAGTGGTTTCTGGGCATGGTGTTTTATCACAGCAACAGAAAAGTAACCAGTGTGGATCTGATTGTCTGATTTTTCTGTAAAACACTGAGGGGGACATTTAGAGTAAGACACAGTATCTGAAAGTGTGATTTTGTGTGTGTGTGTATCTCAACACACCTTCAAATGAAGATACGGTTGTCCTTTCACTGGTGATAAACTCTTCCTGAGTATTTCTTAGTATCTGTTCTATTGTAAACCATTAATACAGTGCTTAATGTTTATATATATATTACTATGCCCCAAGAATTGCTTAATATATAATACTAATGCTTTACTTTCCCCAAAAGCCCCCTCAAGTAAGGACTGTAAGGACTTATTTTTGCAGACTCGTAAATGTGATAAGTGAGAAAACTGAGGCACAGAAAATATATATTTGGACAATTAGCTGGGTGGAATTAGCTGGTTGGCTAACCACCAGGAGTCTGGATTTAGGCAGTCTGTTCTTCAACACTGGGTTTTTGTTATCCAATACTTAAATAAGTCAGAGCATATGCTTGTTTTTGTTTGATGAACATGTTGCTGCTATGTTTTATTATTATTATTATTCACTTGTTCTCATAAAGCATGCATTCGTGAGATAGTATATAACAAGAATATTGTCTATGGCCTCTTAAGCCTTGAGCAGCCATTGAACTAGGCTGATTAGATTCTATACTCTGGCTGAATTGAGGAAATGTGCAGATTGTAAGTTGTTCATTTGTAAGCCATGAATACTCTACCTCACGGAAAATCATTTATAAATGCATCCAGCATGTAGTCTTCATGCTGCAGTGGTCGGCATCTAAATAGCTAAGATGACACAGTCGTGTCAGAAGATTTCAGTGCCTTAAGAGACAATAATGAGCGCCTGCCATGGGCGTATCAGCTTCAGCTGAGATCCTAAAGAACACACAACTGGACCCAGAGCAGCAACTTTACATGTTTTGACCCCTGAATCTGTTGTGTCTTTCAACACGCCTGCCCTGCCCCCACGTCTTTTCTTTTTTGAAGGATTTAGAAAAATGAAAACAAAGGGTTCAAGGAATTTGTTTAGTTACAAAACAAAACAAACAGAACATTTTTTTTTCTGGGATAGGTCCCTGGGGTCCCTGTGTCGGGTCTGATGGTTATCTCTGTTTAAGGGACTTCTGAGCTCTGACCTGAGGCCTCAGGGTTGCTTAAGCATCAAAGGAGGTTGCTGCATCCTATCCTGAATGTTTTACACTACTTCCGACTCAGGTTGAGGCCAAGAAAAATGTTGCATTAAACATTTAACTCTGCAGCCTTTAATACACAGGTGTTTTTAGTGCTTTGTGACTGGGCCTTTTTATTTTATTTTATTTTATTTTGTAGATTTTTAAAAAAAATGGTTTTCTCCTCATACTTACTACAGAATATTTTTGAGTTTTTCGTAATCAGCGTAATGAATGCAAAATGTCTCCAGCCTTTGTAGCGTATGAAATGATGTGGGTCATATTAACCATTCGCCAGAATAGTTAATATGCTTTTAATGAAGATTGGTTTTTTTTGGAATCAATAATTATGATTGCCTGAGTGACTATTAATAACTAGACTCTTTGCATGAAGCTGTAAAATTCTTCCAGTGACTCTGAATGCCAAAGCAACTGAGCATACCTTTCTGTCTAGTGGATGAAGATGCTCCAACTAACGAAATCCAAATCTGTCAAAGAATACAAACGGCGACTCAAACCCCGTCTTAACATTTGACCCTACCAAGCCAAAATAAGCCTTGCTATTAGCAAAGAAAACTAGGCACGCCGGGATAACTGAGTGATCTCAAAGCTAGCTTTTCCGTCCATGACTGACCTCCAGGAATGTAAAGCCTCATGTCTTCCATCCAGCCTGGCTTCCTTAGATCTCATTTGGCAACATCCATGGGTAAATAACGAAGCACACTGTCTTTCAAGTCACTAAAACAAATGAGTGAAAGATGGTTTGTCTCCAGCAAGAATAAAGGGTAGGTAGCTCATGTCTGCCGGCCTTCATGAAACATATATTTGTTTTTAGCCCACAAATATATGGGCAACTACATTTTTAAAACCCAGAATAAAAGGGGGGGGGGAACCCAGATTAAGCGCTGTGTGCTGATTGTACTGGCTCACATGGAGGAGCATTTGTGATCAGCTATGTCTTTCTCTCTCTCTCTTGTTGCTTCTTTTGCATAAATAGAAGTGATGAATATCTTTGATTCCCTCTAAGTTTTCTGATTACTTTCTATGCATTGTAGTTAAATAAGTGCATTTAGAGTGGCACAATTTGATGCCTTGTCTTGTAGGTACGCGTATTTGAGTAATTGTGCTTGTCATAAGCACTGAAAATTTGTTCCATTTCTTTTTTCGAAAATATTTCTGAAAGGCGAAAACTCAGGGAAATTAGGGTATTATTATAATAGAGCCAGGCTGGTTTTCAACCACACCTAGAACCAAAACTGAATCCACATTCATCTTTCTCCCTCGTCATCTAGGTTTTATAACCGTCAGCTAAGTAACAGAGACATTTTTGCTCTATAATGGTTAATAATTGAAACCTGATGTCTGTAGGAATTTTCATGTCTTCTTGCTTGATTAGAATTGTCACTTCTGATTACCCTTTTATCTCCTGCTATTTGAATTAAATGTTTCATCACTAAATATTTTTATGGCTCCTATTATATGGAGTATGAGAAAGAGCATAGAGAAGGTTCTAAAAAAAATCTATTATCTACACAAATATGCATGGCACTGGACATATTCATTTCTGAAGGAAATTTAAATGGAATGTTTTCTGAATACTAACAAAGCATTCACCTAAAAATGAACACGCTATAACTCAACCACTGTAAATAAGGACTGGGAACTCAGCAGAATTCAATGGGAAATATCAGACAGCCTCACTATTTGGCTAGCTTTGTAGCCCTGAGCAACTTTCTCAACCATAAAATGGGGATAACATCACATTGTATTTATCACAATCATCCTGGTGTGTGGCGAGTTTCATACTGTATCAGTCTACAAATGGTGCAGTCTATATATAATTCCCAAACAAAAATCTAGTATGAGCTATTTTGCTAAAGTAAGACTACTACTTGATTTTTGAAATATAATTTCTTTTTGAGTATCTGTGTACAGTTAATTGTTTGTGCACATGTGTGGTACGCATGTTGGGGTATACCTGCACAGGTGTGTGCTTGTGTGTGGAGGCCAGAGGTTGATGTAAGGTGTCTTGCTCAAGTGCTCTCTATTTATTGAGGCAGGGTCTCTTATCCTGGCTCTCACTGATTCTGCCTAGTTCAGCTAACCAACTTGCATCAAGGACCAAACCCTTGTCTCTACTCCTGAAGTTCTGAACTTATAGGTAGCTACCACTCCAGCCTACCTTTGCTGTGGGAACTGGGGATCCAAACTGTAGTCTTCATGCTGTGTGCCAAGTGCGTTATCTACTGAACCATATCCCCAACCCTTCTAAAGAGCATATTCTTACTATCCCCAAGATTATACTTTTCCTGGTGGGCTAGGGAAGGGAGAATGGCAAATACTAAACTGGTAAGTTGGTATAATTTATTTATTTACTTTTTAAAAGACTCATTTATATGAGTACACTGTAGCTATCTTCAGACACACCAGAAGAGGGCATCGGATCCCATTACAGATGGTTGTGAGCCACCATGTGGTTGCTGGGAATTGAACTCAGGACCTCTGGAAGAGCAGTCAGTGCTCTTAACTGCTGAGGCCATCTCTCCTGCCCAAATTGGTATAATTTCAACCCAAATGCCAAAGCTCTGGTTTCCTGTTAAACTCTATCTCATACTCAGCTCAATCTCTTCAGGTGATGGGATCTCTTTGCTCGCTGAGCTATACTTATTTGCCTCCCACTCTGCTCTGTATGACTTCCCTCTCCTCCCACCTTCCGCTGTCTTGTTAGTGCCATAAAGCATTAGCTCACTGGAGAAGAGAGGAAGAAGGTTGTTAGGCTCCCCAGCCCGTGCCCCCCTTTTCCTCCACTAAGATGACCTGCTGAGCACCCCCTTGTGGAGGCACCCACAGTGCTAATCAAGCTTAGATCTAGCCTTTGTTGTCCAGAATGTCTTCCCAGCCTTGCCAGATGCCTTGCTGAATCCCAAACAAGTGGTGGCTTACATATAAAGAATGCTGACATACTGCTCCATCCAGCAAGGCAGGGGTTCATCATGATTGTGAGACACAGCTTCCTTGCTTAAGACTTAAGGAGATCCAGGCTGATCAGGAGGAACCAATGAGATCGCGAATGGGATGTGTCTGATTATGTCTTATGTCTGGTCCCCTTAGGTTTCCCTCCCGTCTGTACTATTCTTATGGAGTCCCCATATGGCCAAGGTTTAATATCACCTCCTTGAAGCATTTGCTAGTGAGTCCAGCCAGAATTTCCCTCATTTGCATTTCTACTTGGTTACATCCTGTACCACTTCAAACCACGCAAGATACTATTAATTCTGCTCACTTACTTTCCTATAAAGCCGAAGCTCCTGAAGGGTAGGTGTCATTTAATTTGTATTACAATCATATTCTCAAAGTACTTTCTTTTACTTTCTATGATGCTGGTGATGAATAGCGACTAAACATCTAAGTGACTCTTCTCTCTTCCATTTTTCTTAGTTTCTATGACTATTCTTGTTTTATTCTCTTGGCATCGTGGTTATTTTAAAGTCTCAAAGCCTACAGATCCTTCAAAGTACAGCGGTTCCCATTACACATAAATCACTTATTATTTTATAGCCACAAGTCTCAACTTTCATATGGTCATAGTCTATGGCTCCTATGATATATATGGCTTATTATGCTTCTCTAGTTTATACGACTCAAGCAAGTGCTACTTTAGGTGGGAAGGTGTATGTTATTGTGTAATGTGTGGAGTATTGGAATTGGTTGGTAATTAGCTCACCACTCAGTTTTCAGAGCCTGAGAATCTTCAGGTCCAACCTTAATTCAGAAAACAGGAAAACATCTGTGTGGGTATACATGCAGATGTGTCCACAGTGCTTTCTCACAGAATGGGTGAGGCTATAGATCAACCTCTGTATGAAAAGCTAGGGAACCTAATGCTTACAGGAAATTAGTCCTAGTGACTTTCAGATTATGCAATTTATAGAGGAAAAACATTCTATTATCCTTCCTTTAAATGCATTCTCTCCATTTTTACATACAACAATAAAAAGTTATTGTCATTAAAATATTACAAATAATGTTTAATTATCTTTGTAATTTTGTAATAATTATCTTTAACTTTTAAATAAGACAACAATCATAGGAAGTTGCTTTGAAATTTTATATATAGTTATTAAATGAAAATCACCATTGTGGTGTTGCTTTATCCAGATGTCATAAAAAGAAAAAAAAAAAGGAGTTAAGGGGAGGAGATTGGGAAAATGACCAAAATGCACTGTATGATATTTTCAAAGAATTAGTAAATATACTTACAAAAATTAAAAGCTAGAGGAAAAACTCAAGGCTAAAAGGAAAACTGCCAAGAAGATGCTGTAGCTTGACCTGAGCATTTATCAAAAAAAGAAAGAAAGAAAGAAAGAAAGAAAGAAAAAAGAAAGAAAACGTACTTGACAACCTTTAAACAAAAGCACTGAGCACGGTCTCCACACCTCGTTAAGTGCCATCATTTAAAATCCGGGTCGGAGATTAATGAGAAAAGTGTTATTTACACTACTTCTGTGAAAGGAAAAAAAAAATCAGAGCTGTGTTATTAAAAAAAAAAAAAAAGAAAGAAATGAGAAACAAAAATCACTACATTAAATGTCAGTTAATTATCATTCTGAAAGGATTAATTATCACTGTGGCCAAAGTTTTGAGCATGAAAACAAAGTGACACAAATGCCCTTGATTTATGTTAACGTATAATAAAGTTTCCTAACAGGTAGATTTATTTTTGAAAACCAGAACAATGGCCTTCAGTCCAGGTGATTTTTTGTCCCCCTCACAGTGCTGGTAGCGGCTTGGTGGTAGATACATGCAAAATGAGATTAACATTCATATTGATTTTAAATTTCTTTTTTGCAGTGCTGGGGAATGAACCGAAGGCAGTGGTTCTCAACCTTCCTAATGCTGCAACCATTTAATACAGTTCCTTATGTTGTGCTGACCCTAACCATAAAGCTATTTTTGTTGATATTTCATAATGGTAATTGTGCTACTGTTATAAATTGTAGTTCAAGTAGTTTTTGGAGTTTGAAGTTTGCCAAAGGGGTCCCAGCCCAGAGGTTGAGAATTGCTGACCAAGGCTTAACACATGCTAGGCCCTGAACTCATCTCAAATCCTACAAACTTCTTTTCATTTATAGTTTTATCAATAATTTAATAGATTTTATGCCATGGCATCCTAGGTGTCTGGAAACACAAAAGAACAGAAGTGTAATGCAGTGTCACCAGCTCTGTGACACCATTTGTGAATCAGGTATATTTGGGAATGTCAAGTGAACAGAGCTTCTTTGGGGAAGATAACTGGAGGAACGGCTTAAAATGAACTATTCACTTGCATATTTTGTGCATGTAATTATTTCAAAATACAGTGGCTCCAGTTTTAGTAATAATTTGTATCTGGCAAAGATGGTACTCAACTATGATGGAATTATATCCTGATAATCTGCCAAAAGTTAGAAACATTGTTGAATCAAAACTATACTTAATTACTACACTCACCCAACCTTCTGGGCAGTCTAGGCCGGCAACACAACATACGCTATGTCCACTGTCCACCTCTAAGAAGGATCACAAGGCTGACTGGAAGCTAGGGACACTGCTGCTGCCCAGTTTTCAACTTATCACTAGCCAGGGAAATCCCAAAATCCACGCACTTTGAAAATGCATCTGCATCTCTTTCTTTCTTTTTCTTTCTCTTTCTTTCTTTCTTTCTTTCTTTCTTTCTTTCTTTCTTTCTTTCTTTCTTTCTTTCTTTCTTTCTTTCTTTCCTTGCTATAGTTTGAAAACCTTAATTTGAACAAGATGATGACTAACTGCATTAGGAAGATACTTGAAAAGCCACATTAAGGAAGTCACTAGTTTTACTGATACGCACGCAATGGGACAAATCTTGAAACATCTAGAGAACGGAATAAGATTAGCTTATACTAGCTCATTATTAAATTTCCAAAAGGACATCAAATATAAAACAGGATTTAAGCTATGGTTAAATGTAGGAATCCTCCAAATTACTAATATTCTATTTAAAGTGCTAAAATTGTGAGCCTAACTTTTGAGTTTAGAGAACTCATAGATTCATCTATAGCATCCCCGTTGGGGGTAGTGTTGCTTATATATTGCTTTAAATACTAGGCAAAAGTAGTAGAACACAGAGTCCCGACAAGAAGTTAAACCAATGACTGGGAGAAACTGGGTGGTAGAGCTTGTTCTCAACTCTTATGTTAGAGCAGTGGAATTCCTAAAGTTGAGTTTTCTAGGATTCTTTATGGAAGGAAGGCTGCACTATCTGCAGAAACTTCAGAACCTAGGTTGCAAAAAATGTACCTCTGTAAGTAAAAGCATAGTCCACGTCCACAGCACTCCAGACCCAGAGCCTGCCGCCACTGGAGCGCAGCTTGGTAGTCTTAATTAACAGGCAGATAGGTGGGGTTCCAGGTGCCTTTTCTCAAAGCCAAAGAAATGGTCCCCAGGGTGGCTAACAGGGTCTTCAAAGCCTTCTCACACTCCCCTATAGAATAATCTCACTGGCTTCTTCACATACTTGCTGTCTTCATGAAAGGAACATGGAAACCCATGACACACTGCCTTAATGTGTTAAGCATTCAAATTCCAACATAAAATATTTCCCACACAAACCCAGTACCTGCAATAACCTTAGATAAAAAGGCAAATAGCTGCAGTGGGAAAGGGGTCAGCCCACCATGCGAGAGCTCCCAGACTGACGGATGGCTGGGTTTGTCAGAATAGAAGCAATCATTTCTAGGGTCACTTAAGCTAGACATCTAGGTTTTTCTCTTTGTAAGCCTTGTTGAATCCTTCAGGATTTGGTGCTAGACAGAACTCTCTACATAAAGCAAATGTGAGAAAACCAGAGTCCCTTGGCTAAGGAACATAGGGCAAGGCCTAGGAGGGAGCACCATGAGCTGAGAATTAGTTTCTCTCTTGGCTTCCATTGTCTAGAACCACATTTAGGGGCTTTGCCTTTTTCAGGAGGTCCATTTTATCCATTTATAGAAAATGTTCTTAAGTAGTCAATTTTCTAAGGATTAAATAGCTATAAAACTCCATCTGATACTAAGGAAAAGTTTGTATTTATCTCTTGATTTTTGGGCTCTAGCTACAGTTTCACAGGGAAGGAGACCACTGAAGCTTGGCCTCTCAAAACCAAGAAGCAGCTATGGAAAGCACCTAGTTAGGAACTTTGTTTCCCAATGAAGTGTAAAGACAGCACAACTTAAGCACCAGTAAAGTCTGTGAACAGTATTTTACTGAAACAGTTTATAACACAGAAAATCTGTCTGAAGTGTACAGTTACTGTCTCACACAATGACAGATCCATTTGCAAAGACTAATATGAATACAATAAATATGAGGTTTGCATACTAATTTATACACAGAAACTGCCCCATAGCCGTAAAAATTTATATTTAACAGTGCAACATATCATTCAGTCATCTGATTTATTTGACAAGTTTCTATTAAACACAACTACCTGGTTTTCATATACATATATAACATTGTAAGTATATAGATATTCAACCATCTGTACAGATTCTAAACATAAAACTTCTAAAAGGCACAATTGTCTATACAACATATACAAAAATGGCTGGGGCTAACACAAAACAACAATTATTGGTCAAAAGTTCATGATTGCACAAAGATTAGTCATGAGTTTACGTCAGAAAAAATGTGCTTTAAGGAAAGGAGGGTTTTTCAAAAAAACCTGTTATTAAAAAAAAATCAGTAAAAAACAAACCATTAGGTTGCTATGACAAGCCTATCCTCGTCGTCATCATCACTGCTCACGTCGCTGAAGTGGACAATGGGCTGCCTGTGGGCCACAGGGGGCCTGGGAGATGCTCTGTCTGTGGGAAGTGATGGAGGGGCTGAAGTTGCAACTTTCTGTAAAGCTTCCGGTGTGGGTGTGGGTGCCGGCTGCGCCTGCGCAGGGGAGCGCCCGGGCAACACGTGACCCGCAGAGGGCCCCTTCTTCATGTCCGTTTTGGTGGCGCCTTCAGGTCTTGCGTGGTCAGCTGAGGGACCGGGCACTGTTTGTGGGGTTTCCTGAGGGCCTTCGGGTGACCCCGGTGGAGGCTGGGAACTGTGTCCCTGGCCTGCCGGCGTCTGCAGCTCCACTGCTTTGCTGTTGGGAGCTGCAGTCTCGGGAGTCCCCGCGGTGCCCACAGCCACCGGGCCAACCGAGGGGATCAGGGCGGGCAAGGCGATGTTGAGGATTTGGAGACCAGGAATGTGTGCCGGTGGGGCGGGACTGCTCTGGGTGGGCGCGTTGGCCAGAACCTGGAGCCCCACTGCGTTGAGGGCCAGGCCCGGGGGGTGCCCCTGCGGGCCCACGGTAGCATTGGCCAGGCCCACCAGGTTGACCGTTTCCATCCCCAGAGACGTGAGCGACTGCAAGGCTGGGGGACTTAAGTTCTGCAGGCCTGGCACGTGGATTTGGCCTATGGGAATACAGGGCACAACACTGCTCAATTCCGCCACTCCGGTGGGGCGATTAGGAGCGCCCGAAACCTCAGTGATGGTATCCCCAGAGGTGCCCACGGTTCTGTGAATAACATTCACAGCAGGAATGGTCAGCTGCATTGGCCCGGCCTGTATGGGTACAAAAGTTGAGTAGGTGAGGCCAGCAGGCACCACGTGGATACCCCCTACGGGAACCATGTTGTATGGGGTCCTTGATTGCTGCTGAGAATGCAAGGGGAGATGGCTGAACAGATGGGTCTGCGGGGAAGGCAAGCCTGGAGGTGGTTGCAAGGTTATTTGCTGCTTTGGGTCTTGACTGTCAGGGTGAGGTGAGACCGAGGAAGAAATCCTGGCTGCAGGCTGAGGGTTGAGTTGGGCTACCGCAGGAGGCAGTACCACAGATGATGAATCCTAAAAGACAAGAGACAATGAGCCAGATAGCCTTCATCACCACTAAGATACTAGCGTTCAATCTGTTTTCATTGTGTTCCGAGATATATTTGTATTTGACATTTGTCAACTTGCTAAAAAACTTGATTTGATTTTTATTTTAGAAATTTTCAACAACAAAAATAGCCTCATTTTAAATTTCTTTCCTACTACCAATACCAGAAAAAAATTTTGTATAATATTTTGCAATCTGCAAACCAGTTCTTTGGCATCATTTTATACTGAGATGAACATGACTCTATGTTTATGTTGATATTTTTCAGGCACCACCCGTACCACTTTATTTTAGAGACTAGGAGATGTTGAGAAATGCCATCTTAATTGGCTGTGTCAACTCAACTGGGGAAAAATATTAACCAAATATTATTCATTTATGAAATGAAGAGCTGCTATTAAGACAGAGGTCTATAGTTGTTCATGAATTGCTAACTCATTTGTAAGCCGATGTCTACTGAGGACTGGATTTTCAGGCATTGGGAGTTATGTAACTGCCATACCTCAGATGCTGACACAGCAGCTTAGAAGACAGGTGAACAGTATCTTAAAAGTTTGGGGGAAAGCATGAATCTTGCCTGTCCTTTCCATCCATGAATTTTATTCACATACTAGCTTTTTCTTGCATATACATGCATTTCCATATATGTTCAGGAGCTGCAGCAGTTCACATTATAATCTAATTTCTATATTAAACTGAAAAATTAAGTTCAGATTAGTATGTAAAATTCTAAGCTTTTAATTTTTTTTCCAGTGGGAAATATCTTTTCCCACTAAGAAATAAACCCTACTGCCTTATTCAACACATAGGAGAAGAAAAAGAATTGCCAGCGAGAGACAAAATTCTTTTTTGGTTAGGAGGCAGCCAGAGCAAGGCATGCAGTAAACTTCTTACACTTCTCTGGAACTGGGTGTCTGGCACTGAGCCCCCTCTGGAAGAAAGCTTTCCCAAGTGCTCCCAGCAGTGTGCTCATGCAAACAACATGAGATCTTGAATCATTTTTGTGCCCCACTAATTTTGTCATGAAGCCTACTAGCAAAGCATAGAAGTTGGAAAATGTGCTGTAAACCCATCTCAACCACATTAGTGGAAAAACAGGAGTCAAACCACTGGGGCCTTTCGTCTCGGGATGTGGGTTTAAAACTGGTAAATACATACTTTATTGTGTTTTTTTTTTTTTTAAACCTGCAAATAATTAAGGAGTTTATTTTTTAACAAGGCACCACAGGTTATAATATACTATTTGGGTTTTTGTCAAGATAATTCACAAGACTTTACCAGACATAAATGAATTCTGTCATCAACTCACAACAAGAAGGTACACACTCATATGGTCATAAATAATTTTCTTTAATCTATTAAGTTTTCCTTATGGAATAAGAAGAGAAAACAAAAACCAGAGAAGCCCCCACCCCCACCCCCCGACCCTCCTCTACCTGTACTGCAGTCGCAGGGTTTCCAGCTGCAGGGCTTCTCAGAACATCAGATTCAGAGTAATGCACAGACATCTGATGGCCGGGAGACCTGGGGGTGACTTCTGGGGACCTGGGGGTGTCTATGGGAGGAGCCAGCTCATGCTCATCTTTTCCAGTACTCTGCCTGGCCTTTGCTGGTAAGTCTGTCCTGTTAGGGTCAATCTGCACTGTGCTCAGAACAGTCATCTTGGTGAGCAGTGCTCTAGGTAGAATGTCCATTGGGTCCGTATGTACCCCTGAGAAGCAACTGGAAACTCTAAGATCCTCCTCTACACTCCCAGGGTCCTGAAGACCACTTCTGGATGGGAGATGCTGTGGGCTCGCTGTGACTGAGGGTGCTGCTGAGAGGCCAGACTCTGCTTGGCTGTCGTCATCATCCTCTTCGTTGTCATTATCATCCTCATCTGGGCCATCAGACTCTTCGAGATCGTATCCAGACCGCTCACAACCCAATCTTAGCTTTTCATCTAATGAGACAACCAAAAGGATTTGTTACAGAATGCTCTACAATTAAACAGATACAATGGCTTCCTTTTTAGGAGCATGGCAGTACTGTGTAGCATACAGAAGATGGCCACTCAGGGCATACATCAGAAGAGTGACACAGAAAAGCAGCCAGGCAAGTGGCAGGGGCCTAGACAAGGACATGAGGGGAAGGGCCATGATCGGGGTGGCAGGAAGGCACATGAAATGAACCTTCAAAGAGCAAGGCACAAACACAGCATGATATGCAAAGATAAGGGATAAAGCCTAAGTATATCTGAGAAATACACTTAAATATGACAAAACCAACCAAAGGAAACTCCATCTTCCCAAATTCCAAAAGGCAGAGGGACAAATGGCTCTCCATGGTACCTGTTAGCATGCCATAGCAATGCTGGCCCCTGGGTGCCAGTGTCACACTACCTGTCGTACATTTCAAAGTCTATCCTAGCTCTCCTTCCCTCTTCCCCTACCGGAACTCAGCCACGGGCCTCTGTCCCTCAGTGACTCACTCGCTTTACAATCCTGCTATTTTCAACAGGCTCATCACTCTCTCTTCCTCTAGTCCTCTCTCTTTGCCTCTCCCTGCATACTTGCTATCTATCACTCGATGTTCCCCACACCTCTCAGCTTTGTTCCTCCTCCTTTCGTGGCCAGGCCTAATCTGCTGACCACATTCAGCGTACCACCTTCTCTGCTCTGGACTCTTCAGGTGCCTCTGGCTAGTCTTTCGTATCTACAATAAAAATCATTCATTTATGGCCATGGAATGGGCATGTTGTTAGTTTATATACCTCTATCTTCCTTTTATTATGAAATTAACACTTTGTGGTATTTGATTTGTTAGTAAAATAATTTAAGTTTGAAGTGTATTGGAAACATTTTAAATGATATGTAACAGTAACAATGCTCACTTGATATTTAAGGCCTTATCCACCCTACCCCCCAGTTGTATCACCCAGGCAGATGCACATGGAAGCCAAAGGGTGACATAAAGTGTCTTCCTCAGTCATTTCTCCAAGTTGTTTTTTGAGACAGGATCTCTTACTGAACCTGAGATGTGTTTAATCTAGATCAGCCTTCCTAGGGAACCTTTGGAAATCTGCCCATGTCTGCTTCCCAGAGCTGTGGCCAGAGGCATATGTTACTCCGCTCGCTCAGCTTTTCACATGGTCCTGGGGATCTAGTTCAATCCTCTGAGCTTATGCAGTAAACATTTTACACACTGAGCCACCACCATCATCTCCTCTTAAAAATCACCAATGTTTCTTCTTGTTTCTATAAGACTTGACCCATTGCTTACAAAAAAAAAAAAAAAAAAAAGCATTATCTAAAAGTCATTAATACTAACATCACTTTTCAAGATGATTCAAGTGACTGTCAAAATTCTCATGTATTCATGTGGAACTTGGTTTTTAAAAACTTTATAATTAAAATCATACAAAGCAGACAACTAATACTTAAGAGGGGTGGGAAAGAAAAGATCTATAATATTTTTTTGACAACAAACCACTTGGCTATCAGACCATATATGGCTTAGATGTATATGATACATTTCAAATTCTCATTAAACGATGATATTGCTTTCAGTAGATTTTGGTCAAAAAAAAATTAAACAGAGGATGCCAAAAGTAATGTTCATCCTGTGCCCAGATCTGGGCAGTGGGAGGAGACTGTGCCCAGCTTGTCCTGTTTCGCCCAGAACATGGAATCGGCCCTTTACCCAGTGAAGAACAAAGCTGCCTGCTGACTCAGTAGCTTGTCTGGGCAACAGGATATCCCGAGCACCAAGTACTATGTCACTGTAATGTCTAAGGCTAGGGAAGCATGGCCCGCACGGTTCATCTCACTTCATCTCAGCCTGGGGCTTTGCAGGCATCACGACCACAGGGAAGAAAATACCTGAGACACACGACACATAATTTTCATTATTACAGTCTATTTCTGTATCTCCTCTAGTCTATGCATTATTGTTGCTAACTCTTTTCTAAGTCTGATAAAAAGCAGCCATACTAACTAAAGTCGCAGGTATTCACTGGATTCTTGGGAGGTATTAGCCATGGACAAGGAGCCCACTCTACGTTTTGAAAAACAGAAGAAAATAGAAACAGAAATATGCAATAGATATTTTTATCAGACTTCCAAAGCATTCATTTATTTCAATATTATTCTTTCTACATGGCAAAATTATTCTTATAAAAATAAATTCTTACAGAAAAAAAAAGTTATAGAAACTATGCACCAAAATATTGGAGAGTGATTTCTAGGGGATGGAAGAGGGTAGAATGTTTATTTATCATAGATAAGTGTTGTTTGTAAGTATGTGGGGCCAGCATGCCTAATTCAACCTACTGGTTGATACACAAAGAAGTGGCAATCAACAGCAATGAACAGCATACCAGCCAGCAGCCATATTGTCTTGGTTTCTAAGTTCTATTCTCCAGCAAAAAGGACCAGAAGCTTTTAGAGAAATGCATAACTCCGGGGCTAGAGCTTCTTGGGGGTAGATCCCAAAGAAAGGAACTGCTTAGGAAAGATGATTGGATTGGATCAGACCTGAAGGGCTATTACTGTCTATAGCCAATGTTGGAACCCGAGCGGGATACTGATTAACCACAGGACCTGGGGATGCCTTTCGGAGTAAGTTCATTCTGAGTCCACAGATACAAGTGGGAGAATAAAGAAAGTAGTTCCATAGAAAAGTTCAGTTAATAATGCACCATAGTGATACCACTGAATAAACAGAATATGCATGGTTTCAAAGTATTTAATATTTATGGAGGGAGAAACAGTTAAACTTACAGTACAGCGTCATAATAGGCACCACCTTAGCCTAGGGATAGAGGCCAGTATGACATCATGTGTCCCTCTTACCTCCTTCCAAATAACGTACAACCTCAATCTAATTTGAAAATATACTGTAAGAGTATTATTCCAGTCAATAAAAATGAGCTGAGGTAAACTCTAGCATCCATGTGTGCTCTATAGACATGTGAGGCTATCACACCCAAGGAAGCTGGGTGAAGAGTGTTCAGGAATTCTCCATGCTACAAATTTTTTACATATGATAGAAAATATATTAAAAAACTGTCAGTGCTCTCAGTCTTGATTTTGTGTCTCATAAACCTGACAATACACTTTTCTATAAATTCACATCACATCAAGACTTCTCTGGTAAGCATCTCTCACTGTTAATAGGAATCAACTCTCGAAATGAATTCTATCTCTTCTACAAGCACTGGCATCTACAGGCATTGGAAATTATGGCACGCACCCTAACTTAGGTTATTAATTTTTTACTGTTCAATAGTGTTCTTCCTTATTCTTGCCTTTCTTACCCAATTGTACCTATGAATGTAAAATGGCTCTACTCTGGCTCCAGCCATCTATAGTAGTAGAGAATTTAGCTTAGCAGTATATATAAGCCAACACCACCTGGTCATAATTAAAACAAGCACTAATTAAGGGTTACAGCAAGTGAAAAATGCAGTTAATGAGTTTTAGTGTTATACAGAGTTGAGATTCAATGCACACGGTTTGTGCTAAACACTTCCATTCAGCCATATTTAAAACTGACTAGAGGATGATCTGAAAGGTCAACAATAGATTATAGTCATTAAGCTAGCTTATTAAAGATACACATGAGTTCCTTGTTTACAGGCAGAGCCACTAAAAGCTTCATATAATTATTTGATTATGGATAGTGGACTATATGAAACATAGCCTAAAGGACAGTGTAAACTAATAATTGAACTTAATTTCTTAATAATGCTTTCTCTCCCTAACAAAGTTTAAGAGTGAGTTGTCAGGGTTAGTTGTCATACAGCTCTAAACTTCCTTCCTCGAAAGAGCCATCAACCTTGATGCTGAGGGAACCCAAGGAGAGGCTGCCATTCTTTTCTTTCAGCTCCTTTCCCAGGGTCTGGAGAGAATGGTCTTTCTCTGAGAGAATTGTCTGAATTTCCCAAAGAGAAAGGTCACTATCAAAAGTTCTGGAAATCTACAAATGAATAGTGGATTACCATCTATTTGTAAAACCAGTCCAATATTTTGGAACGAAAGAAAATGATAAGGTGGGTACTATCCATGAGTAGAAGATACAGTTCCTGGAGACACATGAAAAAGCCAGACTACAGCTATCACTCTGCCTAACTCCAGCTTGGCTGGAATTGGGGTTATGAATGTGGGCAGCTACAACACTAAGAATAATCACCCCAACTCCAGCAACTATTAGCCTCTCAGACTGGGGGAAGGGCCTTGTATCCATGGCATTTGAACTTTCTCTCACACAATTGCCAGGTCATTCCCAGAAGACAGCTCTTTCCACCACAGGGTTCTAAGCTTCCTGCTAAGCTCTGCTATAGGGTTTATGCTAGTTAAGAGGCCAGCTTCCAGAGAAGCCTGCTGGCAGTGAATCAGGACTTGTCCCTGAGAAATGGCTGGCTGGTTTTGTTTGTTTTGTTTTTTGCTATTTTGTTGTTGTTTTGTTTTTTTAACTAAAAATGTTTTAAAAGATTTATCTTTATTGTATGAATATTCTGTCTGCACTGTGTATGTATAGTATGTGTACACAGGCACTGAGGGAGGCTAGAAGAGGCTTCAGTATTTCCCTGAAACTGGATTTACAGAGGGTTGTGAGTCACCATGTGGGTGCTGGGAGCAGTAAGTGTTCTTAATTGCTGAGCCATCTTTCTGGCCCTGTTTGTAGCTTTTATCAGTATGCCAAAGAGGACGACACAGACTTGACCATTTCTCCAAAGCCTCACCGAGTATGAGTTTATGAAATTGCTTGTGCTATTTAACATAGTAACTATGATGGCACTCACAGTTCCTTGGGTACCTGGCCTGGCAAGTCTAGTCACTACCACATTTGGCTCACTGCCTATTCTTGTAAAGAAAATTTTGTGGTGGTGGTGGTGGGGGCACAGCCAAGCTGCAGTACAACTGGAGTTTGCTAACAGGACAACTAACAGAGAACATACAGCCAGGCATGCCTGAGATACTTGCTACCCGTCACTTTCAGAAAAAGGTTGCTGGCGTCAGGTTGTTTGTATCATATTACCAAATCAAAAAAAAAAAAAAAAAAAAAAAA
>NC_034605.1:45070663-45100308 GCF_900095145.1 Mus pahari | reverse complement strand
AAAAAAAAAAAAAAAAAAAAAAAAAACCATGATATAACAGTTAATAGATAACATACCTTACAAAGGAAGTTAGGGGGCTTAGGTGGCTAGAAAGCATCCAAGCCAGCATATGAACCCTAGACTCTCCTCACCATTCCAATAGGATACACTGCTTTCTTATTATCATATTGCAGCTATTAGTATTTTTGGTGTGTACAACATAGGCTAATACCCCAGGAAGATAAATGCTCTGGCTTCTCCACAGTAGCCATTAGAGGCTATAGAGAAGACATCCACATTTGCTTGACAAATTTGTAAATAAATGGCTCTTAAAAGCTCCATGCAATTTGTTCCTCCAGACACAATCCCCATTCACTGTAAATGTTTCTAACACACAACACAATTTTTAGATTACAAGTTATTTCTTTTTTGTATATACAATTTAACCCAAGAAGGAAAAGGGAATCTTTTAATATAGCATTTTTTTCCCCTCCAAAATGAATGAATGCTCACAAAAGCTTATAACAAAGGCTTCCCTGAGAGTTTCTTTGGGAAATGACCTTCTTCCCAAGGCTGCCTGGATGAGCCATAATCTGCCCCCACTGCTGCCAGACAGTGACACCTGCTGGATGAGCTGGAGCCACAAAGACAGCAGCAGCCCAGGAGACAAGGTCCCCTCCCCAGCTCTTCTGTCATAACTAGTCTGTCATAACTAGTCTGGTTTTATTTTTCTCCCACTTTGGAAGTACTAGGTTGGAAGCCAAACAGCAGCAGCCAGGGAAACATTTCTGTAAAGCTTGTGAATAATGCTTCTATTTAAAGTATGAAAGCAACCTATGCGAACACAGTGGGCCAAAACTGCAGACCTGTTAGCTTTAGACATAAACCAGAAGGCCACCCTTGCTCTGTTGTTTGTAAGTAATTACCATCAACACTGCATTAAGTATATGTCTAAAAGGCCATTATGATTTCCTATTCTACAAAGAAACTTAAAAGCAATCGATGTTTGTGTGAGAATTCTGGTGCTGACAGTCTACTGGCCTCATTTAGAAGGAAAGTGTTGCGAGTACTTTTATAAAATTCACTCAGTGTTTCTAAGGGTAAACATGACACAGGCTTGTAAGCCTGTGGTCTGAACCATTATCTCATGTATATAGGTCAGTACTTAAAATTCCACTGCAAAGCTTACTTCTCCCTGCAGTAGCCCTTTGAGGCTGCTGTCCCTGGGCTGGCCACTGAGGGCACACATTAACATTCCTTGTGCTGAAGTCTAACACTCTGTTGATGAAAACATTCTTTGGATCAAAGGCTGAAAAGCAAATTGCTAGTGGCACCATTTTTGACACAAAGGTACAAACGAAGACATATTCCTTAAAATCCTCAAAACACAAGGGCAAGATTCCTGAGGCTGCATAATTTTATATGGCAAGAATATGGTAATGTGCAGTACGAAGTTGAAAAGATCCAACTTTTCAGGAACATATACCATAATTATACATTATACATTGCTAATTTTAAAGCTAAGTGGGAACAACTTCTAAATGCAAATGTCCAAATTATAATGGCTGTGTACAAAAATGTATATTCAGCTCTGCTTGATTCCCCATCTTTGAGTCAGCTCCACTGAAAAATGACATCATAAATTCCTGTGCTAGAGGAGGGGAGGGGAAAGCTACAAAGCTCACTTCTGCTAGGGGCTGCTAGAGAATCAGGAAGCTCAAGGATCTGTGCCCCACCTCACCCCGGGCTTCTTTGACCTTCACTGAACACATTCTGTCAGAGGAGAATGTGTATAAGAAAAACCATCACCTGACATCTGGGACAGTGCTGCTGCTCTGAGAAAGCAGCTGTAGAGCCTGAAGATACTACCTTGGAACCAGCGAAGCCAGTGAAGTTAAGCGGGAATAAGTGTAGAGAGAGCCTTCAGTGAGAACTACATATGGGCTGGAGAGCATGTGCTGCTCTTGCAGAGCTCAGACTTCAGTTTGCATCACCCACGTCAGGCAGCTCGCCTGTAAGTTGATGGCAGTTGTGGGCCACCAAATGTGGGTGCTAGGAACAAAACTTCTGTCCTCTAGAAGAGTAGCAAGTGCTTGTAACTGCTGAGTTACCTCTCCTGCCCCATTTTATTGATATAATAGAGGTGAAATGGAGGGAAAGATGGAAATCAAGACAACTTCAAGCTCTGTGGTGGAAGAGCTGAGGGAAGACAGGGAGGAAGTGCGCCTCTCAGGGAAAGGGTAACCTGAAAGTATGGGTGCACTACACCTGAGTCGGATCTACCTGATAGCCAAGTAGAGATGGCAGAAGACTGGGGAGGGGACCTGTGGACTGAGCAATGACAGGACAGGAAGGTCAGAGGTCTCAGCCCTGGGGACATGCAGAGGCTAGAGAGATGGAGGAAGCAGCCAGGAAAAGAATATCCAGCATATTCTAGGCCACTGGGAGGCTAACAATTGGCACAATCTCCAGACAAACAGGGCGACATTGAAGGTTTCTGAGTCCTGCTTGCCAAACATTTAGAAACCTGATAAGCAAAATCTCAACCTAGAAGTCAAAGGGATTTCTTAGTAGGGCAGACAGCTACCTACACAAACATGGATCTATGTTCAGACCCCATATAAAAGAGCCAAGTGGGATTAGTTTTCTTGCAACCTTGACACAAGCTAGGGTCGTCTGGGAATATGGAACCTCAATCCTGAGAAAATACTTCCATCAGATTAGGTTATAGGCAATCCTGGGGGCATTTTCTTGATTAATGATTGATGTGGGAGAGTTCAGCCACTGTGGGTGCTGCCACCTCGGGCAAGTGGCTCAATGTTGTGTAAGAAAACAGGCTGAACAAGCCATGGGGAGCAAGACAGTAACATTCCTCTACAGTCCCTGCTTCAGTCCCACCCTCCAGGTTGCTCTCTTGAACTCTTGCCTTGAGTTTTATGATAGACTGGAAGCTATAAATCTGAAATAAACTATTTTGTCCCCAAGTTGCTTTCGGTCAGTATTTTATCACAGCAACATAAATCTAACTAGGACACTCAGGCATGCATGCACCTCTAAGCCTTATGTCACCAGGAGAGTGGGCTGGAGACACGAAGATGGCTAGGCCTTGTTGGATGCGGGTGTAGCTCCAGGTTCAGTGAGACCCCGACCCAAGGGAAGAGGGTGGGGAGCGACAGAATAGCATACCCTACTTCCTCTTCTCCTCTGCCACAAATGCACACACGTGTCCATACACCATACCTAACCTGCACCTATACAATACAGATCCCTCCTGTCACTATCATTATCTTAGAGTGAAAGTTCTGTAGAAAAAATAATGAGACCAAGCATCAATCATTAAGAAACACAATTAGCCAGGAAGTGGTGGTACTTGAAAGGCAGAATCAAGTGGATCTCTGAGTTCAAAGCCAGCATGGTCTACAGAGTGAGTTCCAGGACAGCCAGGCCTCACACAAAACAAAACAAAACAAAAACAAACAAAACCAAAACCAAAAAACAAATAAAAACCTGTTTTTAAAAAAGAGAAAAAAGAAGAAAAAGAAGAGGAGGAGAAAGAGGAAGAGGTGGCAGAGAAAAAGATAAGAAGAAAAGAGAGAAGAGAGAAGAGAAGAGAAGAGAAGAGAAGAGAAGAGAAGAGAAGAGAAGAGAAGAGAAGAGAAGAGAAGAGAAGAACATACAACTATTATCAGTGCAATTGGGCCAACATGTAAATCCAGACAATGATATGTTAAAGAGGCTAGTGGGTAGCAGGTCCTTTCTGGGAAATAATATTGTAAGAATAGATACTATGCTATGTATCTGCATATAAAGTACTATTTTCCCTCCACATTAAAAACACCAACAAGAAGAAAACTGCATCTCAGGAGTATCATGTACATATTAGATGAATGGAAGGAAAGCCTGTTGTCTGTGATGGGGAGTGGAGAGAGGCTGGAATGAACCTGAGGAGAATGCAGGGCTTCCCAAAGCCCCACTGACTGCATGCAGAGGATGAGGTGGCTGTGAGGAGATCCAATCCACTTTAGCCATGAGCACAGAGCATTTAAAAGTTTTTAATCGCCCTCTCAGGCATGAGCATGTATTATTTAATAATATTTTTAAATAACAAAAAAGATAATAATAGAAAAATCAAGACCAACTGTTTACAACTGCCTCCTGTATTTATACCTGCACTGTAAGCCTCTAATAAAGCAAGAGACTGGGCTATATCTTGCGGGCACAGTGATGGAACCTTGGAGGACTCACATATGACACACACTCTGGAGTTAGCACCTGCACACTGTGCTTCACTATCTGAAGGAAACAGACAGAATTCAGCACACTTCCCATGAATATAGCAATCTAAGAGCATAAACAGAGAAGGGCCAACAGGTAAAAGAGGCTTGTTTTACTGTAACAGGGAACCAGGCTACAAACGTTTGTGTAGAACCTAAGGGGAACTTTGGAAGTAAAGGAAAGATACAAAAGGAAATGGAGAGACGTGTGAGTGGGCCGGCAAGCCAGTCCACCTGGTAATGCGCGATCCACAGAACTGGGCTTCTCGCAGACTTAGGATGTGAGTGCCAGCTTCCCCTGGGAATTCTCTGTAATCTGAACATGTAGCCCACTTTCCCAAGGCTCTCCTCCAAGTGCACATGGCTGTGTGCACAGTGGCAGCCTGGCTTGTTCAGCCTTTACTCGGCACCTTAGCCAGTCAGTGGTACTACATACCTTCTCCAATCCGTACATACTTGCCCTAGCTCTTTACATCGGAGTAGTTCTTACTACCTGAGACTAGCTCACTGTTCATACACATTTAGAAATTAATTCAGGATGATTCACTGAGTGGATTACTGGTTGAAAAGTTGTATTAAATGAGTTGATAAATTCTTGAGTTTAAAAACAGAAAATCTACAAAAATATACTTCTATACTCTGATTAGTCATAATACAGTAAAAGACTGTATTTTCCTCTAAACTGGTCATAAATAATTATCTACATTTGTTAACAGTATTAAGGGAAAAAAGAAAACAAGTATTTTTCAACACAATAAGCGTTTTTAACAAGTAAAATATTTTATCCTCAAATGCTCATTGTACCCTTTCTTGTTCTCTTCACTAGGGAGACATTGGGCTTAGCAACTGACCCCAGCCCCACAGCATACCAGGCAGGCACTCCACCGCCCAGTTGCAGTCCTAGCCTTTGCCAACACCAGGGGCGATTCACTAAGTGTCTCAGAGAAGGTGACAGCTAGACAGTGGGTTCCACTCATGCAGGAGCTCAGCAGGGAGAGAGAGACATGGAACAATCACACACCAATGAAGACAGGTCAAGGACTTCCTGAGGAAACCCTTAAGATCTGGGAGGTCAGAGAAGGAAAACGCTTCTGGCGAGAGCCATGCAAGGGATCAGATAGGGTCAGATGGAGTTTCAGGACAGCAGTGGGCTCTGTTACATCTTACCGCAGTGATATCAACAGTGCAGGATGGGGTAGGGATGAGGAGGGAGGGGAGGGTGCTAACCAGGGGACAGGGTCCTCACCACAGGACATACAAGTGTGAGCCTGGGTGGCAATGAAAGAGAGAAGAGCAAGGAATAAGGCAGTATTTTGAGGATTCTCGGGTGATTTGCAGTTTATAGTGGCAAATGGAAACCAGTCCAAAATGTTGGCCAAAGTCCAGTGTGACCAGGCACATACTTTGAGAAGGTGAATTACACATTTGAGTTATGTATGCTGAACTATTCCCCAGTAGGGTAAGAGAAGCAGTTAGACAAAAACACTGATCAGGAATCTATAGGATAAATATACTTAAAAAATAAAACACTGCAAGAGGAACTGACAGAATGAAGCGGGCTGGGTAGAAGAGTGTGTAGGTAAAATAAACAGTATGAAGCAAAAATCACTGGGAGCACGGATGGGAGCATGGAGCGGGGCTTACCTGATTCTTCTGTGTCCTGCTCGTCTATCAAGCCCACTGAGACGCCTAAATCCACACACTTCTTACTGTGAGCCTTGGACTTCATGTGTTTTGTCAGGTTTCCTTGAGGGGAAAGAGTGTCTATTAAACTTCTGGAGTGGTGCTCGGCTATTTTATTCGTCAGCTCTGGAAAATTCTATTCTTCAAAGAAACAGCTCTACTGACTATGGTTAGACAATTCCAACAACTAAAACTGTATATAAAAATCACTGGTATTTATAGGAAGTTGCAATGACCTTTGTATTAACTGGCAATGGCATTCTGTTTTCAAATCTGTCTTGTCTGTTTTGATGGTAGCTACTTTTTCCCATTGGGTGCATATTCTCCAGTTCTTATTTCCTAAGCGCATGCCTACTCTGTGTCTCTTTCAGAGTGCGTCTGACCTGCAGTTACCGGCATGTAAGCAATCCATTAATTGTGTTGCTGGCTTGCTCTCACAGTAGATAACTTTCCTTTATGTATTCTCATTTTAATTTTTAGTCCATCTTCAGTAATAGCGTTCTAAGGATTCCAAGTTATAGAAGCATCTCTTTTAAGTTTTCTGCCTGAAACCGTAACCATTTCATTAATTTCAAATGCTTATTTCCTATATGGCCCAACGTCACTGGAAAGGACAGTCAAGCAGGCGTACCTCAGGAGCACCTGGCAGGCGCTGCCATCCAGACCCATTGGCATGAGTATTGCCTTGGCTCCCCTATGATGTTTGAATGATCCCCTACCTTGCTAGTTTTTAGTTTCTCCTTCATTCCTGGCACCTGGGCATCTACGGTTCTAAAGTTTAAACGTTTGATGACTATTCTGGGTTGCTCTTTAGCATCATAAACAGCACTGTCTATGGCCCAGAGTAGCTGACAAGCCCAGCACTTTCCCTTCACATGCTAAGCAAATGTGTCTGGAGAACTGTAGGCTGTCTGCTATGTCAGCTGGTATGGCCCTCTCTGTGAATATCACAGGTTCACAGGGCACACTGCCTGGAGTGACCAAGGATGTCACGGAGCTGCTCAGACTCTCCCAAGGACCCCAGTCATCCTGAGTGGATGATGCTATACCCCAAAACACTGTCAACAAGAGTAAACATGGCACAACATTTAAATATTGAATCTGGGGGGCAGGAACAAACCAGAAATGCTAAAAATGTTGGACTCTTTGTTCCAAATGTTGGGCTTGTACTAGAAAGCCATGCAAATCTGTTGGATTCACACAACTTCAATTCCTTGATAAATGTGTGGTTTGAGAAGTTGGTCACAACTGCATATGCCAAGTCTGCCAATACCCGGTATATTCTTGTCAAACAACCACACAGCACCCCAAAGTCAAGTGCGTAAGAAGTCCGAGTCTAAGATGCTCCTGAAGCTTAGGGTCACTAAGAGGCATCACTGCTAAGAGCATCACTGCTAAGAGCATCACTGCTGACTGCAGCCAGGTGGATCCAACAGATAACACAGGGCTTAACTGGCCTGCCTGTGGCTGACATTTATATCACACTGAAAACTAAGGCAGAATGTTAAGAGTCATTAAGATATACAGAAATTTGTTATCTAAATCTCTACTTCCTATAAGAGCTTCAAAGTTTTCACACTAAAATGTAAATAAATAAATAAACAAACGGTTAAAAGCCTTCTTGCAGTGGCCTTGGTCTCCATTTGTAAGTCAATACGTTTTCATATAAGTACCAGCATGCTTAGATAAATTAAAGGCTCACGGAGTTCACTTTCACAAGCTTTGGGTCCTTAGAGCAAAGTCTGTGCGAAGAAACTAATCTACAACTGTGCCTGAGTGAATTTGGGAATTTAAGTCTTTAATATATATATTACATCATAATCTATTACTATCAATTCCTTACGTAATGAAAAGAAAACTATGCATCTACATGTGTAGGATATACTCATTTCATGTCACACACCAATCTTCTCTGTAAATGGTTATATATGTGGCAATGCTTTCTCACTACATTAGCTTTTTAAACATGTCCTGTTCTCACGTCCCAAGGTAACAGATCCTTCCCAAATCACAGTGCCACACCAATGACACAGCAGCCATCAGTTACAAGACTCCATTTTGAGGCAATACTGAGGACTCAGGCTGACCACTTGCTCCTTGGCCCACCTTGAGGGGAAGGAGGGCCTACCTACCTAGCAAAGAGCCCAGAACTGTGGACTCCTCTCCCCCCCAGGGCTTGCCTGAACCTCTGTAGCAGTGCTCAAAGCTTTCTGAAGCAGACTTTATTTCTGTGATCCTTTCCCAGATACCACTGATGTCTGAGCTCATGGAAAAGCATTCAGTTGTGACAGGTGTAACTTTCTTTAAATGCCAATAAATCTGAGCCAGAAATGCAGCAAAATTGGCTACAGAAATGATTAGTCTTTACCAGAGAACGATAAAGATGACCAGCACAACTAAAAAGACAATTGTGAACTCAAAAGGAACACAGTTTCAATAAAATGATCATTTTTTAAATAGACACTGTCATTTAAGTGAGGTATCCCCCGGAATAGATTGCTTTGCTAAAGAAAGTCCTACTTCATAAAGGATAGTATACAAAGCCACCATCTTTAATGACTTGTTACATAAGGACCTGTGAACAAGAAGCAAATGCTTTATACTACTGTATCCATTATGCATAACAGGAAACCCATAAAAGGTAAAATTGTTTCATCATAAGGGCTTGGAGTTTAAATAAACATAAAGCAGAAGCATGCTAAATATAATTTTAATGACTAATTCTGAAAGCCCATTAACAACATTTAGTAGTAGAAATGTTTAAAAAATTTAAATTTAAAATTTAATATAATTTAATATAATTAGGTTAAACTTTATCATAAAAGGTGGCTATTTGTGGCTAAAATAAGATAGTAAAATGGGTGACTATAAAATTTATTTTGATTGTTATTTAAAAATCTGTCTCGAGCCGGGCCTGGTGGCGCAGGCCTTTAATCCCAGCACTCGGGAGGCAGAGGCAGGCCGATTTCTGAGTTCGAGGCCAGCCTGGTCTACCAAGTGAGTTCCAGGACAGCCAGAGCTATACAGAGAAACCCTGTCTCGAAAAACCAAAAAAAAAAAAATTCTGTCTCGAATCTTTTTGAGCTCTAATGAATTTACTTGTGATCACAAAAAATTTCTTTCTCTTCTTCAATTCCAAAGTACTTATTTTGAAAACACACTAGCTATTGTTATGGAACTATGATTTGGGGAGTAAAATATCAAAAGAAACAGTTAATCCCTTTAAAATGTTACTTTTATTTCTGTATTTTCTAAAACCTGTAATTAAAAGCATTTTCCTTAAAGGGTCTAGAAACATAAAGAACACATACTCTAATGCTGAAAGATGTAATTTAGCCTGTGGCAGCGGCTTATCCTCCGACTACATAGCACTGGCTCTCCCATGTAAAGGCATACAGGAGGACCACAGCAATGCACATCTCATACCTTTTGTCTTGAAGGAGAAGTTGCAGTAAGTGCAGTGGTAGGGGCGAACATCTGTGTGGGTTCGGATGTGCTTCTTTAACATACTAGGTTTCTTACAACGTATTCCACATTCTTCACAAATGTACTTTCCTCTTCCCCTGCCTCGGACATATACATAATCCTCATTTGACTTGTATCTAATTTAAAGAAGAAGAAGAAAAAGAAGAAAAAAGAACAGGGAAATTGGGCACTATGTCTTTGAGAAAATACTGATTAAAATTCAACCTAAAAAAATAAAGCACAACCTTTATACACAAATCTCCAATGGTTTTATGCACATTTAAGAAAGAGAAGATTCCTAGTTTCTGCAACATGCCTAAAGCTATGACAGCTAATTCTACTCAGAGTCATTCAATGGGAAGTTTAATTCTTAAATATTTCCACCATTTTAAGATACCAGTTGGAAAGGCTTTCCGTTGCTAAATTCAATCACATTGACTGTAAAGTCTGAGCTACTTCCAAGCCTTGCCCGACCTCGGCTCTTGTAGCTTGTTTTTCTCATAATCCTGAACACTGGCTCCTATAGCTTATTATTCTTGTACCAAAACAGAAGGATAGCAAAAGGCAGAAAGCACACCCCACTTAGAGAACTTTCCAGCCACTCCCCGTGCACATGCCTGTGGAAGCTGGCCTTACTCTCAAGCTAGTCTCAAAGGCCTGCAGGATCCACAGTTTTCCCTAGTCATCATTTCCTCCATCAAAATAGAATTATCTAACACAATGCTAATACATATTGTTGGAAAGATTCTCTTAGCATAAAAACAAAAACAAAAACAAAAACCCTTTAAATAAAAGCATCACTGGCAGGTCTGCATTCATGTGACAGCAAATGTACACTTAAAAGGTGAGGTTAACAGTACATTTAAGGATAAAGCATGTACTTGCCCTCCGTCAAATATTTTAATTCTTCTTGGTTCACTTTTGATTAAGGAATTTTCTTTATCTTGTTCACTGTTAATTTCAGAGTCATCTTTATTGCTGAATTCAACTACTGTGGCCTTTTGATTACCTAATGCTCTCTGAAAGGAAAAACAAAAAGAGAAACTAATTTCATTAAACTGGACACATAAACATTATGATGTTTCACTAGCAACTAACATAACAAAGTACAGACAAGTGCTTAGCACAATGAAATGGAGCCCACAGAAGTAGCAAGGTCAAGACCATCTGCTCTCTTTCCTCCAGTCTCCCACCTTATGCCTCAAGTGAGCTACCTTTCCTGGGAGTCCAGGGACTTAACAGAAATCCCTCTTTATCAGACTCAGCAGTCTTTATGTTTTCCTGGCCAACTGTGCTGTAGTTTATCTCTATTTCTTAAAGAGTTATTTCATTGAAGAAAAAACAATACAGTTTCAGGTCCCTCAAAGACACCGCCAAAGCCCCTTCAACTTGGGAGAGCCACCAAGGTGAAGCAGAAGCCCCAGCTTGTCCCTCCCCCATTACTCTGAAGCAGAACTTAGTTTCTCTCTCTGGAGTAGTTTTCAAAACTCAAATATTGGCTAGCATAAAAAGTTAGGTCAAGTCAAACTGAGAGTTTGGGCTGAAAATGATAAAATCTTTGGGAAAAGGTAACATATAGCAGAACAAGAAAGCATACATAGCAATCTTAGAGTGAATATTGCCTTATAGATGTGTTCAAGACTTTATAGGGCTGTCCACTTTGTCAAAGCCAAGTGTTAACAGCCAAGGCTACAGCTCCTCCTAGTGTCTCCACATGGGGCAAAGGAAGAGCTCCTTTCCTACAACCAGACTGAAGTGACTTCCCGAGACCAGAGAATGAGCACCATGGACAGAGTGGCTGTGTCCACTGGAAAAGGATGGGAGTCCAGTCATGGTAAGCAAAGGCTGCTGGCCAGTTCAACAGAAGGGAGGATGGTTGATTTCTGACCAGCCCACCTGCTCCCTCTCAGTCCCTAGGAGGCAAGCCGACCAGATTCCCCACATAGAACACACACTCCTGGCGCAGACTTCACTACCTAACAATGGCCTTCTTACCTCCTTTCCAAAAAAGTCAAATTCATGTTACCTTTTTTGGGGGCATGGGCAGCATTTAAGAGATGGAACCTAGAACCGACGGATGTTCAGCAAGCTCTTATTCCAAGAGCATGCCGCAGTCCTCACTCCCTGGATCTCTCGTTCACTTTGCTACCATCAGATCTGGCTTCTACTTGGGAGTTAAAGGTCTCAAATCAGCACTTGAGTGGTCCCCGTGTGCTCGCCCACTCCACCGCATCATATGTATATGGCAGATCCCCTGCATCTGTTTTCACAGTAGACTGTCTTCCTGCTCCTTTCCATTTTGAGTCATGGATTTATTCCCATATGGGTTATAGACAACAGTCTGCTAGGTATCCCATCCTCCTAAGCCACTTGTTCATGGACTCAAGTCTCCAGTGACAAAATGAGTAGAGTAGAGACTCTCACCTCATTTTTACATGACAGCATGAATCTTAACAACTCCTGAACCACGACCTTCTGAGTTGTGCTTGCTACTATTTTTTTTTTTCCCTGGGGCTCTCCTCCTTCCAGGAAGAATTTCTTTCTGTTTCCCAAGTAGACTCCTCCATCCTCTCTCCATTCTCCTCCCTCTGAGCAGTCTCAGTCATTCTTGCATGCTGACAGACCCCTGGACAGACTTCCACCTGCAGCCCTCTTCTGATTGCTGAAGCTGAGTACACAGCACCAGTACTCAGTACTGCCAGGGCTTCTTCCACAGCACCTGGTACTTGCACTCAGTACTTAAGGCTTTTTAACTTTCTCCTTGGGTTCTGGGGATGGAAGGGAAGACCCTACACATGCTCAACACTGAGTTACATTTGCAGCCTGGGAGACCCATGTTTATAGGAAAATTAGGGATATAAACCAACATCTCCTTATGGTCTCATGAGGAGGCATGGCCCATCCAACATTCTAATTTAGGGGTCCTGGGGTCTGGGAAGTTAGAAATAACAAAACTCCCATGTCGTTGGATGCCCTTTTCTTCCCTGACACAGGTTCTCCACCACCATATCACTGTGTTGCCAACTTCTAACTCCTTATAAAACCTCCTGTCCCTGCGAGAGTCCTTGTAGTCTTCTTAATTAAACCCAATTTTTCTTATTTTCACAAGTTTTAAAGATCTACTATTTTAAAGAAGATTCATTTATCTAAAATATCTGTTATTGCTGTTATCATCACTGACTCTGCTGGCTACCACCGTGGACTGCCTTCCTCTACCCAAAACTCCACAGAACAGCCATGTTAGAACCTGCAGACCCCCACTGTAATGCTAGCCCCACAGTATTTCATGTGGTTAGATTCATAAATGCCTCTGGATCATAACTATGTGCTTGTGAACCTGCAGATGTCAAAAAGCTAATCAATAATTCTGAATGAACAGAGCCTAAAATAATGCCCTTATTTATTTGTCTAAATGATTTCCCTAGTTTATAAAGCCAACAAATCTAAAGAGAATTCCACAAATTACAATGTCATGACCTTAAATTATCCCACAAATCTTGACCAAATCAGCTACTAAGGGAATGAGCTTTCATGCACCTTTTTGTCAGTAACCAGTGGCTCTCCGAGGGTCATTCAGAATATTACAATGGGCATGGCAAGAACAGACCAGTCTGCAGGAGGCACAGGACAAATGTTACTGATTCTTTGTACAGTACACAGCAGAATACCTCTGGAAATCTACATCTTGGCTTTCCTAAATTAGCCTTGAGAGACTGTAGCCATAATCTTCTCTCAACTAATAATCCTGAGTGAAGAGAAAAATCAGAGCGCTAGCCTCCCGAGCAGGGTCAGCTGAAGGGAACAGCAGGAACAAACCAACAATCAGTGCCCGGCACAAGTCAGTGCTTGCAAAATATTTACACAGAATCACTGCCAGAATTGTAGGTGACTCTTCCCAGTGAGACTGCTGGGGAGAGTGTCACCTCCCATCTAATAATCACATAGTACAACCTGTCACTCACAATTCAAATACTTATTGTAAGTAAGATACTTAAAGGTGTTGAGACTTGTTGAAACTAATTTGCACGAACACCATTGAAGATAAATTCTATCTCAAGTACCTTGCTTACGCTGCTTTTCCACTTGCTTGAATAGACCACTAAGTCTGATTTGGAATGGGTGGTTATTGCTTGGCAGTACAGTGACTTTCCAGTCTTCTGTTTAGAATTAAGAAGAGAAAGAGCAACTTTTGTAGGCAAACCAAGCGGATTTGGGTTACTGGAACTCACTGTCCACCCCGTATAGGCTGAAGTTTTCTGGTCATTCTGAGTCAATGGCAATGCCTTCTGTCTCAGCAGGTAACACCATGTAAAGCTAGTTGCAGTCTTGAGGCTGGGGAATGATGACTGTTGAGTGTCTGAGCTGCTCACCAATGAAAGACCAGGGACTGGATGCTGCCTCTGCCCATGGATAACCTTGTTCTCTTCATTTCTAACCCCTGGTGACCCCTTTTCCTGGTTGTTGTCTATGGACTTCAAAGGCAAAACACAGGCACTTTCCGATGGGGTGGGGAAACTTCCCACTGTAGGAGTCAGTGATGTGGACAACTTGGTGTTTTTAAACTCCTGCAATTCACTGACATGGTCTGTGACTGCAAACGTAGAGGGTCTGGATGACAGACTATCAGTTGGTAAAACCTGAGTCAAATTAGCATTCTTGCTGCTCCTTCCTGAGGCAGAGCAAGCGTCCTGTTCCAATGCCGCTCCTTCAAGGGGCTCTGTAGTACAGAGCTGCCTTACCAGTACTGGCTTCTTTTGTTTATGGCTCTCATTAGCTCTTGAACTTGGCAGCTCCAGCGGTCTTACATTTGTGCTACAAACAGCTCCGTTGTCATCTTTAGCCCGCTTCTGGTGCTTTTCCATGGCAATGTCTAAACTATTTGCTGGGGAAAGCATCCTTTTACTTGAGGCTGAGGATTCTTGTTGCGGGGAGAGTCTACCAACAGACACCTTCTGAACCATCGGCGAGGAATCTGAAACTGGAGCATTTTGGCCCATCTCTGGGAGAACAGTTTTGCATGCAAGATCCTTCTCTGGTGTTGGCAATGCATTTTGGAGATAGTTCTGTGATTTTGGCATGGAATTTTGTTCTTCGCTGACTGGCACTAGACTTGGATTAGTTTGGCAAATTGGCATGTTGGACAGATCCTGGGTCACTAAGATCTGTGGCAGAGATGTGACAGGAGCGAAACAGTCCACTGGCACATTCCTCTTTTGGGGCACAGGCAGCACAAAGGAGGGTAGCTGCTTCTGCAGCACCTCCTCACTCGGGAGCCCAAGCTCTAGCGGCAGCAGAGGGCAGGGTTTGGACACGGGATCGACTGCTTTGGCTGACAGAGCTTCTGAGGCTGGGCAAGGATCTGCTCCAGCTTGATCTGGAAGAACTTGATTAGGTGAAGAACACAAAGGACTCGCAGAGCAGCCCTGGCCTGAAGTGAAGGCCTGACACTGAAGCTGGTACTTGGGAGCAAAGCTACCCTCCCCTGTTGAAGACACACATGCAGTGGGTGCTGAATCTGATTTGCCGCCCTGTGCAGACACTGGCATAGGCAGTGGTATGTTTTGGTGACTAAGGGGTGTGTTGGTTTTGTTTAATAAATGGGCACCAAAAAGTTGTTGAGGAGGAAATGTGTCCGTAGAGCTGGAACTTGACATTTCTGCCTGAAGATCTTTAGCCAGGGTCTGGGGGTGCACAGTATGTGCAGGGCAGTCAGCAGAAGCCATATCGGGGAGCCTTGGAGCCTGAAATGGCACTGTGTTCACACTAGGAAGAACAATGGTTTGGAGAGGTGCTGCATTGCCAGGAGAGAGGTGACTATCTGAAGCTATGTTTAAAGATATCTGCCGAATCAGGGGACCTCGCCTCCGTTCTAGAAGGGGCACATGTCCAGTGCCCCCAACAGCAGATGGGGAGTAGGAGGGCTGTGATACAACAAGTGCTGGCGCCACATTGGAAGGAACAATGCTCCCACAGTCGAACGACTTACTTCTGAAATCAGAGACCTCCATCAGTGTGGGCACGCAACTGATCTGCTCTGATGCCGCCCGCCTCATTTCCCTGTGACTTCCGGGGACACTCAGTGTGTTTGAACCCAGTGGAATCAAAAGAAACTCTGCTTTGCTTGGAAAGTCAACTTTGGGGGCCAGCTCTACTTTAGAAATGTCTTCTAGGTCTAGGGAGGCAGAAAAGCTAGATGCATGGGACAAGCTGCTTTCTCGGCTGAGACTCCGGGACAGAGTGGACTCGAAGCTTGACTCGGTTGAGGAGTGCTCTATCTCAGCCAGCCGAAGCCTTTTCTTTTTGGGTGGCAGCTTTTCTGTCGGCAGCTTTGATAAGGTCTCACTACGCTGAGGCCAAGTGAACGTCTCTGACTTCTCTTCGTCATGACTCTGGGCTTCCAGATCCCGGTCTGGCTCTTCGGTGACCAGAATTTCTGGGACCTGGATGTTGTGCTGCCGGACAAGTCTCAAGGGCTGCCCTAACACATACCGCTCACTTGGAATCTTTCTAGCACTTTCCCGTGGCTCTCCTCTGAGGGCATGTGACAGTGCTGTCTGATGTGTGGCATCCTGAGGTGGGTGGCCTTCCTCTGGGGCCATCCCTATCACTTTCAGGGCCCCAGGCATCCCAGCTCTGCCTAACTCCTGTAAAGAAAAGGTGATGCCCCCTTCCAAGGGCTCCGGCTTGTCAAATGAACTGGGCCTACTCAGGGAGTTGGTGTGCTGGATGACAGAGATGCCACCCCCTTGTCTCTTCACCTCCATCTTGTCCTGAGCTGCAGAATTCAGCTGCTGTTCAACCACGGGGCATTGCTTCAGGGGCAAGGCCCGTTCAGGGACCCGGGCCACAAGCTGGACAGGAGAGCTCTGGAGCTGGACTCCTCTGTGTGCCTGGTCAGCTGCTGTGGCAGGGGCATGTTTGGATGGACTGGGAGCAGCCCCTGGGACTGGCTGCAGCTGAAGAGGGTCAGCACTTTCTGGAGACTGCCCACTCTCCCGTGGCTGCAGGTCCTCATCGTCGCCTACGCTTTTCATCTTTCTCCTTTTCCTTATCTGGGGAGTCTGCTCCCACACAGCTGTGGGAGCAGCAACTCGGTAGTGGAGAACCTGGGGTTGTGCCCCACCAGGTGCCGGGCTGTGCTCCGCCTCTCTCACAGCTGCCTTTGTTTTGGGCCCATGTAACTCTGAACAGTAAAATTTCTTATGATTCTCAAAATTCTCCAGTTTCCGATACCTGTTTCGACAGGTTTCACACTCAAACATGGTCCCTCGTCCTTGATGTGACTTCTTCTTCTCTAGGTGAGGGGTCTGCACTGCTTTGCTCTGTACTGGTCCAGGCTCACTGGAGGCAGGGCAACCTTGACAGCTCTCATCCACAGACTGCCCAGAGCCCGGAACGTGACTCTCACTGGCTGTGGAGTCTTCCACTGCAGCCTGTCTGACCAAGGGACGGTGATGGCCACTTGAGGGCATGGATGGGTTGGGTCCTGACACAAAGACATCATCATACAAAGTGCCAATTTTATCGTCAAATGACTGGCTTCCTCTAAGAGGGGGAGGGGGAGGAATTATATTTGCAGGGATTGCTGAATAGCCCGTGGTTGGCATGGAGTTACTTCTCGTGATAGGCAGGCAGTCCAGGGAAGGAACAGACAGGAGGAACACCTGCTTTGACTTCTCGGTCGGGGTGAATGGGGACTTTGGTATATCAGAGCTGGAGCTTGTTCTCCGTCCCATCGGTTTTAGGTCAAACTGGAAGGAATCTTTGAATATGTATGATTTGGGGGAGTCAATGCTTCCCCGCCTAGAAAGTGAGGTTCTCCGGGGCTTCACGCTATCCAGTTGCTTATCGTCGACCAAGGCTTCATTGTCTGAGATCAGCTTGGAAATCCTTTCCTCCAGAGTTTTGGTTGCCAAGGGTGGGCGCATCTGGCCTGCGACAACCGATGACTTCTCTCCGGTGGCCAAAGCAGAAGGTGCTGGAGCACTGATTCGAGTCCCTGGGGGTCCACTGTTCTTAGCTGGGTCTGGGTCCATGGTGGGAAAAGTTCTGGCAAACGGAGTTGGAGGACTCACGGCTTGATCGGCACTCTCGGACCGTGAAAAGTAGCCAGAGTCTGTGCTTCCTAAGCTCCGGGGACTCAGCAGCAGCTTGCCCTGCTGCTCCTGGGGGTCCTCTGTGGCCTGCTGTCTCTGGAGCTGCGCATGTGCTGTTCCACTGTGAGAATCTGGCTTCCCTTCTGACTGAATCACATCCCCTTTCTGATGGCACGTCTCATCCGTCTCTAGGGCTGACCCACCGGCTGAATGTGACAGTATGCTTGCAACATGAAGGTCCCTCTGGTTCTGTGTACTAGGAAGTTCAGGCTTGGGATTGGCCACCCGAAGACTGTCAGTTTTCAAGGGGGGCATGCTTACTGGGTGGACCACAACCTTCGGTAACTCTGTCAGGGTTTGTGACTCTGAAGGTCTGTCCTGTGAAGAGAAGCCACTGACCACATGATCGGAATTGCTTGGTATTGATTTGGGTAAAGCTTCGGGATTTGATACAGTCTTCATTGTTCGCACAGGTTGCAGGTCCCTGACACTTGGGTCGTTCTGTCTTCCATCTGAAGGCCCCTCTTCATCGCTCTCCCCACTGTCTTCAATGTCGGAATGGACACTAAGTGCTTTGGGGCACTCTTGGGACAAGAACAAACCACCAGCCTCTGGTTGTAAGACAAGACCCAGTTTGATGGTGTGCGCGTGCGATTTCTTGTGCTTATACAGATTACTTTTAGTCTTAAATGAAAACCCACAAGTCACACAGGGGTAGGGCCGCTCTCCCGTGTGGGAGCGGATATGCTTTAAAAGCACGCTGGGTTTTGCACATGCTCTATTGCAATACTCACAGATATATTTGCCTTGTTTTTTGGGCTTCTGATCTCGCAGAAGGAGACTGCACATTTGTTCTACACTTTGACTGACAACAGAAGCAACATGGGTTGAGCTGTAAATTGGCCCTGGGGGCGACTGTGTGGAACTGGCAGGGCTTACTGACAAAGGTGACACAGAATCCATTTGCTGGTGTGGAGGAGTGACCTGAGTTCTAGTGGAGGGAGAAGTGAGACCTACAGTGGATGTCATTGCTGTATTATAGATCGGCTCAAGTTTAGTGCTCTCAAGGGTGTGCAGGTTTGTCAGTGATCCTGTTAAGCCCAGATGCCCCGGAAGCTGCTGATTCTGTTGGCTAAGTTTGGGAACAAGGTGATCATGTGAGCTGTACAGGTGAGAAACACACTGAGCTGCCACTTGTTCACTTTTCTGAGTGGTGGCCACATGTACTGGGTACGAGGTACATGGAGGACACGGCGACTCGGCAACCAGTTCTGGGGACGTAGCATTTGGGGCATCCAGGGAGCTATTCTTTAATTTAGAAGGGGATCTTACAGTTTTATTTGGTCTCAGTTTTTCTGTCTTAATTGCACAAGATGAGCCCTTTTGTGACAAGGTGCTCAATTCTGGCTCCATTGCTTTCAGTAAGACATCGAACGCGGTACTTGTATAGGAGGGGGGCGTGGTGCTACAGCAAGGAGAGCTACATTCACTATTGTCAGTCCTGGTTTTACTAGATGAGGAGCTAGAGTCCCGCTGCCCATCAAGGCCACTGAGCCTGGCTGGGTCTGATCCCTCTGACCTCCATCTCCGCAGTTCTGACCGGTGGTGAGGAGTTGAGGCTTTCTTTGGGGAGACCGAGTCTCCAGATTCTGAGGATTCAGCAGTCATCCCTGGCGTTTCTCCATTTTGCTTGGTAAATTGCCTCCCCTGTTTAGCAGGGACACAGTTGTGTTTCTTATGAGACTCTGATGCACTCGGGAGGACACGGAATGGTGACTCTTCTGTATTTTGCTTGTGTTTTGTCTGAAGAGGGTTCCTCAGGGGGGATTTTGGTATTTTTTTCAGGTGATTCTCAGCAACAATCTTTTTTCGTTTCACACCTTTAAGAGACTCTGAAGTTCCTTTAATGCCAGCCTCTAAGACTTCTGTTAAGACAAAAAAGAAAATCAGTTGGTAAAATTGTACATGTGTTATGATTGTTTAAAAACATCAAATATCAAAAGGGTGAGAAGCCTCCTTTAACAAAGCTGTTTTCTGACACCGTGGACATTTTAAGAAGATTCGCAATCAAGTCCATAGAAACACTAATATGGAGATCACACTGAGCTTTTCTGGAACACTCTGTTCCTGTCTGGAGGAACCCAGGTCATGGAACGACATCTTTCACAAGTGGATAATCCTCCCCTCATTGCTAATCCAACCACAGACTCTACTGACACCACACTCTGAGAGAGGCTGCCCAAGCAAAGAAGAAAACTCCACCTTCCTATAGGGTAACTGACTACTGCACACACAACCCTTTACTGATGGCACCCTAGCCTCTGGACAAAGGATGCTGATATTTGTATGAGGAAAAAGGCTCCCATGTAGTAATAAATATCGGATTGAATATACTTCTCCTGCTCATGATATACTGGACAGTGGGATCAGGAAGTGTTGTGACCACAGAGATTACATCGATGAACAAGAAGTTACAAAAATAAAGAAACACTCATTTGTGGTTTCTCATCCAAAACATGAAGTCCTAAGATTGTGATAGCTCTTGGTTTAATAAAAATCACCAATGTAATAGAACAAAAATATCCACTACAAATGCTTCTTTGCACTAATAGTGAATAGGAAGTCAAGTAGACATAGGAAGCTACACAGGCAAGGAGAAACCACTACAATGAAGAAACCACTGACCTCATGTTTAGCTTCTTTGGAAGTAAATCAGTTTAAATGTCAAGAACTATCCACAATTTCTCTAAACCATTATGCATTTAAGCAATGACTGCTTGCCATTATTCCATCTGTTTTTGATTTGTTGGATACTTGGACAGAAATCATTCCTCCATATATTCCTTATTTTAGAAAAGCCGAATATTTTAATTCATTGCTTTCACATGGCTGTTACGATGTACATATTTGAAATTCATACTGGATCAAAACATTACACTGTAACAACTACTTTGCTTTGATGATGATGAAATTTTACATAAGATGTTCTATTCCTGTTGTGACATGCATGTACGAGCTCTTATAGATACCCTCAGTAAAAAGAAGATGCCGACTCACTCCACTGGACACCTTTCCTCTCCAAGTGCAGGATAGGAAGGCAGGGGCATGGCTCAAGCCTGCAGTGAAGCATCTCAGAAGTACGGGCTCTTTCCTACAGAGCCGTGCTGAGCAAGCTTTGTATCCTCCAGTCACTCTTTTATGAGGTGACATCTTTCTCACTGGCTTCTCAAGACACACATAACTAGTTCCTGTGTCATGACTTGCTCATGCTCTCTTTGAGCTATCAGGCAAGGGTATCATACTGAGAATCAATCAGTGGCACCCTAAGCTGGCAGATTCCCCACCCACTTTCCAAAAGCCAGGAGGTGAGCCATCATGAAGAGCAAGCCATTAGGCGATAAGGGCAACGCTAAAGGCAAGGACGGGAAGCCACCTGGGGCACAGCCTGTGGACTTCATCCCGACTGGGGACACATGGTAATCTTACTATTTCACAGAACTTCCAGAAGAAGCTGCTTTTAAATTGTTTACATATATTTTTAAAGCAGTTCTTGCTGTGTAGCCCAGGCGGTTCTGAACTTGGGATCTTACTGCCTCTGCCTCCTGAGTGCTGGGATTACTGATAGACCATGATAGACTCTTTTCGTATTGTTGTTTGAATTAAATGGTGCCCACCATTACAAAGAATCAACCCGTAACTGAAATACTCAAAATTATGTTGTTTTAAATTAAAGTAATAAAACTTTTAGATTTTATAGGAAAGGAAAGCTGGCTATAAAGTGCAGGAGGTCTCTAATCTTAGCATCCAGGAGGAACTACATGCTTGAGGCCGTCTTGGACCACACACTGAGATTGCCTTAAGAGAATGAGAAAAGAAAGAGAATTTGTAAATATTTCTGTTTACTTATGATATTTCTAAAGACACATCTATAGCTAAGGATTAGAAAATTACTTTGAGCAACGTGTGCCAATGTTGATAGGACCTGACCTTCTGTCACTGGCCACTGCATTTCATACATGTCGGTTACATTTGTAAATGTCTATTATCAATTCTTCATGTGTAACTTTTAGTACAGGGTATAGTGTATGTGTGCACCTGTGTTGTATGCCTATGTGTGGGTGGCACCTGTGTCATGTGCCTATGACTGTGTGCACATTTGTATAATATACTGATGCATTGAGTACGCCTATGTATATGTGGAGATGCACCTGTGTTGTACACCTATGTATATGGACATGTACAGTACCCCTGTGTGTTATGTGTCTATGTGTGTGGGTATGCCCATAGGTACAGTACCCCTGTGTGTTATGTGTCTGTGTGTGTGGGTATGCCCATAGGTACAGTACCCCTGTGTGTTACGTGTCTGTGTGTGGGATGCCCATAGGTATAGTACCTCTGTGTGTTATGTGTCTGTGTGTGGGTACGCCCATAGGTACAGTACCCCTGTGTGTTACATGTCTGTGTGTGGGTTGCCCATAGGTACAGTACCCCTGTGTGTTACGTGTCTGTGTGTGGGTTGCCCATAGGTACAGCACCCCTGTGTGTTATGTGTCTGTGTGTGGGTTGCCCATAGGTACAGTACCCCTGTGTGTTATGTGTCTGTGTGTGGGTACGCCCATAGGTACAGTACCCCTGTGTGTTATGTGTCTGTGTGTGGGTTGCCCATAGGTACAGTACCCCTGTGTGTTATGTGTCTGTGTGTGGGATGCCCATAGGTACAGTACCCCTGTGTGTTACGTGTCTGTGTGTGTGGGATGCCCATGCCCATAGGTACAATGTGGAGACCAGAGTTTGAGGTCATTTGTCTTCCTCTATTCCTTTTCAGTATAATTTTTAAGGCAAGGTTTTTCATTGAACATAGAATCTCCAGGCCTCTCCTTTCGCTGCCCTCCAGAACTGGTACATGCCTGCAGAATATCCATGCCTGGCTATTCTGTGGACGCTGGGGACTGAAATCAGGTTCGCATGCTCACAGAGCAAGCACTGTATCCACCGAGCCATCTTTCCAACCACTCTTTTCTTAATTTATTGTATTTATTTTATGTATGTATATATGTATGTATATATGCATGCATGCATATATATCCATTTGTGTCTGACAGTCTATATATCATGAAGCATGTGGAGTTCAGAGGACAACTTATGGAACTGATTCCCTCTACTATGTGTGTACCAGAGATAAATCTCCTCCCACTGCCACCCCCCCCATTTCATCTCATTTCATTCTCTTAAGTTCGAGCTCTTGTTAATAATATTTATGACATCATTAACTTCGGTGTTCACGGTCACACTCGGTTTCTGCCATATTGATTTCTATCTTTCATGTTCTCCCTGTCTTTCTCTGGCTGAGAATATGGAGGGGCAGTCCAGTCACTCAAGGACACATGCCAGGCCTTTTAGAAGCTGCATTCACTCCTTCTTGACTCTGCTGGATTTCTTTGGTAGGTGCTCGGGAGGGGAGCAGGTGATGGTGCTGTGCAGAGGGGAACTCAGAGCTTCTTCTGGGGCGGTGTCAGACTGAAAAGCTGTCTGCAGTTCTAGTAGTGATGGCATTACTCTTAACAGAGGCAGAGCACAAGGCTTAAGAATGGTGTTCCAGAAGTTCTACAGAGGTTTCCTGACTTTATATGGGAGCACTGAGCTAGTTTGAGAGGGGAGGGAGCCCCTTTACTTGGCAATCCACAGAACCTCACTTCAACATGCATGTATGGGACTGTGAACCACAGCTGGAAATTCAGGACAAGTTATTCTCAGCAGGAAAATGGTTAGGCTAATTATGGCAGTGCCAGTTAACATAACATTACAGAATCATTTAAAATAATTACTACGATTGCATGGCAATCTGAAAATTGTGATACATGAAATATACAGGCACATTCTTTTCTGTCCCTAGAGAGAGGTCTAGGCTAAGAGGCAGATATCTGGGAATACACAGTGAGGGCTGTTTTTGTAAAGGTAAACAAGTGACCAGCCAAAGAAAACATGCTGTGGAGAGGAAAAGAGGCCTGACAGCAGAGGCCTGGGTAATTGCTAGATTTAGGGCGAAGCTAGGAGTGGGAAGAAACACAGTAGGACCTGGAAAGATGCAATGACACCCATGACAGTGAAGAACCTGGGCACTCCTGTGGCCCAGGGTGTTAAACACACACGATGGCATTAAGGAGAACCACCAGGCTTGTGGCCATGGGAATGGGGAGGATGGCCTCATGTCTGAAAGCATGGTCAGTGGGATCCAGGGGTCAAATCCACCTCAGCCACGGGGAAGTGTGGGGAGGAGGGGTGAGCTCAGGGCCCAGCTAAGCTGGACCTCTCCCTGGGAACCTGGACATGAACGGCAAAGCCCAGATATTACTGACAGGGCAGAAGGGAGATTTCTCAGGGTGAGAGGCTGAGTGTATGTGCAGACAGGAAGCTCTCCTCAGTACAGAGGAGGAGACTGAAGCCAAGCCACAGAGAACTGGGAAATCAAATGCACAACAAAGAGGATGTATAATCAGGAAGCTAGGGAGGACAACAACAACGGACTATTGGGGATGAAGACTTGGCGGGGAAGAGGTGGCACATCTCCGACTCAGTCCTGGGCAAGGAGCAGAAGGAAGCACTTTAAAGTCAAGGGAGTTTCATGAACGGGGTGTGCAGAAAGGGTGCTTAAAACACACATGGGGAACAGCATGCAAACCAGCTGCACACGGCCTAGCAGAGCGAGCAAGCGAGGGGAAGGCACAGCGGGAAAGGTCTTCTGCCAGCAGCCGATCCTCAGCCCTGAATACAAAGCAGGGGAGGTGGATCTGCACAGCAGACACAGGAAGCTGTGACACGTCACTGCCAAGCTCTTCCCTCCCTCCAGGATGGTGATCAAGAGATATTAGCCAGGAATATATGATCAAGTAATGGTAACATGGTGGCGGCTGCTTAAATCTCACCCATCTTTCCAACCTCTTATCTACTCCATTCTACACCACTTAGAGAAGACTAACCTACCAGCCTAAAATGTTGTGTTGAGAAGTGATTCAGTGGTCACCCACAAAGCTAAAGCACATAACAGCGGTGTGGCCCTGTTAGGAAGGTGCTGAGCATGCAAGCATGGAGTCTGGATCCCCAGAAGGAGGAGAGGAGGCAAGAGGGACACAGGAGAGGGGAGGGGACAGTGTGACAGTGCATGTCTGTGATCTTAGCATCAGGGAAGTGGAGACTGGAGGCCGTCTGGGCTAGTAGGCTAGCCTTGCAGAATCATGAGCTCCATGCTTGATGTGTGAAAAAAACCTGTCTCAGAAAGCAAGAAGAACACCAGTGTCAGTGCCTGTCCCCAGTATATACACGCAATGCATACACATGAATATATACATGCATCTACAACACTCCCATACATACGAAGGCAAAACAAAGACTTAATCTGAAAAAGTGAATATAAATGTCCTTGTCAGGAGACCTGTACTGCAATGTTGAGCCGGTTAACCTGAATCTAAGCTTATGTGTGAGCTCTGGAAGTGTAACAGGGAAGGAATCCTAAGATGGGTGGCGTTGCTGCTCCGCTTTGAAGTCCACCACCTTAAAGATGCGCTCATGAAGCTGTGTTTTGCACGGAGCCACGCGGAAAGCAAAACAATGGCCAACAAAATGTGACCTCCCCGATACTTGGAACGTGTGTGCAGGTTTCCTTCAGTGCTGGAGAGGCTGTGCTGGCCTGCTGAGGTCATGGACTTTGGAATGAGGAAATTACCCTGAATTACAGTAAGATCCTTTCAAACTTCACAGCAGAGTCTCTGGCTAACCAGAAGTCAGGTAAGAGACTGGGCTAGAAGATGCAACCTGGCCCTACTGGCTACAAAGCTACAGAGGAGCCAGGGTGTGCCTGAGAGCGAGAGCCCAGGGTAGACTAGACGAGGAGTGTCCTCAGACTTAGGGGACAAGAGTCCTGACCCCAGGCAATTGTACTCAGAGGTGGAACTTTGGAGAGTTAGCTGGATTGATCGTGAGGATTCAGACTTCTTCAGGGGATTGACCAACTAATGGGTTCATAATCAGACTGCAATACTGTGGAACAGGTCTTCACAAAGAGAAGCCCCTGGCCTGTCTGTTCCTCTGTGGCAGGTTGTCAGGAGGTGAAAAGTCTCTCCAAGATTCTCTGCTTTGCCTCCTGCTCAAAGGCATGGAGCTGGGTCACCAAGAAACTGAGCCTGGAAAAACCCTTCCTTCCTTTAAAGGACAGTCTCAGGTATTTTGTTACAGCAAGCAAAGCTGACTCAGACAGCAGGTGCTTAGCATATGCAAACTGCTGGGTTCAACCTGCTATACTCTAAAATAAAGAAGAAATAAGGATGAGAGAGTGACTGGAGAAAAGAAACGCTGATCTGATGGTTGCACTGCCCTTGAGAGTCTAGCCACAATACCCAATGCTGCCAATGCTAAGTGAGCAAGGACACATTATCCTCACTGCCTCTAGAAAGAAACAACCTCTGACACCAAGATGGAGCCCACGCTCCCATTCACAGACTGCCAGGGCAGTGAGCATGGGCAGGCGTATAGCTCAATGTCAGAGTGAATGCTCAAGATTCAGGGCACTGGGTTCAATGCCCTGCATCACACACATTAATATAATTAATAATAATAACCTTAGTAAATGAAAATAAGAGTGAAATGACTGGAGCAATAAAAGAAGACTGTATCCGCTAAGGTCAAACTAGACTCATAAAAAGTTAAATGAGTACACCATGTCTTCTAGCCACAACAAAATTCAACTAGAAATAAGTAATGGGAGATATATGGAAAATCCCCAGCTGTGTGGAAATTAAGCAATACAATTCAGACTAGCTAAAGAGGACAAAGAAGTCACCAGGGAAACAAGAAACATCAAAACAGAACTTGAAAACTGGGAAACTGTGAGGAATTCATGCCAATGTACACCACAATCCCACACTACACATAATGCCATGCTTGGCCACAATGTCATTCACCAGGACACAGAAGCAAAGCCCAGAGACTTCTCAGTGCAAGACCAGGACAAGAGGACCTCTGCCAGAACCATGGCTGTTCTTAACCATTTCTTGAGAGCAACTAGCTTATGCAATGAGCCAGACATGGATGGTAAGGATTGGCAGTATGTGGGGACAGACATCTAAAAAGACCCAATGAAATGACCGAAAGTCATGAGTGCTACTCCTTACCATATTTACAAACAGTAATCTTTTTATTTATACCAAGGCTGGTACAAATATACAGGAAAATTTATTTACAATAGAAACCTAAAAGTAAATTTTATACCAAGTAATAGAAACATGCAGACAATACAACAGACTTGAGGAATGATGGACCCAGAGCTTGAAAAGTGGGGTAGGTGGTGAGGGCTGCAGTATGTGCAAGCTCAGACAAAGCAGTCTCAAAAGAGCCAGGAGGGGGCTGGCACATCACAGTTCCAGCAAGATTTAATACTGGGAAGGTGCCAGCTCAATTCTTTTAAATTTTCTGTATTTTACAAAATTTTAAGGAAAAAATCCTCAGTTTTAAAATATGACAAACCATAGTGTTTATTCAGGAAAATAAACTCTACTAGATGCCAAAGTTCTGCAAAGAACCGTAAGAACAAAGTCAGTGCTGTGACACAGTGACTAAAACAGGACCCCCCTCCCAGCTTCCGCCCCTGCCCCGCCCCAGATCAGATCACTGGTGAGATGGAAACTTATAAAGGTTTAATATGTTATAAAGCCAGAGTTCAAAACCTTAGAAAAAAGATGGTACCATTTTCAATATGAGATTCTGATCTCATATACAAGATGATAAAATAAATGTAGGTTATAAACAAACAGTGTATAAAATAAGCTCAAAGGTTCAATATAAAAATAAAACCAGAGAGACAGCTAGAAAACCACAGGTAAATTCTTAGCTTATCTTATGCTGGAAATATATTAAGTTCCTATTTAAAAAAAAAGGAAAGAAAAAAAGGGAAAGTGATTTAAATACATTAAAATTAAGTCTCTAGGCATATAAATATATGTAAACATACACAAAGTAAAAAAATAAATAAATAAATTGAAAAATATACCTGCAGCAGATGAAAGGTTGATACATTAATGTATACACAATTTTTATGTGATCTTACTGGTAACAGAATTAACTAACCCAGACTCTGAGAACACACACTATCAGCCTGAAGGTAAAGAAGCACTAGAAAGACAAGCTACCAAATCAAGATCCCTGAGGGATTAGAGACCCTCAGATTAACACACCAGTGTCCTTGCCTCCAGGACAGGCAGGCCTATTCAGAAGGGGAGCTTAGGCTATGGAGTCCCTGCTATCTATAAACAAAGCAGAAAGAACCAGCAGGCTAGGGTGTTTGCCACAGGGTGTGCACAGCAAGCAAAGTCCCGAGTGCTCTCCTAGGTAGGAGCCTCTGTCAGGGACCATGGATGCACTAGATGGAAACCAAGCTCTGTGTGCCCTGCAGTTGACTTTTCATGGCTCCCAAAGTCATAAACCTAAAACTATTAAGATCATATTAGATTGCTTTTTGCCCAGAAGCCTGGAAGAAAATTAAAATCTCTGAAGGAAGATTGCAACTAAGCCTTCAAAATACTTCTGTAGTTTTCAAATAAAATATCCAGTACCAGTTCAAAGATAACCGGTTACCTAAGAAGAGAATTGGGCATGAGAGAGCCACTGCCCTAAATGTAGTGACATGAGCCAGTGTACCAGACCCCGTCAAGACTTGGCTTATGTTGCTGGGGAGTACTGAAGGTCTAGAGGAGACCTACAAGGGCTAACATTGACACTTTAGATGGAAAAGGCAAATAGAACCCAGCAGGCTTAGACCTACTCAACTCATTTAAGAACTGGGAAAGAGACCATGGTGAAGAACATGTCAGAAGACAAAGGATGTCAGGATGCTAAGGCGGTTATGAAACAAGGGAGAAACCACCCAAAACTCTCTGGGGATCTCTGACAGTACAGGGATGAACAATGGGCATCCTTTGAGGGACAAGACAGAGAAACTCTGGGAAACCAAACACATAAACTTGCAGACTTGAAAGCACTGGATGAAACACAAGAAAGATTCAGAATTTCAACCCCTGTGCTCATCAGTGGAAAACTGCAAAAGTCAAAGATAAACTTCTTAGTGAGAAAAGCATATTGATAATTTTGAAAACCTAGATTGCTTTCAAAGGATCAACAGTTCTGATGTATGATATTACAAAGTGCCCTAGAGGAAATGAACTCACGCTAGATTCCCACTTCCCAACCCAGAGAGAATTCTCCAGGTGAAGTGCAGTAGATACCACCTGAAAGATGATATTTTATAGAATTTGTCACAACAGACACATATCAACAGAGAAGCTCAACACAGCAAATTCTAATAGGTAAATTCAACACAGTAGACATGGACAGAAAAATTCAACACAATAGTCACTAGTAGAGAAATTTAATAGAGAAATTTAGCAAACAGGCACATATCAACAGAGAAACCCTATGCAACAGTTACCAATGGAGAAATTTAACACAACAGACAATACAGTAATGGAGAAATTCAATATACTAGGCACACACTAACAGAGAAATTCAACATTCTTCCTTAAGAGAAAGCAAAGTTCCAGAGAGAAAACTCACATGAAGCAAAACCAACAGGAAAACAAAACAAAACTCATGGTGGACCTGCCAAAATGCCACAACAATGCTACAAAGTGAATGTAAAAGTCCTCCAAAGGCTCACGGGTGAAGGCTCTGTCCCCAGCTTGGCACTGGGTGGTGGTATAGACTCTGAGGACCTAAGTCAGGTCTTTGGGGACTGCAGGCCCTCAGCTTCTGAGCTGTCATTGAGAAAGCAGCCTCCTCTGTTCCACACCACCATGGGGTGCCTCACAAAGGCTCGGAACCATTTGAGCCAACTTCCTTCTCTTTGTGTTTATTAGCTATGGCATTCTCTCTTATGGACAACTTATACAACCTGCATAGAACTTAATCAAGTACAAAAATCATGCACAGTACAAGAGCAGGTCAGTCAAAAGTGAATGAGTGAGTGGATGTGCCCAGAGACAAGGAGAGAGGCAGGCTCAGAAGCTGTGCCTATGTTAGCATCTCACTCTCCTGTTACTCATCGCATCCCTAAATGCTGTACCCTACACTACAATGCTGTAGTGTACATGCTGTTACTCATCGC
>NC_034605.1:45035572-45070418 GCF_900095145.1 Mus pahari | reverse complement strand
TCCCTAAATGCTGTACCCTACACTACAATGCTGTAGTGTACATGCTGTTACTCATCACGTCCCTAAATGCTGTACAATACACTGCTTACTGCTCTCTCCTTTTAAAGATATTACACAGAGGAGAGGAGGCAGCACCTAGTGTTGGTTCTAATCCTTTTCGTAAGCACCACAGAGAAAGTTACACAACCCTGCCCCTTAACACAAGTTCTCTGACTGCTATGGCAGAGCTAGCTAAGCAGAGAAGAGAAGATCAACCACAACTGATACCAGGCGCTCTGACACAACTCTATCTTCTATTCTTCTAACATGCTCTAATTTTGAATAATGACTCATGCAAAATAAAAATGCAACAGGTAAAGCTGATGTGGTGGTGTACACCTTTTTAACCCCAATACTTTGGAGGCAGAGGCTGGTGAACCTCTGTTGAGTTTGATGCCAGCCTGATCTACATAGCAAGTTCCAAGCCAGCCTGGGCTACATAGTGAGACTCTTTCTCAATATAATAATTTAAAAAATGAATAAATAAATAAAGTAGAAAGGGGGGCTAGAGAGATGACTCCGCTGTTAAGAGCATGCCTTGCTCCGCTGAGCTTATCTGTCAGGTGGTTCACATGCAGCTGTGTTTCAAGAGGATCCAATGCCTTCTTCGGAAACCTATGAGCACCCACCCCACACAGCACACAGAAGTGCGACTTAAAAGGAAGCAGTAAGAAGTCTAAGCCCAAATATCCTGATTATTTTTTCAGGTTCATAAAATGCAGTTATATAGGAGGCCCACTCTACCTTTGATTAAGACACAAACTGTACAAACAAATAAAGTTGTATCTCCCTATGCTGTTTGGCCTACTTTCAGGAGAAAGATTCAAAGACCGTAGTGATATCTTTAAGAAAGTCCAAAGCTGTCTACACAGTAAGTTTACTTTTTCCCAGGATTCTCTCACACTATGACTGACATGAGATGGTCATTTTTCTAAGCAGTGTGTACTCAGGACACTCTCAGTGACGCTCTGGAAGCCTCTAAATCAGAGTCCTTAGTAGCCTGACATCTACCACGGCAGGGGATATGTCCACCAATGTGACAAATACTAAAGATTGTTTGATCCCTGACTCTCAGTGGTTTACCAGCATACTGCTGGCCCTTAGTGACAAGTTATAAACTGTATATAACATTGTCTACTACAAAGGTGGAAAAATTGGAAATTCCTGCAGACTTGTTTCTGACAGTGTTAAGCTGTTAGAAATCTAGAATCTTCACTTCAGGATTTCACACCCACCATGATTAAAAAAAAAATGTTGATATTATAATATTAAATCCAACAAGAAAAGTCTGATTCTTTATGATTAAACAAAATCTTGAGGACAAAGCAATTTGCAGCTGACCACAGACTCTATCACAATGAAGGTTTTGTTACTGGGACAAACCGCAATGATGTGTATGGATCACGGGGCCAGATAATTGAAGACCCTAAAGGAGACAGCTTCTTCCAGGTAAGCTATCTGGGTTACATGTACCAGGAGAGATGAATAGCTACTTAACCATACCTGAGACCTAAAAGCAATAGTGTACCTTGCTTGCAAGCCCTGCCTATTAGGAAAAGGACGCCATCTTCTCCCACTCCCCATCCATCCTTGTTGACTCTGCCACTGACGAAGAACTCCTATCCACAGGTGCCCGTGGGCACTATGATGGGCAAAGTCAAGCTGGAGGGACTGTAGGAAGATGCCCATGGCAGGGGGAAGGTGGGAGGGAACCACAAGGAGAGGGGTGCAGGGCAATGATACCAAGACCTCAGGGTTACCTTGTAGAGTTCTGTCATGACTGGAGAAGGGTCTGCTAAGCAGTTCCAAAGCGACTAAGCGTGTACTCAGTGGGGGGGCCTGAGAAGCCACGCACCACAAGCTGACACTGCCGCACCCCTCTTCAGTCTGGATGGGGGACAGTGTGAGGGAAACTGAATTCTCTCCCATAGAACAGAGAGCTTTGCTCTCCCTAGTTGTGACCACCACTTGAAAACTGTGCATAAAAATTTCCTAAAAATAAACAATTTGCAAGTGTCAAATGACCATTGTGACAGTACCTTGTTAAAGGACTCTCTTTTGTTGGTGGTTGATGTTAATTTCTTCTACTGACCATTACAGTAGTGAAGACATGGAAAATCAGGGCAATAAGGGACTGACTCAGTGATGAGTTCTGGGGCTGGGGGCCGACCACGCTGGACTGTCTAGATACTATAATACATACTTGCTGCTTCCCTGCATGCCTAGGCCCCCTCTTGCCTATTCTGCTCATTCACCCAACCACACCTGATGCTTCCCAATCTTTCCCTGAATGAAATCATTTCATTTCAGAGCCTTGGTGGCCAGGTGAAAATTCCATGTTATCCTTCCACTAGGCTACCTGTTTTTCTGCACAGTAGAACCTGTGGGGTCCTGGGGGGAGCAGGGCAGCGGAGAGCACCCTGGAGTGGTTGGAAAAGTCCTCGACTTCCAAAGAATCTTGCTATGTGCATTTCTCACGTTTACGTTCTGCACCTCTAGTTACTCATCTCACTCCAGTCCCTTGCTCCCCTTCATTCTACTCTCAATTCCTTCCCCTGGGATTGTGTTCCTCACAGATCTGCACTGGGCTGTTTGTTTTTGTTTGTTGTTATCCTTTTTAAAATAAGTTTTTTAAAAGATTTATTTATTTATTACATGTAAGTATACCATAGCTGTCTTCAGACACATTTTCTTCTCTCTCTCTGGCCCTGCTTGCTCTGGCCCAAAGATTTATTTATTTATTATATGTAAGTACACTGTAGCTGTCTTCAGACACCCCAGAAGAGGGCATCAGATCTTTCATTATGGATGGCTGTGAGCCACCATGTGGTTACTGGGATTTGAACTCAGGACCTTCAGAAGAGCAGCCATCTCTCCAGCACATTGTTGTCATTTTTTAAGGAAACACAAGAGCATGTCCCTATGGAAGGCACCAGGGTCTGAGCTTGCTTTTGTATTACCTACTTTTGCAAAGCCAGAGCAAAGGCTAAGCAGACAAACAGAAGCACACAATCTCTTTGAGTTGCTCTGTAACATTTATTTAAAAAACCCTCCAGCGCGTGACATAAGCCAACTGTCTAAGAACAAACCACAGTACCCGTCACTGGTCCAGGAACCCAGTGGGAATGCGACCTGCTACTCTCTGTAGCCCTCAGAGATTCTGTCACTGCAGCTCAGGACACACATCCTTATCTTAATTGTTCTTGTCAAAAATGAAGCCATAGCAATAAATACATGTGTAATAGAAGCTAAGACAAATAGGGTTTTCAACCAATTTCATTTCTATACAATCGGAATACATCTGCTAAGCAAACATGAGAGCACTATGTCATAACGTAATTGGTACTGACTTGTCTCATGCTAAACAAAGTTACTATGCAATTTATAACTAACAGCACTTGGCTGAATGAGACATACTGCAAACTGTGCAAACTGCATCTTTTAATGAATTACCAGTCATGAAATTAACATCATGTTAGCTGCCTAAATCTCTCATTTACTTACCAGTGTGACAGATAGTCAGTGGCACCCTTAGAAAAGGGTGATGGGGGATGGAGTTAGGAGCGCTGGCTGCTCTCCTAGAGAACCTGTTGGATTCCTAGAACCTACATGGCAGCTCACAACTGTTTGTAACTCTAGTTTCAGGGAAGACAATATCCTCTTCTGATTTCTGCCGGCACTACAGGCATGTTGTGCACCCACACACATGCATCCAAAATACCCCACACATAAAATTAAAAATTAAAAGAAAGAAAGCACTTAAGGATCTTTTACTTCCTGTATTTTACACAGTTCAGGGTTTATACTCTAACACAGCAAGAACAGAGGAGTTAAAGACACTTATTTTATACTGAAGTGCCAAGAATGCTTTGTTCCTGCTACCATGCAGCTCACATGCACTGGTAATATGAAGTTGATCACTTTCAAATCAAAAACTATTGACAGAATTCACATATGATACCTTTAAAAATCTGACACAGATAAGAGTAATATTACTGTAACCCAAGATTACTGCATTGTATTTTATACAGGAGAACAGATCCTGAGCCTCATTTTCCAATTTAAAATCTGTGCAGGACACATGTAAGTATCTGGATAGTGCACATGAGAAGTCTATATGCAGTGTATGTGAGAAGTCTGTATGCAGTGTTTGTGAGGAGTCTGTGTGCAGTGCACGTGGGAAGTCTGTGTGCAGTACACACGGGAGGAAGTCTGTTTGCAATGCACACGGGAAGTCTGTGTGCAGTGCACATGAGAAGTCTGTGTGCAATGCACATGGGAAGACTGTGGCCACCTGTTGCTGTTGTCCTGGGGGCAGTTTGTCAGGCAGGCTCCCAGACTAAATGGCTCTGCAGCAGTGTGGTGTCTTCACACAGGAAGGCCTGGGTATAAGCCTGAGGGCTCCCTTCGGTTCAGACTTGTGCCTTGATACAAAACCAACATTTCTTCAAATGAAGGAACTAGCAACTTTATAAGGAACATGGTTGATTTGTGGTATTTAACATTATGAGAGTAGGATTTATAAACTCTTTTTTAATTTAATTTTACTTTTTATCTGAATTTGTTTACATTTAGTAACATATTTTGAGTAAATAGACTTACATCACATTCATCTTTCCCTTTTGTACCCCAACTCCTCCCAGACAGCCCCCCTTCAAATCCTACAGTACCTTTCATTTTATCATATTCTTTAAAATTTATAAAATATTTTAACAATAAAAATGAGCATTATAAAGGTTGTTTGATATAAAACATCAATTGGACAGTCTTATGTAGATTTTTGTCTACAGCAATACTAAAAATACATACGTTTTCCTCAATATATATTTTAAATAACTCCAAATATATTAACTGTATATTTTAAAAATATATCACTGTTAGTTTTTTAATGAACATAAACAGATAGTCTTTTTGTTTGTTTTGTTTTTAGTAGAGCTTAATTCTTGGCTCTTATTGTGGTACAAACACAAAATAAGAATAGTTTTTGGACATTGGAGTTCATTGTAATAAGGCTGTACTTGAATGTCCCTCACATCACCAAAGGATTTTACCTACATAGTAGATAAGCTAAGAGTTGACAGTTCTGCTGTGCCGAAGAATGAATTGTAGGCACGATTTTTGGATACAGATTTCCTGCTATGGTCAAAGCTATTTGACTTGAGTGATTGTCATCATTCTCAGCCCACAGGGAACAGGTTACATTCATTTAAGAAATGGCGTGTGTATTAAGGTGGTCTATCCATGAAGTCATTCATTAACTGTTTCAATGAACAATGGAGGGCAGCACAGATGTTAGGTGAGGGTAAAATTCTGGTTCATTGGCTGTGATGATTTTTTTTTTTAAAGCATTCGTCTCAGAATAAGAATGACTTATGAAGTCATCTTCTTCAAAATTGATACCCTAATTATAAATACCAAAGCCTTCAGTCTCACTCTTTGCTGTTCTCTCATAAGCCACCTCCCAAATTAACTGTCTACATTTCTCTTGGCTGTGTAAATAATTTGAAATATGTAAGCTGTCCTGAAAACTATAGTACAGTGTAAAAGCGTCACATAACAATCCTACTAATAGAGAGGCTGAGATAGGAGAAGCATGATTTCAAGACCATTGTGTGGCACACAGCAAGACCCTGTCATGTACAAACAAGCAGAAAGTGTGTATGAGTTGTACAATATTGGGCCTATTTCTCCCATTACCAAATTAGAGACCATGGGATGGCAGCCAACAAATTTCTAATTCCTCATATTTTTGAATTTCAATGGATTAGGATATGTTGGTAATATTAAATTTCATATTAAGAGATATTAAGGAAAGTGATTGTTACTTCCTGTTATTTTTCTTGTTAGAGGTGGAATTACATTTGTATAGGTTTGTTGAAAGATGACTTTCTTGCTTCTTCTAGGGTGTAGTTTCACTCTTTGTGTTGGTGTTTTCTATCTATTATCCTTTGTAGGGCTGGATTTGTGGAAAGATATTGCATAAATTTGGTTTTGTCATAGAATACCTTGTTTTCTCTGTCTATGGTAATTGAGAGTTTTGCTGGGTATAGTAGCCTGGGCTGGCATTTGTGTTCTCTTAGGATCTGTATGACATCTGCCCAGGATCTTCTAGCTTTCATAGTCTCTAGTGAGAAGTCTGGTATAATTCTGATAGGTCTACCTTTATATGTTACTTAACCTTTTCCCCTTACTGCTTTTAATATTCTTTCTTTGTTTAGTGCATTTGGTGTTTGGATTATTATGTGATAGGAGGAATTTCTTTCCTGGTCCAGTCTATTTGGAGTTCTGTAGGCTTCTTGTATGATCATGGGCATCTCTTTCTTTAGGTTTGGGAAGTTATCTTCTATAATTTTGTTGAAGATATTTACTGGCTCTTTAAGGTGGGAATCTTCGCTCTCTTCTATACCTATTATCCTTAGGTTTGGTCTTCTCATTGTGTCCTGGATTTCCTGGATGTTTTGGGCTAGGAGCATTTTGCATTTTGCATTTTCTCTGACTGCTGTGTCAATGTCTTCTATGGTATCTTCTGCCCCTGACATTCTCTCTTCTAGCTCTTGTATCCTGTTGGTGATGCTTGCATCTATGACTCCTGATCTCTTTCCTAGGTTTTCTAACTCCAGGGTTGTCTCCCTTTGTGATTTCTTTATTGTTTCTACTTCTATTTTTAGATCCTGGATGGTTTTGTTCCTATCCTTCGCTTGTTTGGTTGTGTTTTGCTGAAAACTCTTTAAGGGATTTTTGTGTTTCCTCTCTAAGGGTTTCTAGCTGTTTGCCTGTGTTCTCCTGTATTTCTTTAAGGGAGTTATTTATGTCCTTCTTAATGTCCTCTATCATCATCATGAGAAGTGATTTTAGAGCTGAATCTTGCTTTCCGGTGTGTTGGGGTTATCCAGGACTTGCTATGGTGGGAAAATTGGGTTCTGATGATGCCAAGTAACCTTAGTTTCTGTTGCTTATGTTTTTACATTTGCTTCCCATCATCTCGCTATCTCTAGTACTACCTGCCTATGTCTGACTGGAGCCTCTCCTTCCGTATTCCTGGTTGTGTCAGAACTCCTCTGAGTCAAGCTGTTTCTGTGATCCTGTGATTCTGGGATCCTGGGATCCTGAGATCCTAGGTGTGTTCAAGCTCCTGGAAGTCAAGATGCCTTTAGGACTTTGAGATCCTGGTGTGACCAAGCTCCTAGGATCCTGTGATCCTCTGATCCTGGGTGTATTAGAGCATCTGGGAGTGGAGCTGCCTCTCGGTATTGTGGGGCTGGTTTCAGAGTTTGCAACCGAGGTCTGCTCAAGGTGCTGGCCAAGACAGCGGATTTATAAATTCTTAAAGTAAATTCTCATTAAATGTGCTCACCAAAATTCATTTTTCCTAAAAAGACCACAACTTTTCAGTAGAATACAGATAGATGTGTGTTAGTTTCCACATAATACTGAAATTAAAAACCAGGCCCATTCTTTTAAAGAACTCTGGAGTCCAGGTAGTTGTCTAAATCACTAACCTAGTGTTTCTTCTATGGACATGAATATTCACTATGTAAACTGTTAAAGACATTCCAATTTACAAACCCAAATGAGTTTTTCAAGTGGTTTTACTATATCTACTTTCCCTAGAATGTTTTTAAAAAAGCATTTTTACCTTACCATGAAGTATATTAAAATTATGTTTTAATTCAATGATATTTGCCCAACGTTTCCATTCTGCCACCCAAATCGCTATCCTCCATGAGGACTGTCCTTGCTGATAATGCTCGAAGTATCTTCATTATTATACTCAGCACAATTTTTTAGGAGAATGCCCTTAAAATTAAAGCAGTAAGGCACACTCTAGTCCAGATTAGCCATCACCTTTAAAAATGAGTTTAGAAAACAATTTGAAATTCAAGTCACCAAGTTTTTACTCCCTGGAAATTCCTTTATATTATAAATGTCTTAAAACAAAGCCTAGCATTTGGGTGTGGGTGAGAAAGTCTAGTTTTCTTTCTCCCTCTCCACCTGGGGTCCAGGATCTAGTGACCTGCTTCCTGCCTGGCTGTCCTCCTGTTGCTCCCTTCTGAGGTACACAACCTTGGCTCCAGCTCCCTGATAACTGAAGGAGAGTCCGGTGTATAAAATTCAGGCCGTGTTAATAAAACTACTTGTCAACCAACCCTGAGCAGTCTGCATGCTACTCGGTTACTCCCTCCATTCTGTCATGTTCACTCACACAAACCGCTCATCCCTGCCAGGCTGATTTCTTGCTCACATACAGAAAGATGGTTTATGGATATTATTTTTAAAACAAAAATCTCTGGCAACTAGAATACAATGTGTCAGAAGGAAAGCAGCCCTGCTGGGAAGAACTGGACATAGAATAATCCCCACAGGATTTTTTGAGAGAGAGTAATATGCAGAAAAAATGCAAACTGACCTAAGAAAACCCACTTTTGTCTGTACTCAGGTCAGAAGCTAAAGTTTTTTGTTTCTGTTTGTTGTGAGCCTGTGCACTGTGAGTCCACACAGCAGAAGTGTGGAAGTACACATGGACCACTTGTAGCACTCAGGGAACATCTGTGAAGTCTGTCTGTCTGTCCTCTCCTTTCACCTCTGTGTGCGTTCTGCAGGTTCAGTTCAGGGCATCAGGCTTGTGCCCTGGGTCCGCAACCACATGTACCTGCTGAGTCACCTCACTGGCCTAAACACAACTATTCAGTCACCATTTTATTGAACCCAAGTGAATAAGGAAAAGTAAAACCATAACAATGATGTAAAGAGCAAAAAATAGAACCTTGATTATTCCCAATTAATAGGACAAAACCATACCAATGTACAGACAGACTTTCAGAATAAGGAAAAATTCAGGTGGATGATAAGATAAAAATCTATCTATAGAATTATCTGGCATTTTATCTTCTGACAAGAACTAAAAAGTATTTTTTAGTAAAACAGAATTAAATAAATTTCCCAATTAATTAAAAAAAGAAAACATTTTTGTTAACTTAGTGGGGCTGGGAATCCAGCTCAGTAATGAGACATTTACCTGTCACATCTGAGGCCTGGGTTACACTCCCCAGTATCAAAACAATAAAAAAAAAAAAAAAAAAAAAAAGAAGGGGTTAAAACTAAGTACAGAAAGCCCTCCCCCCCCCCCCCCAAATGTACACATAAGATCTTTATGAAAAAAGTGGAAGACATTACCAGCAACAAAATCCCCCAGCCATCCCCATCTTTATGAGCAGGGGCCAATCTATGAATACGGCTCATTTGCCTCCCTAATACAAAAAAGAAAAAAACCCAAATAATTTACTCCTACAGAATATTAAAAACTTCTTTCTAGTGTAAAACACTGAAAACCAAACCTGAGGGCCCCACTACAGTTCACAGCCCATGTACATGTCAGTATCAACACATAAAGGAGAAATGAAAATCTAATGAACCCAGCTATATATTGAAATTTAAGAGCCACAAAAGACAGAAATTTCCATAATGATCTCACGGACTACAGCACAGACATTTACACCTCCGTGTTTAGTACAGCACTTTCAGAACAGCTATGGAAGTGTGGGAGTTTTGAGCAACTGGTAAATGGCTGAAAAAAATTTGAGCAGGAAAATGTAGTATACACAGAGTGGAATACTATTCAACCATAAAGAGAATAAAATCCCATATCTGTCATAACCTCAACAGAATAAGGGGACATTATGCTAAGTGACTCAAGTCAGGGATAGAAAGTCCCGAAAGTCAAATGTGAAACCTGACCGGTACACCTCATGGCCACCCAGTGAGACATGAACATGGTTACAGAGGCTGGAGGACAGAAGGGAAGGATGGGACAGGGCCAGCCAGTGTGTGAACTACAGTGGACAGGTACCACAAGGTGTGGTGTGCTAGCCTACATAGTAAGGCAGCTACTGGTAACAATGTGCCTTTGCCCAGTTTACTTAAATCTTACACATATTATCAAAACACAAGCTACCCCAACAATGTGCTACCTAGGAAACTAATTCAAGTATTTTTTTTTAAATCTCAAAAAAGTAATGAAAAGGAAAAATATTGGCAATGGCTATTCACTTCAAAAAATAAATTGGAAGGCTATATTAAAATAATTAAACATATTTGAAACATTTTTACATTTATTTCGTGTGGGGTGGGGGGTCTGAGGTCAGCCTATGGGAACCGGTTCTCTCCTTCCACCACATGGGTGTGAGACTTGACTCAGGTCATCAGGCTTCGTTAAAAAACGTTCCTTTACCTGTTGAGTCAACTCACCAGAGTTGCTTAATGGTATTAAAACAAAAACAAAGACAAAACAAACAAACAAACACCCCAAAACTAAAACCACATCCCTGATAGTATCTTACATCTGGAACGTGGAAATCTCTTAGAAGAAAATGGGGTCCGGATTGTAAGATTATGGCAGAGAATATTTGTCTTACTAGAAGCAAACCCCCAAATGACAAAGCTGGCTATGGGTGGGCACAGTAGACGGTCGCAGCACAGGGGCGGGGGGATGCTCAGGAAGGGGGACCAAGTCAAGAATTCATGTGTATTCAAAGGCACTCTGAAAGTACACATGGTGGTGGCAAAATTCACATGGAGGAAGACAAGCTAATACTAGAATTAGGCTTCCTGGGCCACCCAGTGCGGCCAGCGTCCCCTGACTCTGAGCTGCTATCTAACTATAACCAAATTTAGTGAGTAAAAAGCCCAACAGAACTTGCTGCTGCAGCTGAGCCTCAGCGCAGCATTGGCAGCCAACTGAACAGACTCCCAGTTTCCAGCTCACGTCACAGGTGTACACGTCTGGGTACAGGGCAACCGGGAATGGGTCTTTGCTCAAGTAAATTGAATGTGTTCAGTCTTCTGTGGTGTGTGTGAGTGTGTGTGTGTGTGTGTGTGTGTGTGTGTGTTTTAAGCTTAGTCATCAAAGAAGTAAGCCATAAAACAGCTTTACATCCACTCACTCACACTGGGAGCCTAGACGCTGGGAAGGAGCACCTCCAGCCTGGGTGTCACTCCTGCAGTCACTAGGCTGCCCTAAAGGTTCATAAAGGAACAATTACATGTCTACACTGCCGATGAATACCATAGAACACTTTTAAAACAAAGCATTAGATTGATTCAAGAAGCAGCATATAACCCAAACAGGCTGTGGTGATGCCTGCCTGTAACCCCACTAGGAAACCAGCAGGAGGGTCACAGCTTCCAGGTCAAGCTGGCCACATGGAAAATGATCTCCACAAGAGAATATAGCACTATCACAAAACACTTACACAAAGACACAGGCCACCCACTCCGAACTGATCTGTTTCTTCTGTTACTCACGTTTCAGTACATGTTGGTAAGAACATTTTATTTAAATGCTATCTGATAAATACTGTGAAGAACAGTGCAAGTTAAGAATGAGCAAGCATAATTTATAGCTAACTTAAATGTTATGCTTAGAAATAATTCCCTTCTCACACAGTCACTATTGTTCTGTGGTAGGCACATAGTAAATACATTTAGTCTCTCTGGACTCTGCCTTACTGTCAGGTGGGAAAGAAGGAGCCAACTATGCCCTCTTCCAAATGATTAAGAAAGAACAAGTGGACAACACCTGGGGAGGGGAACATGGACATCATGGAGATGGTGTGACCTCCTCCTCAGGTGCACAGCTACCTCCAAACTGTTTAAATTTAAATTAAATCAATGTTGACTAGTGTTTATCTATAAGCAGATAAAAAGAGTAGAATAAGTGCATTAGCATCATTCAGGTCACTTCCTTATCCTACTTATCCTACTTATGACTGGCCAAATCAGGGTCTAAACTGAACATTATTTATCCTTCCTTTTTTGTTAAGTTGCTTTTTTGTAAAAGATTTGTTTATTTTCATGTTCATTGGTGTTTTGCCTGCATGTATATCTGTGCGAGGTTGCCAGATCCTTGGAATTGGAATTACAGACAGTTGCAAGATGCCATGTGGGTGCTAAGAATTGAAGCTGGGTCCTCTGGAAGAGCAGCCAGTGCTTTCTACCTCTGAACATCTCTCCAGCCCAATTTAAGTCGCTTCTTTATCCTACTGATTTATGACTATCAAAGTCAGGGTCTATATTGGACATATTTGCCTTCCTTAATACACTTTTAAAAAAAACAAAAACCAAAAAACACAAAAAAGTATAATTTGACCCATGAACAAATTCTTTGATGGGTTTTGTTTCGAAAGAGCTGCAGCTACACAGCCCTGGGCTTCAGTGACTCATCCGAACCCTAAGCAAAGAGATGTGAGCAGAGGCAGGGAGAACCCAGGACCAGGTGAGAATCGTGGTGTGGTGTGGTGGCTCTTCCATGGCCAGGAGGCATTTTAGGACTATTTCCCAGGAAGTATAAAACAAAAGGCCAAATCAAAATAAAATCAACGAAACAAAAACAGCCTTGCTCATGTTAGAAGTTTCCAGACAACATGACATCCTGATGCCCCACCATCATCCAAAGCCAAGTAACCCCATTTCCTATGGCCTCCTTTCATGGAACAAGTGGGTTTTCTTCGTGTAAAATAGATAAGTCGACTAGAAAATAGCCCCGAGCCTTCAGCACTGCTCTGAGGCAGAGCCTCCTTGTGCCCGAGGAGAGGAGCTGCTGTTCTTACTTCCAAGCTGAAGGACCTGTTTTCTTCCACTTGCCAGGACTTCTGTGTAAAGAACTAAAGGCAGCAGACTGCACTCACTTGCTATTCACTCCGAGCTTGGCCCCAGAGCTACCTGCCAACTAGAGCTGCTCAGTTACAGTTACTCAGAGGGAGGCTCATTACCCAGCCTCTTCCCTCTGGCCTCTGTGGCCTTTCCTCTGTGAGAACTTTCTGGACAGGAGAAAAGCAGGGAACAATCGTGACATTTGTTCTGCGTGGAGCAGCTCTCCCCTCTCCTGGTTGTGAGCAGAGCTGGCTGCAACAATGTCTGAAGGGGCCTGTCCTAAGTCCACTACATACCACAGTGTGGTCATGTAGCAAGGTTAGCCAGGCATCTTTCAAGGGGACAGCATGACTGTAGTAATGTGCACACTTTCTTGTCTGGCTTCTCTCCAAGAATCATCAAGGGCCAGATTCCTGTCTGAGTTCTCAGAGAGCAGCGATGGGGAGGTTTAAGGAAGATACTAACTCTGCTGCAATGCCACACATGATAGACCCAAACTGCTACAAGGAATGGAGACTCGGAGATTAAGTCTTTTCTCTGAAATTGCCCAGTTAGTTACCAGTCTAGACTTAAATAGAAGAATAAAAAGAGAAAAAGGGAAAAATAAGAAAGAAAGAAAGAAAGAAAGAAAGAAAGAAAGAAAGAAAGAAAGAAAGAAAGAAAGAAAGAAAGAAAGAAAGACAAAAAGAAAGAAAGAGGGAGGGAGGGCGGGTCATGGATAGACAGACAGACAGAAGCCTGAACTGGTGTTCTAGTTTGTTCTTTTTATTCTGACAATAGTCCACTCAAATTAGGAACTATAATAAGGAACTGGAAACACTAAATCATGAAGATGACCACTAAGAGCCCCGTGATCATCTCCCTCAGCATTAGAGAGACAACGCGCTCTTGCTAAGAGACCTTGCTGGGCAGACATTCCTATGCAGCATGCAGCATGCAGCATCTCTCTCTCTCTCTCTCTCTCTCTCTCTCTCTCTCTCTCTCTCTCTCTCTCAGGTTTTAGTACTGGGAAGACAAGATATTTTCTACCTTAAGATCAATTTTTATATATCGATTTGATTTTTAACACAAATTATGGCCACTGTATACTTCAGAGCAACCCAGTCCAGTGCTCTCCCTTCCTGCCACTCCATAAGCACATCCCCATAAATGGAGCCAAACATTGCCCAATTCTGTACATGTGTATCCACATGGCCTATGCTACCACGTGACAGGTTCCTGCAGTGCTCCCAAAGGAGCAGCATCCGCTTTCCTATGGCCAGCAGCGGGACACAGGTACCAGAGAACACACTGAAGGTGGTGCTGAGACGGCCCAGGACATCTAGAACTTCAGCACCCGCTTCTGGCAGGGAAGGCATAATTCTGAGAGGTCCTACGGGCAACTCTGAAAGAATGGTGTCACACAGGGCTGATTTTTTTTTTTTTTTTACTTACCTTTTTTGGAAACTTCTGCCCCATTAAGCTCTTTTTGTGCTTCTTCAATTTTGTCTGAGGAAAAGAGAAAAGAAGACGCACACATCAATCATAACAAATAAGGAATATGGCAGCAGGCACATTATTCATAAGCAGGGACAGACATGCGACACACTGAAACCATTTATTTGGGAAAATTTTACTATTAAAGTGAGGATACTTGCCTTCAAATTTGCAACTCTGATCAATCTGTAGTTACGAGAATGTCTCTAAATTATTGTCACCATAATGCAAATTACTACATTCTTATTTGTTCATTCATTCATTCCCTTCAACAAACAAGGCCTTGTATAGCCCAGGCTGGTCTCAAACAGTAGAAGGTAGTCTTGAACTTATGATCCTTCTGCTTCCACCTCCAAAGGGCAGTGGTTTTTGGTATTCACCTCCATGCCTAATTTACTTGGTGGTAGAGATGAAACCCAGGGTTTTATGCATAATGGGCAAGAACTCCACCAGCTGAGACAGACCCAGCCTTGCACTGCATTCTAGATAATCATTTTTATAACTGGGAAGTATTTTTGTGGGTTAAAAAGTATGTCTAAAAAAAATAATCATTTTCTTCTATATGATGTGTACCCACCCCAGGATCTGTTAAAAACAAATGCTCACTAGATTGGTATCAGTGTGACTATGCCAGATGGTGCCTCGGACTAACAGTCTGAGTGTCCCCCGGGGGTTCATGTTGTAAGGTCTTTAGTGCAGCAGTGTTACAAAGTCCTAGAGTGTTAAAAAGTGGGACTACTTAGTGCATGCATGCAGGGGAGGGGCAGTCTTTAGGACAGAGGGAACTGCTCTCAGAGGGACTCTGGTGGTTTTCATGGGCCCGAGTCAGTGCTTGAAAGCGACACTGTACAGAACAAGCCTGGCTGTTCCCCAGCCTCTCTGCCTTTCCTATGTGAATCCACTACGAGGAGACCCCCAAGATGTGACCTACCATGAAGTGCCCAAGCACACTGTGCTGACTGGCCTGAGGCCAAACTGGCTCTAGCAGAGCCAGCAACTATACTACTTAGACTTTTAATCTTGAACTGAATAAGCCTTTTTCCTTAGAAGAATCAGCCTGATGTATTTCATTACAGTGACAGAAAAGGACCTAGGACAAACACAAGAAACAACAGTAATGAAAAACTGAGACAATGAATTGAAGAGTGCTGTGACAGAATACTGCCTGTCCCTTGACAACGCCAGAGAGTATCTAAAAAGTTAGAGGATGGGCCGACCAGAGTGAGTGGGGCTGACAGAAGTGAGCAGAGGTCCTGAATTAAAATTCCCAGTAACCACATGATGGCTCACAACCATCAGTACAGCTACAGTATACTCATATACATAAAATAAATATATAAATAAATAAATCTTAAAAACAAAGTTAGAGGATGTATCAAAGAGACAGCACAGAAAACCATCGTGGAACTGAATAAGTACAAAACTCCAAAGGCAGGTGCAGCCCAGAGGTAAAAACACCCAGGCCAGGAAGGACTGGACCCAGAAGTAAAAGAACTGAGGCAGGTAGGACTGGAGAAAGAGCTCAGTGGTAAAGTGTTGACCCTGGGTTCAAGCCTCAGCACTGCAAGCACAAATGGATGGACGTGACAAGTGTTACAGTATAGGGGAGTAAGGGGAGTGCGGCTACAGGCTCTGCTGGTCACCAGTCTGTGGCTCTAGGCAGAACCAGGTTCTATAAATACATCCATGTTCAGTTCTTTTTGAATGTTGTAAGGTTGCACAGACTTGACGACCGACGGTGGATATAATCATTCAAGTCCAACATCAGACCCAATGCTGATGACTTCCCAGGGTACTACTCTGTACTCCATTAAGCATGGTGCCAGCAACAGCATAGCATTTTAGATATCTCAAAGTTTAATTTAGATAAATGCTCTACAATGCTGTGCCAAGTGGGCGATAGCCTCTGGCCTCTGCCACATGCCACTAGCCCTGCACTGTCTACAATACAGAACCTATCACTCTTAACCAGAGAGTCCATGGCCTCTGGCACAGGACCATACTCTAAATAAATCAAAGAAGCATTCCCCACTAGGGCCCTTTACCTCCCACCTCCTGCCAGAAAGGCAAAGCTCAAACCACCTTCAGTTCTCTCAACAAACTTCCTCCAACTGCTCAGGGCTCACACAGGCACAGTGGGGGCCATGGAAGGCAGGGAGCAAGCCAATGTAACCTTTGAGGCCTTACACTGCATTTCCATCCCGAGGAATGGATGCACCCCCCCCTTCCCCAAAACCTTGTCTGTTTGCTTCCTGCTAGTTATCATCAGAAGGCAAGCACAAGAAGCTTGGGAAAATACAACACCTCTCTCTCTCTCTCTCTCTCTCTCTCTCTCTCTCTCTCTCTCTCTCTCTCTCNNNNGAGAGAGAGAGAGAGAGAGAGAGAGAGAGAGAGAGAGAGAGAGAGAGAGAGAATGTCTGTCTATCTCAAAGCATAACATGGTACCTGGGATTGGAGCATGTTTAATGCATGCAAGACCCTAGACACACCTCAGGCACAAGAAGAAAAAACCAAGAAGAAAGGACTTTGAAATTTTCCACAAAGAAATGATAAATATTTGGGGAAATATGTATCTTTTAGTGATTTTGAACATTATACAATGGCCACCTAGAAATACCATGTTACTTCACCAAGATGTATAATTTACATGGTTTTGTGTAACAGCTAAAACTTAAAATAAATAAAATTATCATGTAAAAATGTAGAACCAACACTAAGCATTTTTTTTTTTTCAAACAAACAAACCCGAAAGCAAGGGCGAATCTGGATAAGCACAAGTGACCAAAGCATAAAGGCTATTTTTTAAACAAAGCATTGAGTACATTGTTGATATTCAAACTATAAATAAACAAATCATATGACTTAAAAACACAGCCCTTGAGAAACATAAAAACTGTTTTATTACCAAAGAACTATTATTATTATGCCAGCAGTTCATCTAAACCTTAGTAATAAATAATGATTCATATATTATATGTATCCACAGTTGTAATGGCTGTGGTTTCTAGAGTTTATGCACAGGTAATTTGACATTATTTAAGAAAAGCAGCTTTTTATTAGTGGATTCTACTGTTGCTCTAAGCAACAAAAACTTAAGATTTAATAAATATTTTAAAAATGATTATTTTAAATACCAAGGCTAGTCATCTCTATATGGTTATTTAGAATGCTGAGGTTGGCCACATCTGTGTAGATATTTAGCTGGCCACCTCTGGGTGCACGTCATACAATTCCTTACAAAAATGACCCTGATCACAAAATACTGGTCTTCATTTTTCAATTTTCAATTCGGTTGCCTTTTGACTCGACAATAATGCTACACAGGCTTGGGCCCTGACTTAGAATAACTGTATTCAGCACAGGAAACATTCACCTGCAGCCCCAGTTCAATAGGCAAAGAACATCTTCAATTAGAGAACCGGGAGAGCTTTGCTCTGTCAGTTTTCACAGAACGTCCTCTTCACACCTAACTTGCGCTTTACAATTCTAACAAGCGTAATTTACTTTCAACACTACCTCTGAAATTTCAGATCGTGGCCATGTATTCTGTGTTTGTAGTTCATACAAGATAATTTGCCAATATTTAATGGAATATATGCTTTTCAGTGTGACCTGGAACAAAAAACACAGTTTTACATTCTATTCTTTTTTGGGTGGTGGGGGAAGAACAATACTAACTCAGCAACAGATGTGTCCTCACCAGTGTCCTTCGAGTCCTTTACTACTAAGCATGCAAAGCCCTACCCTCAGAACACTCCCTCCAGGACTCAGTGAGGCTGCCAGCTGCACCCTGACATCATGATGAAACGGAGCATCTTTAGTAGTGGCAACATCTGGACGGTTACTCTTGATAGTCAGATTCATGGCATTTAGAACCATGAAGGAGACAACCCTATGTGCATGTCTGGATAGCCTTTCCGAAGAGGCTTTCTGTAGTGGGAGGATCACCATGAATGCAGGCAGTTATCATCCCTTGAGGTGGAGCCATGGACTAAATAAAAAAAGGAGAAAGTGTCCCCTCTCTCAGCTTTCTGACCACAGACACAGTGTCATTAACATTCTGCCACATCCAGCCACATGTGCACCTGCCATTGCTAGCAACGTCTCTTAACTTACAAGCTCTGTACCTCCATGATCCCTGGGCCGACGTCGGGAAGAGAATCAACCCACTCTGGCTAACCTAAAAATGGAATTCTAGACTTCTGATGTTTCAAATCACAGAACAGTGCAATAAATGAGAAACAAACCCCACATATCCAACTCTGAATTAATGAACCTAACTAATATGACAAACTGGAAAAGGAAGATAGATGTGATCCAGTTATCAAAGCAACTCAGGAAGCGCAAAGCCTGACCAGAATGACTTTGCAGACCACATGAAGACATTGGAGCAAGGGAGGGAGAAAAAAACTAACTGGCTTTCAGTAAAGATCCAGGCCTAGAGGTTTGTCACATTCAAAAGTAAAAAAATCTAACACTTTCTAAAGAATTCCAAAAAAGAACATTCACAGGTGTTCTGACTTACTTTCCAAAGCTAATATAAAAACCAACACTTTGAACCAGTTTTATACGAATATAAATCTATGCCAAGAAGACCTTTCACAGCAAAGATAACCACACTAAAGTAACGCACCATAAACTCATCGCTCATCAACAGCATAGTACAGGCTGAGCATCCCCCAACCTAGAAGAGTGAAACCAGACATGTTTTGGGTTTCGGAATTCTTTTCATATAGGTGATAAATCTTTAAAATGACACTCATGTGTAAACACAAGATGTATTGATGTTTCCCACACACCCCTTACACAGCATTTATAGGTCACCTGCATGTCACCTGAGATTTACCATATGGAGTCAACTATGGAATTTTCTCCATGATGATCATCATGTCTGCAATGTTTCAGATTCTTTAGCCCTTCTGACTTAGGATTTGGGGACTAGACATTCTTAGTCAGTATATAATTTTGTAAGAGCAACAGGATAAGGAGAGAAAGTGACTTGCATAATATCCAAGTGTTCGTGATTAAGTCACATCTGTCTGTACTCTCAACAAAAGCCTGAATACTAAATAGAAAGAGTACCTGATGTGAGAGTAACCAGCATTATTTTTTTTAAAGATTTATTTATTTATTATATGTAATAATTGTCTTCAGACACTCCAGAAGAGGGAGTCAGATCTGGTTATGGATGGTTGTGAGCCACCATGTGGTTGCTGGGATTTGAACTTAGGACCTTTGGAAGAGCAGTCAGGTGCTCTTACCTGCTGAGCCATCTCACCAGCCCAGCAACCAGCATTATTAACACATGTATCCAAAGAGATGAGTCCAAGTTTATGATGTCCATTCCACCCAAAGCCCTTAAGGGAGTCTGTTCTGGAGAGTCCCTTCCCACCCCACCCGACTCTCTTCTTCCCTCATCCAGCTGTCTTCCCTGCCTTCCTGTTACCCTCACTAAATTCCATCTACTCAGCAGAATACAGGAGACCTGAAGTCACAACCATGTAACACATGAAGTAGTGCTACAATCTTCTGACAGCATATGCGTTACCAGTGGCACTGGAAGGAATCACATGTACAATGAGAGAGTAGTTAAAGAAACCTTCTATTCTCCATCATTTAGCTTCTAAAAGTGATCCTTAAAAATACTTACTCAAGGAAGATACTCAAGGAATGTTAGGTAAAGGAAGATGCTGTACCGCAAAGATGAATGTGGGCTTAGGTATCAATAGGCAGGCAGGCCAAGCATACACAAACACTAAGACACACACATCTGATAGTACATTAACATAAAGTTTTCTGGCCTGGGTCATGGAGTACTTTTATTTCTGGATTTTGAAAAATCTCCAGACTAATTTCTAGAGTGGGTACAGCAGTTTCCACTCCACTCCTACCCAGTGAGTAAGGCCCCCGTTCCCCTCATCCACCTCAGGAGTTGGTGGTATGGTAGTTGTGTTTTCCATTTGTATATTTTATTAGTTAATTAATTAATTAATCACTTTACATTCTGAGCTCGGTTTTCCCTCCCCTTCCCTCACACCCACTCCTCCTCCATTTCTGATGGGAAAAGGGAGGCCTCCCCAATACATTAGTATTTTTCATTTCACCCTTTACATTTTCTTCGATTATTAAATTACCTATAATGAATAGCAATATAAAAATAAAACTTTTAAGTTCAATAGAAATTAATCCTATCCATGTGTACCAGTGTCAGGATGAAAAGTGCTGTGGGCAAATAACTGAAAGACAAACACACAGGTCCTGCTGTGTGGGAAGGGACAACATCCGCAGAGGAAGGACACTCAAGCTGGGGAGAATCAAGGACTTGGAAATGCAAAGAGGCAGGAAGCAAACAGTCTAGGGTGGGGAGCGGCTTGGACACACAAATGGAGAAAGTAGATGGAGAGAAACCAAACAGAGAATTCTTACAGAGATGGTGCTTAACACAACACAGAGTTCCTGCATGCAGAAATGGAACTTAAATAGACTCACTCAGACCACAAGATCTTGGAAACTATCACTCTCCTTTAACAATGACACTGTTAGAAAAACCTAACCAAGACCAGGGAAGGGAGAGGCACTAGGGTGGTAGTCAGCCCTATACTAAGTTCATTTTCTAGTTGAAAACACAATGTCTGTGAAATGTAAAAGTTAAAGATTCAAGTGTTGTACTAGCAGGGTCTACAGGGATTAGTGCCGGTCTCTAAGCTTCAGGAACATGGATGATGGCTCTGAATGAAGTAGAATAGAGGAAACGGGCTAACTGGGTACCAAGAAGTTCCTTTCCTATGACAAAGACAAAGAGAGTCATAGAACAGACAAGAATACTCTTTGTGAGGCGCACTGCACTGGAATTTCCGATCACAGACACCATGTTAGACCCCACGTCTGTTGGCTATAGAGTTTTCACCAAGGCTGTCTCAGTTTCTGCAGTAAGGAAATCGTGACTTCTGAGAGAAAAGCAGACAAGGCTCCACTGTGCTGTGCTTTCAAATTCAGGGCAAGCTAAACGCAGAGCCTGGCCACCTTGCTGTTAGCACCAGTCAGTGTTAGGTAACAATGTGCACAGACACACAGGACGTTCTGTTGACTCTAGCAGGCCTGCCCCACTGTTTCTGTCCCTTGATAAATGTCTAGTTACTCCTATGGAGACCACACACACTCTCTTCACTTGGTGGATGATCAGCAGGAACTGTGGGGCCTACTGTGCTTTGACTCTTCTATTGACAGTGGAGGTGGGGAGACTCTTATCTATCTATCTATCTATCTATCTATCTATCTATCTATCTATCTATCTATCTATCTATCTTGCAAGGTCTCACTATGTAGGCCAGGATGGCCTAGAGCTCACCATACTCCTGCCTTGGTTCCTAAGAACTGCGAAACAGGCATGTGCTGTTACACTGGCAAAGAATTGTAGTATGATTTTCCCCTTAGAGGATACTAAGAAGACAAAGAGGTTTTTCAGGTTAAGCATACACTTCTTAACATAAAATTCAGGCCTGCTTCCCAAATCTCCAACTACCCTGGGACTCACCAAAGCCCAGAGGAGGGAACTGTTAACCCACTTCTTCCTAAGACTTGCCAAAGCAACCGGGCTCAGGGTTGACCCTTCCTGACATTGCTCCAGTTCCTGGTCTGATAATTTTACAGAGTCCCAATACCATTCAAGTCACTTGGTATTACTATTCTAAACAATATCTTGATGCCAAGGCTGCATCTTATATCAATTAAATCGGCATTTTAAAATGTTTTTCAGGTGAGTACAACAAGCAACCAAACTTGAGAATTAATATTCTCTAAATTATAAGTATTGTCAGGCTGAGATTCAAACTTTTAAGGAAAAAGCTTTATCAGCTGATTCTTGTGAGCAACATGTTGTCAGGTGTGCACATGGCTACATCATCCATCTACTTTATCAATGCTGTTGCTGGTGCCAGGGGGTGCTCAGGGAGAAGAGGGGAAGGAGGAGGAAGGGGAAGAGGAGGAGGAGGAGGGAAGGAGGGAGAGAAAGCTCCACACACACCTAAAAGCTAAGGATCTTCAATTAAACTGAAGCACAAAGCTACACATTCTCAACAATGTTATCCCAAATCCAGACTCGGTGATTCTCACTAGTGTTGGCCCTATACTGCGGTCACTAAAACACTAGCTGAAAACACGATGTCTGGAAAATGCAAAAACTATCTAAGCAGTCACCTACGGTATAAAGACATTGACACTGGCATGTTTTCCAGGACATGTTTCCACCATCTCCTCAATTGTCACAAGTGCTTTGCCTACTGTGCACTGGATACAAGGTATGACAACACCCATTTCTCTTTCACTACTGAGGATTTCTGATGCAGCAAATGAAGGGAGCAGTAGTCACGGTAACTATGGTAGAAGGGTAAGGAAGCCAGACCTTTTAATTTTCATTCATTCACTCATTCATTTATCCATCCATTCATTCATTCACTTTACATCTCAATCGAAGCCCCAACTCCTCCTTTTCTCCCAGTCCCACCCTTACAAGTCCCTTGCCCTATTACCCTCCCTTCTTCTCAGAGAAGGAGAAGACCCCCTTGGGTGCCACACCCCGAACCTTGAAACATCAAATTGCAGCAGAATAAGTAAATCTCAGCTTGGTCTTCATGCAGGTCCCCTAACTGGAGCAGGGACTGTCTCTGACTCTGCTCCCTGCCATTGGATCCCTTTCCCCTAGCCAGACCATCTTGACTCTGACCACTAATGCCAGGGTCCAATGGACTTAGATTGCTAACCTTGTCAGCAATGGATTCCAACAAATATATGGCCATGTATGTAAGCCCCTGCACACTCACATGTGTCTACATGTACACACACACACACACACACACACACACACCTAAGGAAGTAGAGACTCAAGAAGTATGGACATCAAACATAAACAAAGCTGCCAAATGCTGCCCTGGTTTTCTGGATGGTTGGTTGTTCACCTCATACCTTGTCAGCAAATAATACGTGTGTTTCCTCCTTGATACATTTTACATTATTCCAGAATCAAAGACAAAAGACTAACATAAAGGTCTATTTGCTTAGTCAAAAATACAGAAAAGTAGGTACTATGTACCTGCTCGGCTGGCCAACAGATTGCCTATGGTCAAAGTGATTCCCTATTGCATAAAATTTCCCTCTGAGATGAAGACATTCCTTCCTACAGGATGCTCCGTAAGCAGGAAAGTAAGTAGGCCAAAACAGCTTCAGGAAGTCCCTGAATCTGACTAAATTCACTAGAGCCCTCCATGCCAGAGTAAGCAATAAGAGCTGAGCCCCCTCAGACAGGAGAAAGCTGAGCTGCAAGGACTCTAACACCAGACCAGCAGCCTGGAAGATATAGAAACTGGCAGAGCTGCCTAGAAGAGGTTAAGATCAAATGAGGAGCCTGGAAAGGATTCTCTCCAAACTGCTGAGCTGCCCATAGGCTGTGCAGTGGGCTCCAGGGTTCCAGCATCTGAGATGTCACCCATGCTGGGTTGACTTTGGTGATAGAGTTGTCTTTGACTCATTCTGCTCTTGTGAGTAACCCTAGTCAAGCCCATTGGTTCACCAAACGTGCCTGTACTTTGATCTGTTATGGGATCCCTTTCTGGGATAAGTAGACAAGTGTGTTGCATCTCCACAGGAAGTTTTGTAACACAGCACTCCTGCTCTCCCTGATCCAGCCTTCTGCCATGCCCAGGGCCTTCACCACAAACTTGCCCTCAGGAACAGACACTCTCAGCGTGTGATTAACTCCTCCAAGTGAGGTAAGTCACATTTGGGTATTTCAGGGTTTGGGTTCTTTCTGTTAGAACAGGATGGTGGGAAACAAGGCTGATCTGCTGGTGCTGGGGCAGAGAGGGGACAGAGGCTCTTACAGAAAGAGACAATGGAAATGGAAATAACAAGTCTGATAACGCAGACGGAGAATATACAAACACAGGGAATTCTTCTACGTTTTCTTAATCTCTGTATTATAATTTGCCAACTGCTCTTCAGCAGAGTCGATGCTTCTGGCAGCATCTTTCACACCCCTTCTATAGGGAAGGAGACACACAGTCAGGTGCTGAGCCTTCGGTTAGCAGTTACCACCACTATCTTGAAAACATGTCCTGTGTGCCACTTCCTCATCTTCTCAGCAAGCAGCATCCTCTTCTTTCGCAACCCTTCCCAGAATCTTAAGGTCGCTGTGGGGAATATACCAGCAAGCAGCAAACAGCCTCTTATCACTGCTGTGCTCCAGGACCTCAGATCACCACAGACACAAGCAAGCCTACATCTCTAACTTGTGGGAAAGGAGAGGGTAAAGAATGTATGAGAAGAGAAATGGCAGTCGTACTTCCCTAGTGGGTAAGCAGCAGTATCCATATGCACGGACAACTGTGTAGGAAAAGGGTAACCAAGTTCCTTCAAGAAACTGCAGAACGGACACTCTGATATCTGTTTTCTTTTTCAGCAATGACCATTGTTACTGCACAGCCACTGGTTTATTCCCCATGTTGAGCCCCTCCTCCAACTTTGGACACACTTTCCTTCAGGAAGCTCTGCTTCCTCACGTGCTAGGACAGGAGACATGACAGTACCATCCATGCAGCATCTGCTCTTAGCTGCCTGACAGCCCGAGCTAAGAGGATCAACCCGCTTTCTCTTCCAGTCTAATGCACAGGGTCCAATCCAGCATAGGAACAGAATGGGCTGTGTTACCAGTTACAGTGAACTATGGTACCCCTTTGGGCTAACCTGGATCCCTGCTCTGAGAGAAAGCGCTATAACCAAATGTGATCTGAGAGGCAGATCACAGATTTGAAACTTGCTTTCTCTCCTGCTGTGTTTATAACAGGGCCCATGAACATGTGGTCTGGTTAGCAGTGCTTCAGACAACTCACCTGGGAAGAAAAGCATCTGCCAGCGGGAGTCAGTGGGGCCCCTCCTAGGCTCTGTCCTCTGCATGGATACCTGGGAACCCTTCAGTGAGAACCATGTCTATGGGGAATTTACAGTTCAGGTTTCCCATGAGCACATCAGAGACTGTCATTGGCCTTACTCCACAGGCCAGGGAATAGCTGACCACACTCTCAGTATAAACTCCTTCTATTCTTTGAACCACCACCACAAATGACTGAGCCAACACACATATACACATATGACCTAAAGCACGGGGAGGGGTTGCTGTCTGCTATAGCTTCAGTATCTATTGCTGCCCCCTCTGAAATTCACGACAAGTACGGGGTGAGGGCTAATGGTAACTTACCCATGTCATGCAAGCCACTGCAGAATGGCTTGCAGCAGTAGGTTTGTTCTTTGCCATTCTCCTGAGACTTAGGCAGGGCCTCCTGTGAGGCTACAGGGAAGTAAGGCAGCCCTACCTGGTCCTCACCCTCCCACATTCCAACCTGTCAGACCAATACCTTTTTCTTCATGAATCACCCACTTCATGGCATTCTACTATGGGAGCAGAAGTGATGGTGTTCCTGTGTCTTTGATTAACATTATGTGGTGCTGAGTTATTTTATTCTTGTGAATTTTTATTCAAAGGACACACTAGGGGGACACAGAATTTTAAATTACTAAAGTACTTTTTAAAAAGTCAAATTCTATACCTTTTCAGTGAAAAAAAATAACTTCACATAAACAAAAGTTGAGAAAAATACCCATTGTGTTAAAAGCTAAAAGGAGCTGGTTGGGATGGATGAGATGAATGGATAGATGGATGGATGGATGGAAGAGAAAGGGACAGAGAGGGGCAGAGGGGCTTTTTGGAGAGAACAATAACTAAGGTCCACATATAGAAGACAGCCTGTGGCTGCTCACTACAGTCTGTTTATTAGCTTTTAAAATGTAAAAAGGCAAAGGGGAAAAAACCCATATGAGACACCATAAATTATATGATGCTCACAAAGGCTAGAACATTTGCCAGCTGCTTCTTTCTAAGATGTTCACAACCGGATTCTAAACATCGTCATTTTTTCGTGTGTGTGAGTGTGTGTGTGTGTGTGTGTGTGTGTGTGTGTTTCTGTGTCTGTGTGTGTGTGTCTGTGTGTTGTTCATGCACACATGTGTAAGCCAGACAACAGCTTGGGGAAAGAGCCCCAAGAAGAATGTCATTCCTCAGGTGCTTCACCTCCCTGCTTTGTGAGCAGGGTCCTTCAGTGGTCTGGAGCTAAGAACACGCCTCTGCCTCCCAGGCTGAGCTGGGACTGCAAAGTGCATCACCACCTCTAGCTTGCATTTTGTTTGTAGTCAGAGGACCAAGTTCAGGTCCTTCCTTTCTCAACTATCTCCCCAGCCTTATATTTTGTTTCAACTCAAGAGGTACTCAGGGCTTCAAAGAAAAAGTAACAATACATTATAAGTAAACTCAAGACGGGACCAGAGCTCTCCTGAGAGCGCCCAGGCCCAGGCGGTCCTATCACTAGCAAACTTTGCAATCCCAAATCTTAGTGTCACTGAACTGTTTTATGCTGCTTTCTACCAGTCTGAAATTTTTTACTAATCAATGCTACCCGATAGGAAATGGCAGCTTCTACTTCTAATGCACACTACAAAGAGCAAGTACGTTATCATGCATGGAGTTCTCTGGATCCCTGAAAACATCTTCTTTGATATAAGCACTCTCCAGTTTCTTCCCTCTTCCTGCTAGACAAGGTAAAGTGTAAGGACTAACAGCGTCTGGCAGTGCAGAGGCTCCTGTAGGAGAGTGGAGAAGAGCAAAGCAGGAGAAGATACAGCACCTGCAAAGCACAAAGCTGTGAGCCCAGGGATGAGGAGAGGCTCCTGAGAACTAAGCAGACAGAAGCTGTAGGATGTGGGAGTCAGGCCAGAGGCTGAGGACCAGTGATCCTCACCCTCTCCATCAGCACTTATGCACGTACACAGAGCTCTGCAGGCAGGTAGCCTGCTCCACACTGCACTCAGCACCTTATACAATTTGCACACAGATCTCCCTTAACTATGGTTTTGCTTTCTCTTATCTATCTTCTATTACCCAGTATTCAAAGGGATATTCCAGAACTCATTCCTAAGTTCTAAATAACTTTATTATAGAATATTGTTATGATTGTTCTACTTTAGTAATTACAATTTCGAGAGTCCCTAATTTATAATTTAAAACTTCCAGTAGTAACTGCATGTATGGGAACCAGCATTGAGTATAGAAGGTTCAAAATTATTTACCTTTTAGGCATCTAATTAGGGTCTTAGGAAGCTGTCCACTATGAACAATAGGGAAAGGAGTTGTAGTCGAGTGTAAGCAATTAGAATCAATAGGATAATAACTAACTGGAAAAATGACTAAAAACAAAATCACCAAGACCTGTTATGATGGAAAGTCAGACTCACACATGGAAAGGAACCCGGCCTGTAAGACAGGAGTATTCCAGAGGAATATGTCAGAATGAAAACTGACGCAGCTCACAGCCAGACATCTGAATCCCAACTGGGCACTGAGAGCTAGTTTCCTTATTTATTTTAACGGATTCTGGTTTATACGTTGTCAGATTTTGTTGCTACAGATGCTGAAAGCTTTGTTATTTAAAATGTCTATTATATTTGAAATAGTATTACATTTCATATTATACAAACTTACATATCTATAAATTATTTATTGTTGTTTTAGAATTCTTATAAGAAAATTTAAAAATCACCAAGAGACTCAGAAGGTACTGACCAGATGGGCGAGACTCTATTCATATATGTATCTGTATACACTCACTATAGAAATAATCATTTTGTAAGCAGTCAGGGGATTATGTTTCCCTGGGTATGGATTTTACATTCAGTTTAACCTCAAAACTGCAGGTATTTGAGAAGTGACACTTCTTACTACACATTTGATGTCAGTTTCCTCCTCCCAGTTAATGGTATTGTCCTTTTCAAGAGCAAAGGCACTTGCATTCATTACTTTCCTTGTTGCCATGGCAAACACGTGAAGAAAAGCAGCTGACAATAAGAGGGGCTTATTTTGGCTCCTGGCTCAAGGGTACAGTGTCAAGATGGGAGCCTGGCAGGAGGAGTGGGAGGTGGTACAGACAAATGCTGGCGCCAGGCTCCCTTTCTCCTTCTTCAGTCCTCAAGCCCAGACCACAGGATGATGCCACCCACATTTACTGTGGGTAGGACTGCCTCAATTAACCTAATCTAGCAAATCCCATATACAAGTGCCCAAGTTTGTTTCCATGGAGACTCTACACCCCATCATGTTAACAATGCTAGCCATCATAATACTATTATAAATATTGTAAGATATTCTTTTAATTTAGTCAACTGTCAATCAACATTCCAAAGTCCATTAAGAGCTATGTTCACTTACTTTAACATAATCCAGCTGTGTTATTTTCCAGTGATGACCCCTCCAACCATGAGAGTCAGAGAGGATGTGAAAAACTGAGCGTAGGTGGTGGAAGTGGGAAACCAAGGCTGAAAACAACAGACTGGGTCAACAGTTTCAGACATCAACTACTGATGTGACTAATGTGTGGGGGACCTGCGGTCACCACGTCTCTGAGACAAAGCTGAGGCCAATGCTCAGGTGCTCATCCCCACAGGCCTGAGACCTGGGGTCTCTTTTACACAGTGGTCATTTCACTTTACTGAAAAAACACACACCAGACCCAAAGTCCTGAAGGGACAAGGCCAGGCAGCATTTCTCAGCACTGTCCCTAGCACCACACTGGACACATGGCCCCTGCCATGCCCACCAATCTAGACGGTGGCACCATTAGAAAACGGTGACTCCTCACTGTTCTGCAGAGTACATGGCTCTTCAAAGGCAGGGGAGAGTTAAAAATTTATAACAAGAAGGTGCATGAGCACACACACACACACACACACACACACACACAATTGAAAAAGTTTAAAATTAACTACAGCATTTAAATAGTCCTTTGCCATCTCTCAGGATGACAAATGAGAGGACAGCTGGACTTCCACAGGAGGCACAGAGGAAAGGTCACATGGGTTTCATTGTTTAATGGTGATGACTAGAAATAGATTCAATATATTTCTGATCACTAATTTTCTATGGTTGCTATAACTTCAAATGCAAACAGTACCAGCTACTAAGTGACAGACATCATGAGGAACAGAAAATTATTTTTAAAGCTTCAAAAACTCAGAAGTCGAAACCATGTGTTCTTAACACTATTAGCCAACCATCCACTCAAAGCCAACCGTCCACTCAAAGCCAGTTCTTTCGTACTGGCCAGCCTCTGACGAAGCCCTGAACTGGTTTTCAAATAACCAGTATTTATACAACATTATCACCAAATATGCTTATTAAGATACTTGGTCACAGTTTAAGGGAAACTTTGCTCTGAGCCCATTAATATAATCTTTCCAAGCCATTAGCCTAAATAATTAGGTACTAACTCAGATATTTTGTATGTACATATGTATTATATACATATATGTGAGTAAACCCTTGTTTGAGATGAATCCATCATGCCAACCAATGTCAGGTGTGCAGTCTGCTGTACTCTCTCTCCACTGCTATCCTGACATAACAGCTCATGGAAAATTATGAGTACTAAATGTTCTTAGCGCATAAAGCACCTCTAAACAGATATTTATGATAAAGTTTGCAGTGCATGGAATTTCAACCTAATGTCCCTAAGCCAAGCAACTCTGAGGATGCATGTGCCTTGAGAGTCATCACAGCTGCAAAGAGAAGTTGTCATGAGGCTCATAAAGGACACACTTGGCCAACTCAATGCCACATGTCAGAGGAATTAGACTCGTAACTTCACATGCACAGGCCCATCTCAACTAGCCAAACCCAACACAGCTTTTCAGCCATTTTTCAGGCGTTCTCCCTGGTTTGGGAGTCTAAGTGCGTCACAGAAGCCATGTTAAGTAAGTCATGAGGAAAATGCATTAGCAAATGCCCAGTCGTGGGAAGCCATGGAACTGTAATGTCAGAAGGACGGATACGATGTTATTACTTTGAATAGATGGTAAGGTTCACTCTTTCCTAAGTCCCTGAGCTATAAATTACCCTACAAAACAAAATCAATGTACAAGCACTACTCTTAAACAGATCAAGGAATGGAGACAGCACATGCTGTTTCCAATCACAAAGAGTATTTCTTCCTAGGGATTGGAGGCATGACTCAGTGATAAAGCACTTGTGTATCCCAGCACCAGGGTATAGGAAAGGATAAGGATGATGGTAGAGCAGGAGAAGGAGGTGGACGACGATGAGAGGGAAGGGAGAGGATAATGGGAGGAATGGGGGAGGCAGAAAAGGAGAGAGGTTAACAGCCCAGAGAAAGGCTGCATGCCCTTGGTCTTTCTAAAAGAACATACTGTGGCACAGCACAGCACAGCACTAACCTGGGAAGTGCTAGGATTACCAGGCACAGTAACTCTCAGTGTTAACCACACCACACACAGGAATGTTCTGCGTTCTTCCTGGACACCAGAAAGGCGCCCTGCATAACTTGGCAGTTATCTTCCAGGTGCCACATTTAACATCCCTTGCCTCTGAAGCTCTGTTCTGACCTGCCCTGGGTCCACTCTAATGTGTAGCATCAGTCACCCCAGCTGTAGGTGTTCTACCACTCAGTGAAGTCGTCAATTCCATGATATTCCAACAAAATACTTGTGAGCCCCAGACAGAGGTTGCCAGCAGTCTTCCGTCCAGTGGCTGGACAGTCCTACAGACTGTTCGACATCCTCTATCTCTGGTCAGGGGAGCAACATTATGGAAAACTCCAAGTCTCCTGATTCTACCACCAAAATAACTCTCCAAGTCAGACAACTTCGGTATCCTAGTCCACATCCCCCTACCAAGTAGACCTTCTCTGAGTCTCTCTGCTATAGTCACGTCCTATCCTGCCCTGTTTTCCATATTGCATTTAGCCACACCAGCCAGTCAAAGCTAGCCTCCTTTTTCTTGCCATTGAAAGTTTCATCCCTCCCATCTTTATCAATGTCCTCATTTCAACTCATTGTCCTGTGAGGCTATCAATCTGTACTTCCTACATCACCTGTGGCTGTATTCAGGAATGAGTTTGTCCCCTAAAGGGCATGTGGCAATGTCTGGAGACATTTCTATTTGTTATATCTGAGGGACAGAGGCTGTAACTAGTATCTGACAGGAACAGGTCAGTGGCTCTGCTCAATATCCTACCATACACAGGACAGCCTCCAGGAAGGAGACTAGCCAGCTCAAATAACTGACTGCAAATGACAGAAGCCCTTTTGAAAATCAATAAATGAATGACAGCAGAAAAGGTTTCAGTGTGACATTACCACACTCTCTTTATTCCTCTTTTGATTTCATTGTTTTTATATAAAGCAGTAAAAAAAAAATGGGATTATCCTCTTAAATTTTATCATTTGAGGGCTGGTGAGATGGCTCAGTGGGTAAGAGCACCCGACTGCTCTTCCGAAGGTCCAGAGTTCAAATCCCAGCAACCAGATGGTGGCTCATCACCATCCATAATGAGATCTGATGCCCTCTTCTGGGGTGTCTGAAGACAGCTACAGTGTACTTACATATAATACATAAATATTTTTTAAAAATTTGTCATTTGAAACAATTCATGTTAACAACACTTAAGCCTTAGAGGAAGTCATTAGTTCAACACTAAAGTGCTCATGTGTGTTCACTGCACAAGTCTGAGAAAAGTCAAGCATGAAGAGGAAAACTCCGTCCTCTCCCACCATTGACAGGCACCTTAATGGAATGGCCATCGAAGGAGACAGCTTTCCCTACTACAACAGTAAGGACTTTCTAGCTGCGGATTCTCATATCTACCTTTCCTCATCTCTGACACTGAAATAAACTCCAGATTCCTCTTCAGTAAAACAGGAAAGAAAATAACATCTACCTCACAACACTGTGTGAGACTCCAAAGTCTAAGTACATTTAGAATAGTATGTAGCAAGCAGTTGGGTGCCATCAATGAGGACCTACATAAAAACTCTTACATATAATTTCTCATACTTCTCAATTGAGAAAATTAATTTTATTTCCCTTAATTTCAAAGATGTATCATAAAATTAAGAAAATTAAAATCAACTTCAACATCTGTATATAATAATTTACAAATGCTTAGTTTAGACAGCACATTTTAAAAGCAAGGAAAGGCTTTAATATGCAATATTCATGGGAAACTCCCTTATCCCAGCTCTGTCTTATCCTGGAGACGAATGCCCTTGCCCTTACTACCACTACCACCACACCCCATCAGTTGCAGATTTCCATTCATTCTCATGGCCATCTGGCCATCCTCCTGTCCCTCCCCACACTGATTTTGAACCCCCCCCACTCTCCTCCCCATCTCCTCTCCCATCCAGTTTCCTTTCTCCATCTACTCTTATGACTCTTTTATTCCTCCTTCTAAGTGAGATCCAAGCATCCTCTCTTGGGCCTTCCTTCTTGTTTAGCTCCTTTGGCTCTGTGGAGTGTAGCATGGGCATCCTGTATTTTCTGGCTAATACCCACTTATAAGTGAGTACATACCATACATGTCCTTTTGAGACTGGGTATCTCAGGATATTCTTCAGATCCATCCACTGGCCTGCAAAATTCATGATGTCTTTGTTTTAATACCTAAACAGTATTTTATGTGTAGATGTACCATATTTTCTTTACCCATTCCTCAGTTGAGGGGCATCTAGGTTGTTTCCAGTTTCTGGCTATTATGAATAAAGCTGCTATGAACATAGTTGAACAAGTGTCCTTGTGGGATGGTGGAGCATCTTTTGGGTATATGCCCAGGAGTGATATAGCTGGCTCTTGAGATAGAACTATTCCCAGTTTTCCGAGAAACCACCAAATTGCTTTTCAAAGTAGTTGCACAGTTTGCACTCCCACCAGCAATGGAGGAGTGTTCCCCTTGCTCCACATTCTCACCAGCATGTGCTATTTCTTGAGTTTTTTATCTTAGCCATTCTGATGGATGTAAAACAGAATCTCAGACTTGTTTTGATTTGCATTTCCCTGATGACTAAGAACTTTGAAATTTTCTTTAAGTGCCTCTTGTACATTTGAGATTCCTCTGTTGAGAATTTTCTGTTTATCTCTGTACCTCCCATTTTCAATTGGGTTATTTAGGTTGTTGGTGTCTAAAGGCCAAGAATCTATGGGGGTGTCGTTAGCTGTGACTCACAGCATGTGAGATATGAAACCTGAAGAGGCCACTTCCTGTAGACAGGCAAGAACCCCAATGGAGTGATAGGGACAACAACCCACCCACAAAACTTGCAACCCCAAATGTATCCTGTCTATAAGAAATGCGGGGATGGGAAATGGAGCAGAGACTGAGCGAATGGCCAACCAGTAACAGACCCAATCTGAGAGCCATTCCAAGGGCAGGCACCAGTGCCTGACATTATCAATGATAATCTCTTATGCTTGCAGACAGGAACCTTAGCATTGCTGTCCTGACAGGCTCCACCTAGCAGCTGACTCAGACAGATGCAGACTCCCACAGAAAAGCAGTGGATAGAGCATGGGCACTATTATGGAAGAATAGGAGAAAGGATTGTGGGCCCTGAGGGGGGTGAGAACTCCACAGGAAGACCAACAGAATCAACTAACCTGGACCCTTGAGGCTCTCAGAGAATGAACCACCAACCAAACAATAACACAGGCTGGACCTAGGCCTATCCACACATATGGAGCAGACATGCAGCTAGCGGGGAAGCTTTGTCTGGTCTCAGTGTGAGAAGAAGCACCTAGCCTTGCAGAGACCTGATGTGCCAAGGTAGGGAGATATAAAGGGGGGCCCCCACCTGCTCTGAGGAGAAAGGGAGGGTGGAATGGAAGAAAAATTGTGGGAGGGGATGACCAGGTGACCAGGAGAAGGGTAGTGAGTGGGATGTAAAGTAAATAAATAAATAAATATTTTTTTAAAGATATAATGTTTAGCACAAAAGAAATAGGACTTTCAAAGATGCCAAGGAAGGCTGTCATCTGAAGAAGAATTTCACATATATAAAGTCTTCAATATTTACTGACAGCTTCTGAGATACTTTGTTAAAATGATACTTTCCAAGTAAATGATATAATAAATGTTTCAGTTCTACAAACCTTACATTACATTTATTATTGTCCAGACTTCATACAATCTATCTTTTTGGGTGAGAATAGGCATCAAGCCAGAGCTTCTCAGTGCTTGGCAAGTAGTCTATTAGAGTTACCTCTCCAGCTCCTGGGTTACAAAGTTACCTCCCCAGCTCCTGGGTTACAAAGTTACCTCCCCAGCTCCTGGGTTACAAAGTTACCTCCCCAGCTCCTGGGTTTAAGACAGAGTATGCAATCAACAGTAACTAAACAACTGGCTGGCTAGTCTTCAGTTCATGGGCCTCCCACTGCAGCCTACTGAGGCTGCAGACATGTAACCCAGCTCTCCTTCCTCCTGTCTGTTCTTCCCCCTCCTAAACTATCCTCTTAAACTAAATTGTAATATGTGTTAAGTAGTCAGCTTATTTTCTTACCTGTCACACTTTCGATTTCTTTACTATAAAGCAGAATTAATATTTAGCCCCCATTTAGATTTCTTCAGAAAAGTAAAAGTCAAATGAACTTCACTTTTGTGATAAACTTATTAATACATGTGTTCTCTCAAAAAAAAAAAAAAAAAAAAAAGGCCTAAATTTACTTAGAAATATGTGCTTGAGTGGTAGTTCAGAGTTTGCATCAGAACCAAAATTTCCAAACACGGAGCTGGAAAGATGA
>NC_034605.1:45024849-45035490 GCF_900095145.1 Mus pahari | reverse complement strand
TATTTAGCCCCCATTTAGATTTCTTCAGAAAAGTAAAAATCAAATGAACTTCACATATATAAAAAACTAAATAAAATATTTAAAAAAAAAAAAAAAAAAAAAAGGCCTAAATTTACTTAGAAATATTTTCTTAAGTGGTAGTTCAGAGTTTGCATCAAAACCAAAATTTCCAAACACGGAGCTGGAAAGATGATTGAGCAGTTAGGAGCACATGCTGCTCTTACAGAGGCCCCACCCCCCAAAGTTCCTAACATGCGAGCACGCGCGCACACACACACACACACACACACACACACACGCGCGCGCGCGCACCATCCACCATCTCCTTTAACCCCAGCTCCATGAGCTCTGACACCCCTAGCCTCCGTGAACACCCGAAAACCCATGCACACATCTCCACAGACACAGACAAACATATAGACAAACCCATGCACACATCTCCACAGACACAGACACACAGACAGGACACCTGAGTAAAATTAAAGTATAATCTTTAAGAAATTACCAATCCACAAGAAAACAGAAACCAAAACTAATGAAGCTTCCTGTCTAACAGGCTCTTACATTGAGACAGCAGAAGCGAGCCATAACAAGTACATACTACATACTACTGCATACTTGTGACGGTAATGAGTTTCTATTTGAAGATAAAGTAGTCCCCTAAAAACTATTACTAGTCATGATCCAATTCATCTCGAGATGCAGCACACTGCTCTCTGGAACCCCTGCTTCTTTGCTTCTTCAGGCTCTGCAGCAAGAAACCATCTTCCAGCTCCACTGCTCACTCTTGCGTTAGGGAGCCGCACTGCTCTGACACCCATGTGTTACCATTTCCTGCTACTAACTCATTCCTTTCAGTCACTGTTCAACCTACCATATTAGATTTTTCTGAGTGTATGTATTATTTATTTGCCTTGCTTACAAGACGCTGTTATCTAGATGCAAACAAGCCAGGTGAAGTTCACAGTTTCTTAGTATAATCGGGGTTCACATTTGGTTTAACTGTTTAAATTCTTCTTCAACTAGAATCGAATGGAGAGAAATCACATGAAAGGGTGGGAACACACAACAACACAGTCTTCTCCATTCACATAGCGAACCTCAGGCAGTTGCACACACGTCACACCCAGGGTATGTGCACAGTCACGTTACCAGCCGTGGCAGGTCAGCCATCCTCATTATCTGTGTGCTGGCACACCTGAGCTCCCAGCCCCTTCTGAGAAGCAGCTCTGTGGCTCACCGGCTGCCAGGCTGCAGTCCTGGGAGTCCTCCCCCACTACCTCTCCATGGCAACCGCAGCCACAGAGAAGCCAGTCCACCTCTTACGCAAATGAAAGGAGGCCACAGATGTCAGCAGTCATAACAGCCGCTTTCCCTCCAGACTTAATTTCCTTCTTAAAGTAACAGCTGCGCATTTCTTGGTCTCTGTTTTCGAACTCCTTTTTGAACTTCGGAAAATCAGAATTAAAAATGCATTTGTCTGACCTCTTACATAAGCTGATAGAAGATCCAGAGATGACTGTGTCCCGCTGAGTCCTGATCCCCAATTCAGTCTCTCTGCAAGACCCTATGTTTATCTGGTTTCCTAGATAAGAGTCCTTTAAGATTTAGCTAGGCCACAAATTGGCTACAGAGAAGGAATCAATGGATGGACCTTGACTATCTATTAGAAAGATCCCAAGCCAACCTTATCCAATATATACTGCCTCCTTTGGAGACTGGCATTTATTTAGAAAAGTCAAGTTATTTTTAATTGCTCTTTGAAACAACTAGTCCCCTATCTAGTAAGAATCGCATAAAGATCACAAATGATCAGAAACCTCTTTAGCTGTTAACACTTTGTATTTAAACTGTTTACGTTCCTGTCTTGGATATGTATTTAAAGACATAACACTGGTGCTTGCTTTGTATGGCTACAGAATCACAGTGGAAGGGTTCACAAATACACATCACATTAATAACTGATGAGCAACTATCAGGAACACTGGGATATGTTTTAATCTACATATTACAACAAAAATATGAATTTCTGCACATTGTTATTAAATATCTGGTCATCTCAAAATAAAGATTGTAACTGAAAAAGAATAAGGCAAACTTAAATAATGGTTTTAATAACCTCTAAAAACATATTTTTTAAGAGAGCACAAGTTGGAATTCACCCATGTAAATCAATAACAGAATAGTTCGTTTATATACACATGCATATGCATAAGTTATAAAAATAAGAAAACAAAACTTTCATTTACTTATTCCACAAGCATTTATGAAGTCCTATCAATGTACTGGGCATTGTGATGCCTGGGAACAGGTATGAGGGTCACTCGGGGCAATGAAGATGCATCTCAAGTAGCCAAGGCCAGCCTGGCTTGCCAGCCCTCAGCAGGATACCAGGACTATCAGACCAGAGCAGAATCAAGAGACAAAAGCAAAATGTGACCAACCCTGGCACCAGACCAGGCTGCAGGGAACCGGAGGGAAGGACGCTGCTGTTTCTAAAGTTCAAGTTCAAGCAGAACATCTGAGGGACATGAAGGAGACTGGTGCATCATGATGAAAGGAGCCAGACTTTCCCTTAGTTCAGATATCACAGCGACACACTCAGATCCATCCCCAAATTAAGTTAAATTACTAACTGCTCTGTTTCCAATACCCCACCTCCTACCACATGCCCCCAAATGCTGAGGCTGAGAGCCAGAACGTATTACACACAGCCGCCAGCTGCTAGAGTGAGCTGTGTAGTACACACATAGCACATGCATACCGGAAGCTCTTCCCTGTCAACCAAGCAATAGTGTGGCTTGTCATTCACTATCCGGCCGCGGCCACCTCATGGAGCTGAAGGGGCTTGCCCTGCATGCCCAGCCTGTTGTGCACACAGATTGTCCAGCTCCTGTCCAAGGGCTCGATTTCCAGAACTTAATCCTCAGAAACAAGGTACTCACTCATTCAGATACTATCTTCCATGCTAGATTATAAGGGCAACAACTAGATCTTATTCACTTTTATAACTCTACCATGAGAAATGCCAAAAAAATCTTAACTGAATGTCTTACAGCCTTCCTTTCAACTACAAGATCAATAATTCTAGAATTTTATTTGTGAGTCAACTTCAAAAGAGACAGGCAACTCAGGGGTGGTCTGCAGTGGAACTGACATCATCATATGCTTTTCAAATGTTCTCTGGAGTTTTTCTGTTTTTCTAAGCACATGACTGACTGAATGAATGCTATTTAAAGAAAACTACATTTTCAGTATTCCCACTAAATATTGTATTCATATGCTAACATAGATAAGCTACACACAATTCCCAAGTCTCTGGCAGTAAAGCACTGGCCTATGCCATCAGGCCAGAGCCCTAACATTACTGCGACATTTTTAGGACCTCTGATTCTGAATCTATGCATGTGATCATTGAAGGCACAAAGGCAAAGTCTGAAACAGACGTGAATTGTCTGACTTCCCAGATTCCTTCTAGCTCACACACAGGAAAGAGATGGGACAATTCACCATGCTGACTTCAGGAACTTAAGAAACTTTCAATCCTGCATTTATCACATTTTCCTACTGACTGTTGAGAAGCGTCCCAAGGAAAGAGTTAGTCCTCCCACTCCTCCTCCCTGCCCCAGATTTAACATTTCTATCCATCATTCTCATCAACTCAGAAGGAGCTGTCTTACCAAACACTCAGCAGAGGAGCACCCTGAACAGCCTGCTACCAATCATAGTATCCAGGGCAGGAAGCCCACCTCCAACAGCAAAGCAGCAGACTAGCTGTCCTGGGGACCTGTGCCCCTCCCGCTCTTTCCCGCTGCATGGTGAGACACACAGATGAGCAGTACACCTAGAGCATCTCTCAGAGCACAGACTAAGTGGTAGAAGACGAGAGAGGGAGACTTGTTTGTTAAAGACAGGTGGATTGCCAAGCAGTTCAAACATGAGGTCTCTCTCTCTAGCAATAAATCCTTGTCTTCCAAGGGACAGTAACTCCGCTGGTTTGGGAGACATATCAATAATAAAATTACATAAAATTAATATTTTAAATCTATGAGTGTTTTATTAACTAAAAAAACAACTACATTCACAGACTTAAAATATATATATATAGTGGTTAAAATATCACTTGCATCTAAGGATGGCTTGACATTAGAAAAATATATACCCACAATATATACTCACTGCACAGAAAGAGCAAAGCAAGACAATGGTAGGAAGTCCCAACTTGCTCCGTGTAAAACACCTAGTAGGTCAGAACAAATCATTTCCAGAACTACAGAAAGAATATGCCCAGAATATCAACTGTGTCCACTGTGTAACTATGTAACTGAGGACGACCCAGGTCATCCTCCAGAAGAGCAGTCAGTGCTCTTAACCTTTGAACCATCTCTCCAGCCCTACTCACTACATGATTTTAGACAGACAGACAGGTAGATAGATAGCTTGAAAGAATAAAATGTCATGCTGTGTCTTCTGATTTGTGGCAACTCCTCAGGTAACAACACTCACACTTCTACTTTCAGTAGAAACAACAACCCCAGCACTTCTAAGGCTGAGCTACAAGGACAGTGAGTTTGAGACCTGCTTGGTTATACAAAGAGATAATGTTATTAGTAAATAAGGAAGTGAATAAACAATAGATTTTTACTAGCAAAGAATTTTAGGATGTGTGTGTGTATGTGTGTGTGTGTCTGTCTGTCTGTGTACACTGTATGTCTGTGCATGTGGAGGCCAGAGACAATGCTTTCCCCTCAATAGCTCTCTGTCATAGCTTCTGAGGCAAGGTCTCTCACTGAACCAGTAGCTCCCCACTGCTTAGGCCGATGGGCCAATGAGCTCCGAGGATTGGCTTGACTGCCTGCCTCTCATTCCTAGCTCTTCTGCATGGGCACTAGGTTCTAGTGCCTGATTGACAGGTACTTTACCAACTCAGCCACTTCTCTAGTGCAAAAACAAGTGTTCTAATTGTAGTTTTTTCTTTTCAGATTTATTAAATAGATACCCCATTGTATACTGTAACTTTGGTTATCAATGTTTACTGTAAATATGATTTTATAATGATGTATATAATTATCAAATATCACACCCTCCTAGGAGGCAGCAGCACTGAAGAAATTCTCATTCTGCCCTGCATAGTATCCCTAGCACAGAGACAAGATCATGAAAACGTGAATTAAGCATGAAGACGGAGGCCAATAAGGGTGGTGTTCAACTGGAGACGCAGCCAGCACTACTGCTCCTGCTGATAGTGCAGATAGCCTCGCTTCTACCCACAGTTCTGCCAAGGCAAAATAAACACAGTCCTAAATCTAGTATTTAAGATGGTAATTTTTCCTTGAAGTTATTGCAAGACAGATATTATTAAAAGCAACAACAAAAACGTATGCCAGCCCCAAATGCTCAAATTTCTAATGAAGAAGAAAAGTGGTAATTTTTTTAATAAAAAAATGCACCTCAGTAAATCACGCATGTTAACTATAAAAGGAGGGAAAATAGCAAAGGTTCCATAATATCAAGCAGATACAATGAAATCACCTACTTACAGCCAGTTACTATGGTCATGTGACAGCACTAGAGGCCACTGCACTAGCACTGACTGGAAACAGCAGTCATCAGGAACAGTGAGGAGCACCAGAAAAGTGTGCCACATCACACTATGTCAACTGTGCTGTACACTTTACATACATGTGTACATATTTGTACAAATATGTGTGAATATTTAAGTGTAGATGCACATGTAGCTTAACGAATACATGAACTATTATGAATGACCGATTCTTGTGAGTATATGATCTTCCAATTATTCTTCAATGAGTATAGATGAACACACTGTCATTTCTTCTGCCATGGAGGGAGGAAGGGACACCATACTGTTCTTCCTAAAGCACGAACCCTCGGATCAAGCTAGTTTTTTAGGGTGTCTTCAGGCAAATGACTGAACCAAGTGTAACACTATAGAACACTTCAGACTGTCACCAACATAGAAAAATGAAAGTAAATGAATGCAGAACAGGCACTTTTTATACACTGCTGAGAGCTGAGAGCTAGGTGAACACAAAAGCCATTAGCTTTCAAGTGCAGTTATCTCTACTTGGACAGGAAAAGGCAGGGTGACCCATTTTCCTGGTACTAACCATTGGGAGCTCACACTTCTGCGTGAGGTTAATGAAAACGCACACCCCTTAAGTGTTACTGTTCTAGTGAGAATCCTCATCAGAGGGAAAAAATAACGCTGCCCTTAAATAGCCAACAAGTAGTGTGCCAGCATCAAGATGCTCATCCCACTGCATCTGTGCTGAGGCCGAAAGCCACAGGCCAGCCGAGCAAGCGGTTTCTCTTCTACATTCCCATACCTTCCCCATTGCAGGGGAGCAATAGGGCTGGAAAAGGAAACTCGTTGTTCTTCTCTCTCCAGACATACACACATAACCTTCAGCCGCAGCACCCTGCTGCCTCCCTGGCTGTAATCAAGGCAAGGTTCTCCCTTTTCTAAGCCCTTTAGAGCCTCTTCACTGTGAGCCAGTGCCTAGTGAGGGCTTGGGACTCCTCTGCTGGGCTCTCAGCAGGAAACAGGCAGGCACTTCATGCTCTGTCAGCACACAGTAGGGCAACTCACTGAACTTGGTGCTTCCCTTCCCATGAGCCTCTTCTCCTCACTGTTCACATCTGCCCACTGCTGCTGCTGCTCTGACCTTCCACAAACCTTATAACAGGAAACACAACTTTCCAGTGAACCAGAAACTGTCACTGAGGATACAATTTTTTAAAAAGAATAAGCTACAATTTGGCTAGACAGAGCACCGAACAGTCCTGTCCACAAACCACATTAGGAGATCAGTAACGAACCATGTACCTTGTCTCTCACACACTCTGTTCTGAAACACCAAGGGAAATAGGTCAGTGCAGAAACTGCCTCCCTTCCCCACCTCTAAGGACATGTGGATTAAAGCAGCTGCCCAGAAAGTCTCCTGATCTGCAGGGTGGGTGCAGGAGTGGAGTGGGCGGGCGCAGTGGTTAAGAGCACAGAACACTCCTGCAGAAAACCTGAGGCTGGCTCCTAACACTCATGTCAGGAGGGTCACAATCATCTGTAAATCCAGTTCAAGGGCATCTGATGGCTCTTACCCACTTGGGCACCTGCACGCTTATGCACATACCCACAAACAGGCATGCACATACACATGTAGTTTAAAGTGAAATCCTTAAAACTGTAAAATATAAAGGCATTTAGTCCAGATACAGGAAGTGCAGTTTTTCTAAAAATGAAAAACCACAATTTTTTCAAAGATGTGGTAATGAGATCTTTACTTCATCCCACGAGGTCAAGTTCTAACCCCGGGTCTTCTTAGGGCAACATTCCCAGCCACTTCAGCACCAGTGGCTACATCATAGCACTGGCTGCTACTGGGACAGAAAGGGTCACCAGTGACTCACCTGGGAGGAATCCCTTGTGTTGAGCTAAAGAACAAGAGGAGGGAGTGAGCTGAGATGACATAATACAGCGAGCGTGACAAGGAAGACCCGAGGCTCATTTCTGGTTCTTGACAAAGAAAGACATCTTAGACTCATCTCAAAAGGTGGTTCTGATTTCTGAGACAACGGATGGATCTCAGGAGACACACAATTAGTATTAGCACCGGCCACCACCTTCAGAAATGCTAACTTTTTAAAACTCATCAAATAATGCCCTGTGCACAGACATCAGATAACTGTACTTACTTCATATACAATGGGCATTTTATAAAAAGATCCTCATATTTTAAAGATTACAACCTTCAACGGTGGCAATGTGTGTGCTACAGAAGCCATCAGAAGTCCTTTCAGACACTTCTCGAGCTTCTTAGGCATGTCTTCAGTACTAAAGATAGACTAGGGGAGTTTACTCTGTCATGGATAAACCTAGCTCCTATTCCACCTGAATGACATTTTTTTTTTAATCCCAAGCTAGGCACAAACCAGCGTCAGGAATTTCCAAGCCCTGTTCTCAGCCTAGAGGCCCGAGTCATATGTACCAATTGCTGAGCTCTCCCTAGAGGCCTGCCTGCATCAGATGTACCAATTGCTGAGCTCTCTCTCTAGGGTAACCCACTCTCTTTTGGAAAGTCCCCACGCAGGGCTTGAACTCATTCTGAAACAGAGGCCACCTTTCTCCTATCAGTCAGGACCAGCTTATAGGAAAGGACAGTTGCAGGAAGCCACAGGGAGGGGCTCTCTCCTAGGACTGCTGCAAAGCAACTGCAAGTGTGATGGGAGCGGGGGTGGGGGCGACAGCTAACCAAGAGTTTACAAACATTAAACACTAACAATAAAGGCTTCCATCTCTTAGCAATTGTAGTGATATCCAGTCATGTTCCACACTTTCCCATAATTCTGCCCTGCCTGAAAGAAACAGTGGCTTGAGTGTGCACTCTAGCACATAAGTGTAGTTCGATAGATTTTCTCCCCACGGAATATAAAACACACGTGGACACACACACACCTAGAGAGAGAGAGAGGGAGAGAGAGAGAGAGATACCATACACCACAGATATATTTTACCTATAAACATAGCTTATATGTTTGTATATACATATATATATGCATACACAAAGAAAAGACAAAATTAAAAAAAAAATAAGCCAGATGTGGACTTACATAGATGTAATTCCAACACTTTTAAAGGTGAGGCAGGTGGTTCACAAGTGTCAGATCCAGGGTAGTCTAGGCTACATACTGAAGCCTGTCTTACATGTTATTATTTATTTACTTCTAAAAAATAGCATAAACCATAAATTTGAAGTGGATACTTATTGGTGGGAAGAAACCCAATATAAAAGCTAGCTTCCTTAGCAGTATTTTTCTTTCTAGATTCTACTCCAGAAATATCTTAAAGAATTATAAAATAAAAATATTTATTTCTTTTTTAAAAAACCTGAAAATTGTATTAAGTTGTGACATAAACACACAGATGAACAAGTAATGGGCAAATATGCAAACACATTAGTGAAAGAGTCAGTCCACCTCTCTAGGCCTCATGAGGAACAAACTGTTCTTCAGAGAAAAGGGAGATCCAAGAGTAGGACCAGAAGTTCTGGGGTGGGGGACAGGTGGGGAGCAGGAACCGAATAAGCCTGGAAACCAAGGCAACCAGTGCCAGCCCCACAGACAGCTTCAATCTTTCCAGTGCCCACGAGTGGCAGACTGCAATGCTCTCCACATTCACACGTGACATGTCGCACACTGACGGGGTAGGCAGAGCTGCAACTTGAAGTCTCACCATGGTTTTCTCTTGCTAGGGTGCTGGATGTAGTAACCCTGAGCATGGGGTAGGCAGTGTGGTCTGGCAGAACACAGACAGTTCCCAACCTACCGCACAGCAGCATCTAGGCTCGAGCACGCTTCTGCTGAAAACAGGTGGCTTTCCACCCTCATTCAGTGCTATAAGCCAGATTAAATTCCAACTCCATAAGTGACATCTAAAAGAAGTAAGATGTCCCAAAAGAATATTCCTTCGTTACGCAGTATTAAAAGAAAGAAATAAATAAAAGATTCAAGTCCCAAGTAAATGCATGCTGGAAAAATAAAGTTTATTTACTATGACAACTCAACTTCGCCAGGAACAAATAAGTGTACTAGTTAGGGGCCCACCTGTTAAATTTGTCTGTAAATAACTTCACACTACAGGTAACTCATCCCTCCACCTGTCCTCCTTCCTACCCATAAGCATTCACCAGAGGCCACAGGCTGAAACCCACCTTTGCTACTTATGACACACACCTGTTATAAATAATGGGAGAGATGCATCCAAGACGTTAGAGACTCGAAATGAAGCCACTCCAACACTGGATGGCTTCCAGTGATGAAAGCGGCAGAATTACCATCAGGATAAGCTACAAAACATCACGCTGGCACCCCAAGCTCTGAGAGAGCCGGCAGCCCAGTCTGAGACAGAGGAAGCGCTGAGGAGGGGTGCAAACAGAGAACTGGTTCAGAGGACTGAGGGGAAGGCCTAGGCCAACATGAAGGTCTGACCTTGCACCTTACGGAGAAGCAAGGGCTCCTAAGGTAAATAAATTCATTAATCTTACATTTCCACATTTTCCTAAGATACCTACATTTCCACACCATATTCAGTAGTGCCTGTGTCACTGAATATCCTGCAGCTCAAATACAGGCTATGACTCTAGCTAGGCTGGGAGAATAAACTGTGCCCCTTCCACACGTACACCTTTATCACATACGCTCTGTTCCTCTGGATACCGAGGGCTGGTTAGACTCTGCAGTCTAAACCTCTCATCACACTGAACGGCTTCTGTATTTCACATGGCTAACACAGGATAAGCTATACCGAGCAGCTGGCATGCTCACTACACAATCAACATTGCACACACACATGCTTACATGTACACAACACACACACACACACACACACACACACACACACGGAACAGCATCGTCAATGAGCTAGCTAAAGATCTCACAAAACAAGTGAATGTCGCTCCTCAAACACAGACTACTTTTCCTAAATAATGTTAAAAGAAAAATACCTGATTTCAGTCCCTGAGGCTACTCAGATGAACGGGGACAACGCTCTTTTAGTCTGATTTGGGTTAGTGAGACAGACTTACCACGTAGCCCAGGCGGCCCTTAAACTTGCCTCAGACT
>NC_034605.1:45019257-45024451 GCF_900095145.1 Mus pahari | reverse complement strand
CAGTCTTACCTACAATAATATATAATATGTAATATATAATATATAATGGCATTACAGGCAGTCTTACCTACAATGGTGTGGCTTACCACACCCAGCCTACACAGACATTTTTAAGAAGCAAACATTACAACTTAGAACTTAACATTGAATTTCCAAATAGGCACCATTAGCAACAGGTCGGCTTTGCATGTGGATAAATATCCTAGGAATCACAAGAACACCCTGGTAATAATAAAAAGCAAAAAAAGTAAGCTCTGACAGAAGATGCAGACATTTGCGGGATTGGAGAGCTCATGGGTTTCGAGACAGCTGGACTACAGAAGGGATAAGCATCGCCTCTCCATCCTAAATGATCCTTGGATCCCCAGGAGGCACCGTCCTTTATTCAAGCAGTTTCCTTTCTTTATCTAAAATGAAGCTCAGGAGACCTCTGGAACATGCTGTACTCATGAACAGCACCAAGAGGCCCTGTCACCGTCAACCTCAAACCCCGATAAGGCCCATTTGTTCTATCATGAAGTCCCCAGGACCTTCAGAGGAGGTTAAAGGGTTGGACAAAATGGAGATGCCTAACTAAAGGAAAGCCTAGAGATGTGTAAGGGCAAAACAGTGTCAAAGCAGTTATTCTAAACTACGTAGCCGCAGCCTAACTGTGACACACAGCAGTGACAATGTCAGAGTGGTTATTGTCAACCATGGAGCAGCCGCCCAACTGCGATACACAGCAATGAGAGGCAAGCACACGGGTCACTTAAGAATTCGCATCTCCAGGCTGGCTCAGTAGTAGGTGCTGCTTCCTTGTAAAAGGAAGAGGCCGCTGCTCTAGATGGACATTTGCCAGGAGCCCCACACCACGGCTGATGCTCTTTCCAGACTGGTAGAGAAGCTGAAGTGTTCTGGACTGCTAAGAACCGAGGGTGCAGAAGACATTCCAATCTGGCCATCTGCAGCAACCCAGGCCTTGGCAATGGGGCCTCCAGCACTTCAAGGTATAAACAAAGGGAAACACCCTTTCCTTAGCCAACCACACCCAATGAAAGGGGAGGCTGGCCCAAGTGAGTGACGTGAGGTGTATGTGTCACAAGCCACACTCCTGAGTAAGCCCTGTGGCCATGGGAGCTGGAACAAGTTAACAGGCTACCAAGGGCCACTCTGAACTCCCAGAATGCTAAGGACTGCCAGGTAGCAGTACCTGAGACACAGCCAGCATGGAGTTTGGCATAAAGTTAGGTGTTTGGTTACATCAGTTTCTTCCTAGTTCCTAAGGATGCCTTCCAAAAACACTATTGCACCTGTTAGGGAAGCATGTAACCTCCGGATTGCTCTAGCCACAAAGTATCTGTGTGCTGGCCTAAAGCTGTGAAGGCTACACTTCAACACCTTTACTGAACAAAATGTATAACCTACACCTTGTAGGCATCCCAAACGATGTCATTTTACTAATTTATAAAGTACCACCAAGGTTTGCATGTTGTGTCCCCAGCTTGCACAGTGCAGCAGCAAGTGTAGGCTCTGGAGAGCCAACAGCAAGAACCCTACTGTGCTAAAGTTCTATCAGCCCCTGACTGACTTCCAACACGTATTGGACAGCAGGGACCAACAGGCCACAGGATTCGGACAGAAGGATTAAATGGGAGGGGGAGGATGAGCCTCCAGAATAAATGAGATCTCTGAAATGCTCCCTCTGGTAACTGCTAGGGAGGGACGCTGCATAAAAGATGCACGACATCCAGCCAAAAGTCACATTCCTTCATAAAAAGAAACTTTAAGGACGAAAAAAACAAATTACCTGCTCAATTTCAAATAGATAAATGTGGAAGGCAACGAGAGAGCCAGGCTTCCCAGCATTTGGAAATACAAGCACACTTTTACTAGGCATGTTGGCACCACCACAGTTGTGGTAGAGAGCATTTTAACAGGCATGAAGTGTTGAAGTTATAACATAGTTTTAATTGTTAATAAATCAGGTTTGAGATGTGCTATAAAAAGGTGTTTACGTGCTATGGCCAAGCTAACAATCCCTCCTCGATAATCACTGCTAGCCAAGAGTCCCTTACCACAGATGGGTGCCCTTCATTACCACGAGTTTACACAACATCAATTTACTGTAGAAATCAATGGCCTGCTCCAGGCGGAGCCTGCTGCTCAGTTTCAAGTACCACCATTCTTACTGTGCTCCAGTGGGGTCCTAGTAGCTCTTGGCCAGCCCTCCACCCTGTCAGCACCCAGAAGAACACACTCAGTCCATGAACTATTAAACAGAACATACAAACACAACCATTTGCTCTGACATGTCAACAGAAAACTCAAATTTCCATCTTCTTTCTGCTTAACCAGATATTTCCAAAGCTACCAACCACTTTGGGTGGAACACAGTACCCTGGCTCTCCACTCTCTCGGCAACCTCCTGGTCCTTCCGAGACACAGGTGCCACCTGCTGCTTCCATGATCACGGATCTACGCAGGTCCACATACTCACTAGGACAAACAGTTTTCTGATTCTGTGTGAATAAACTGCCTAATACCAGAGGCAGGGCAGAGCCAAGCTCCACACCACCCCTCACCACATCACTGATCCCGTTAGTCTGCTGCTCTCAGCAGCTCACCTAAGTAGCCACAGAAGCCTGTGAATCCGGAAATAAACAGAAGCCTCTAAGGCAGCAGAGTAGACATGGCTTCTGGGAAGGCTCCAAGGCAAAGGAGGCAGGCAAGGTCCAAAGCGACCCTAGCGGCAAGCAGAGGACCGCCTCGGTCCTGACTGCAGACTTCCATGATGGGGGCAATGGCAAAGCTCCCCAGGGATGTGACACTTCTGTACACACCACATCCCTAATCACAATGCTACTCTTGTAAAATTCAGCTAACTTTTTAATTTACAAATTAGAAATTTTTTCTTTAAAAAAAAAATCATACAATTGGTCAGCGTATTAAGCACACCAATTTGCCCGAGTTAATACTCATTAATAAAGTATTCTCACTCATAAAGCTAACCCCGCTTTCCCCGGCTACTACTCACTTCAATGGTGCCTTCACAGGAGCTTTTAATAGCACTTTATGGTGACACACAGCATGTGCATCAGACACAGTACTCACTGACGCCCGTGGAACACAGAACATAACTGCTTAAAGCTGTTGGATACTCCATTGTCCCTGAACACACCTGCCCTGCCCTGTGTTCTCACCCTCGCTCCCCTGCCAGCAGCCCTAAGACCTGCCTGCCCCACAGGTTACTGTGACAAGCAATGCTCTGGGAATCTCTGGTTAAAATAAACACTACATTGGCACTGGCATTCAGGAACAAATACAGAGTCACCAGAAATTCCAGGAAGCCTAGAACACTCTCTCAAAACACATCCAAAGTACAATTCACAGCCCAGCAAGCAGCATGGTTTGGTGAGAACCCTTTCATGGAACTGAGACCCACCAGGAAATGAGAAGCACTGTCACACACTTGTGCACACACACGAGTGGGAAGCACTGTCACACGAGCACACTTATGCACACACACGAGCATCCCACATGCATCTGCCCAGGTGATCGGCTATAAAGACATTCGGCAAAACTAGAAACTTGGGAATCAAAAAGCAGATTTAAAGGAAAGATTAAGAAATGTGTAAGTAGATAAGCCACATCTATCCATTTTGGAATTTAATGTTCACTGGGAGACTCCTGTTGATAACACTGGCACAGCAATGCATCAACAGGTCCTCACCCTGAAGTGAACTAATACACCAGAAGTTCCTGCATGGCAACTGCCAGTGACTGGCTCCTGGTTAGTGACTACTAGCAAACTGACTGTATCTACCTACCTCAAAATACACAAAATTATATACAAAAAATTGAAACTTTAAATATAAAATTAACCATTATTTTAAATTCAAGGCTTCTTGCAATGTATAATTTGATATAGTCCTGAAAGGAGGGAGAAAATACTAATAGCTAAGATATGACACAGCATTATTAGAAATGGTGTCAGAGATGAAATGTCTTAAACTCTGTAATCAGAGAAGAACTAAAAGAAACAAATTAGAAGCTTTAAAAGAGTATTAGGTGACTGCATGATTAGGACAAGAAAATACCAACAGCCCCCTCCATACACAGATACAGACATAAACCTTCTGTATAATAAAAACGGTCCATGAACAAAATCCGAGTGCAGCCTGGGAGAGCCACCGGGAGAATATGACGGAAAATGTAGTAAAGCCCAACCGTGGGAACCCCCCTTCATGGGGAAAGCAGCCAGCTGGCAAGCACAAGCCACCCCCAGGCAACGCCCCGAGAGGAGGATGAGCAGATCATTCCCAGCTAAAGGCAAATGTGAGCGAGACACTATCTTTTACCTCATACAACATAAAACTGTGAGGCTCAGGTAAAGAGAAAGAGGTGCCACCAACAGTGGCTCTTCTCACGGTATACAGGACTGGGTGCGAGTGGGTAGGGAAGGTGGTGGACCCGGAAGGAGTTGGGAGGATGGCAGTAACCATGATCAAAACACATCGTACAAAGTTCTCCAAGAATAAAAACAAGGGAGAAGAGAAGCAAGGAAGCTAGTGTGGACTGGGAAGTGGGCTCAGAGAATAAAGCACTTCCCACGCGTGTGTGAAGACATGAGCACAAATCCCCAGGGCCCACTGAAAGCCAGGGATGCTAACGTGCTCTTAGATCGCAGTGCTCCTATACTGAGATGGAAGGAAGAGTCCCTGAAAGTTTGTAGGCCAAGCTAGCCTGGCATACACAACACTGAGTATCAAAGAGGCTCTGTGTCAAGCAAGGTAGGTGACATGACAATGACACCCAGAGTTCTGTGACCTCCGCATACATGTCATGGCATGCCTGCATTCACACACATGAATACACTACAGGAAAACAGGAAGGGAAGGAGGGAGGGTGGGAGAGAGGGAAGAGTTGTGTTCCCTAAAACTAAGAGTGTGAGCATGCTTCGCCTCAGGAAGTACAATGTGAAGACCCTGACCTGTGAAAAGAAAGGCATCAAAGCAGTAATAAACCAAGATGGAGAGAGAGGTCAGTGAAGTCCTTGCCTTACAAGTATGGGGAGTGGGTTCTAGTTCTACAATGCACATAACAAACCCAGATACAGAGGCACGGGCTTGCTACCCCAGCACTGAGGAGGAGGGCAGTCAGCACTGAGGAGGAGGGCAGTCAGCACTGAGGAGGAGGGCAGTCAGCACTGAGG
>NC_034605.1:44981619-45018812 GCF_900095145.1 Mus pahari | reverse complement strand
GAGGGCAGTCAGCACTGAGGAGGAGGGCAGTCAGCACTGAGGAGGAGGGCAGCCAGCACTGGGGCACTGAGGAGGAGGGCAGTCAGACCACTGGGGCACTGAGGAGGTTGCCCTCTGGCCTTCCCATACATGTACATATTCATGCATGCACACTATATACATGCACACATAAAAAAAAATCAATAAATAAAATAATATACCAAGTAAAATAACATACCAAAATTACATAATTTTTAAAGACAACAAAAACAATGACTTTGTTCTACCAAGGAACAAATTCTAGAACTGTTTGCAACATAAATATGTATACCTACAATCTATGTGTAATGACCTTTAGCAAGTCCACGCCAAGCTCTGGCATGAGACAAAGAAAACAGTAACGTATCCGGCAGCCCATCCTATATAACCAATAATCAGCAATCTGCACTCTCTCTGGATAGTTAGGGTTCTAAAAACAAAGATGTGGAAGATGAAGCTGCTATTTGCAGCTCAGAGAGCACACAGAGACCAACTGACCTCAGATCCGTGGCCTTTTCCATGTAAATGAAAGAGGAACCCTTTCTTCCTCTTTGAGGGGCTTCCCCTCAACTCGCCCCCTCAGAGCACCAGGATCTGAGTTCAAGTTGCTTAACTATAAAGTGAAGAAACTGAGTAGATAGCCACTTTGAATATTACACTCTGCTGTTTTCATAAAACTGAAAAAAAATAAAATAAAATAAAATAAAATAAAGCACAATCTTTCCACCATTTCCATGATTTTGTTCAACACAAGCCAAGCTTTATTGCCAGCCAGCACCTCCAGGTGATCAACATGCTCTGACAGTAGGGCACAGCCATTGACTTCTGTCCAGCCCAGCAGCCCATGGAGACAGTGCCCAAGCACAGAAAAGCATCTGTCATGTTTCTTCCACAGGAGAAACATCATCCTATAAAAATACTACCTCTTCAAGGGTGAAACACAATTTACCTATTTCTGTGGTTTGTAGCTGTCAATGAAACCCTACTCAACAAAGGGGGATTCTTTAGTATTTAACTTCTCTCCTTAGCCAGAATCCTAATTTAAATAATTCAATTTCCAAATTTCCTCCACAAGGAACAATTATGACAAACAGGGTGAAATGCACTGGTCTAGAATCCACTTACAGAGCAGAGCTCTGATGCCCAAAGGACATCACTAAGACTTCACATCACTAAGTCTTCACAACACTGGACAGGGCACTGGAGAGATGAGTCAAGAAGCGAAGAACACCAATAGCTCTTCCAGAGAACCTGGGTTCTACTCCTAGCATTCACACAGAGGTTCACAATGGTCTGATCACTCCACTTCCAGGGGATCTGACTGAAGGCCTCATTAGCCTTCACAGATATGTGTAATGTATAGATGTACATGCAGGCAAAGCACTCGCACACATAAAATAAAAATAAACCTTAAAAAACAAAAACAACAACAAAACCCCAGGACTCCAGGATGGCCTCCGGGCTGTTCACTGACTTGAGAAGAACCCACTATCTACAGTAGCTTAACCCTGTTATCACCACCGCCACCGTCAGTCAGGGCTGAACTCCAACAAGCTAGGGTGCTAATTAAGCAACAGATAGATCCCTATGAGGCTCTACTAGTGGTTAATAGTTAACTACTAGTAATTTCAAAGTGTTTAAAGCATTTCCAAAATAAGAAATAAAAAGAAGGTTCAAGGTACCAAGACTATCCTTGGAGATGCCTAAATACAAAACACTCTTCATCCTGGCCATGAAATGCCAAGGACCTGACACTAGTTGTTAGGATGCAATGGAGACTGAAACCTCTTCCCGGAGCCTGCTCCTCCAAGCAGCATCCCTCCTGTTAGCCACTCACAGCATCCTCCTGGTCCACAGGGCACATCCCGAGACAGTCACAATGATATGACATGACTTTTACTTATTTTTCTGCATTAAGAAAAGTTATTTTAAAAAAATCAGGAGTTTTTTAGCTCCAGGAAGGACATAACACACCCTGAGCTAGTGGCTCATGCCTGTAACCCCAGCACTCAGGAAACAGAGGTGGTCAGATGGCACAGAGCTCCATGTGCTCGCCTATATCCATGTGGAGCTTACAGTCATCTGTAACTCTAGCTCCATGACACCTGACACTCTCTTCCAGCTTCTTGGGGCACCAGGCACATACATGGTGCACGGACAGACATGCATGTAGGAAGAGGACCCAAACAGATAAAAGTAGAATTTAAACTTAAAAAGATTATTATAAACAAAAAGCCGTGTTTCCTGTGAATGCAGGCTTGCGGCTGTGTAAGATACTGAGAATAAATGATAGATGGATGCTCACTCAGCCATGACAAGACTCAAAGAACACATGGAAGAAGGCTAGAATAAACTGTAAGACATGGACAGTAAGGAGAAGGGTTGTGAAATGCATTCTGGGAAAGAAACAAGGGCTGCCATCATGATGTCATAGCAGCTGCAGGTGACTGCAGGAGAACAGGAACTCAAAACCAGGCTAGCTCAATTGTACAATGCATGCCTAGAATGTGTAAGGCCCAGAATTTAATCCCCAATTTGCAAAGAAACTGGGCACAGGCCAGGGCTCATCGATGAAATATTTCATCCTGATTGACAGATTCAGGGAAAAAAGAAGTCACCGTTGTCAGTCATGTATCCACCCTGACTGCACCAGGCTCCATGGATATTCCCAATCCAGTCCTACATATGGCGCCAGTTAAACTCAATGGGTCACAACTCACAGCACCTGCCTAAGTACCTCCATAAGACATGGCTGCGGCTATCCAAAATTCCTACATAGACAGAGAAGGTTGTCTCCAGGCAGGCCTCATTTCTTACTGCAGAGCTACTGGCAGCGGTGCCAAACTGTCTCCCCTCATCTCCAACCAGCAGAGCCAGGCCAGGCACATGCCAGGCTGAGTACTCTGGTGCTCCCTACCTAAGTACTCTCTGCCTAGTACCCCAGCTACTACTCCTTAGTAACAGATCTTAGTAATGATCTTGCTTGTATCAGCTGCAAAGCTTCTTGTTGCTTACTATCTTTAAACACAGAGACCCACCTGTAAGGGGGACATTGAGGCAGAAATCAGTATTTTTCCACAAATTCCGTCCCTGAGTTTAAAGGTCCAGAGAGTTTGCAACCAAGAATCCTGAGTCAGAAACTGGAGAGATGGCTTAGTAGGGAAGCGTACTGGTAAAGAATAGTGGCTGCTCTTCCAGAGGACGGGGTTTGATTCCCAGCACCCACATGGCACCTCCCAACCGTCTCTATCAGACTCCAAGCCTAGGGGAGCTGTAAAAGCAGGCACCAGGGACACACAGACACACATGCAAGTAAGACACCTATACATATAAAAATAAATGTAGTAAGTAGATAAGAAAGAACCCCAAGTCATCCAGCTTCATTACTGTAAACCTGTGCCAGCACCGCCCTGCCCAGAACTACAAACCAGTCCTCCCCATCATCCAGCCAAGCTGGCGTGAGGATTAAGATGGGACAGGCATTTAGACTACCAGAGGAGAATGACTGGCAAAAGAAAAGAATGTCACTTTTATCAAAACTGGAGCAGGATTCCTACAACCTAATCCCAAAACAGGCTTCCATGCAAAGAGTTTCCCCATGGCTCTGGTGTGAATTTAAGACAATTAGATACATTGGTTTTTTCATTTTAGGTCATGGCCTTTGGTTTATAAAAGGCAGAATTTCTACCAAAAGGTGACTAGCAAATATTTAATGAGAAAACTGGTAAAGGAAAGTCCAGAACAAAAAGGCAATGCCAGTTAGACGGGCACTGGGTTAGGGATGTACAACTGGCGAAGGGTAGTCACATATTCCACAGTGCAGGGAAACCAGAGATGTGAAACACTGCTAGTCCCAAGCATTTTGGATGAGGGCTACTCCCCTACACACACATGCCTTTAACCAAATGGGCGTCTGGGCCTCCTACCATCTAGGGGTGCCAGAAGAGGACAGACAAAAGCCCCCTCCTTCCTGCAGCCCAGCCCAGCAAGCTTTCCATCTACAGAGGGGCAGTCCTGCATTCTGAAAATTTTGAAATTATAACTGATTTTATTTTTAGCTGAAATCAGAACAGACAAATGAAAATAGAGAAATGCATGAAAAATAGTAAATCTCCCATAGCTTACAGCCAGCTTCAGATGTATGTTAGGACAAAGGAGCAACGGCGATCTCTCCCCTGACAGAGGCCTGTGGGGGTTCTCCACAGCTCACTCTTCACCATGGGTCTGAGACATGTGCATCAACAATTATTTGAAAATATCAACAATGATACTCAGAGCAGAAATGTCACCTCCACAGAATCTAACAGGCAAGGGAGCCAAGCTACTTGCCAGTGCCCACAGTTCATCTTCGTCCGTGCTGGCACTGAGAACCCATGGGGGGGAAGCTTCACTGGTTCTGCTTGCTGTATGCCTTTGTAATCTAGTAAAATCCATGGGCCCTTTCCAGACTGTTTGTAAATGCATAAAACGCACAGGATAGAAAAGGAGCGATTATGCCAAAATATAGTCCTCAGATATGAAAACGTGAGAAATGGTCCTACATGTTGTTTCCTTATGAAGCTGAACAGCCAGTAGCTTCTGCCTTCACCAGGGAGCTATCACAGATCAGCACGCTACAGACACACTGAGTCTTCAGGGTAGGAATTATCTGCCCCCTGCCCCATACTGCTGTGTTCCATAGCCTCTTACCCAGGATGCTTTGCAGGAGAAAAGTAATAAGTAGAATTTACCATGCAGAGTTCATTCCTCACATCAAGAGTATTTAAAAACAAAAGAGTAAAAGCACTTCCTACAGTTAGTTCAAACTTCAAAGTCTTTTCTCTTTACAGTCAAACTTGCTCACCAACCATATGATTGCGTTTTGTCCAAATGTGTTTATCAGGAGCATAACCTTCCACAGCAATAAACTACACAAAGGAACATGGGTCCATGGACTAAGGGTTAGAAATTTTTAATTTTTGACATTAATTCACTGTACAGTCATACAAAAACAATCGTTGATCAATAGGGGTGAACACACAGTGAGAGCAGGAAGAAATGGATACAAACAGATACTGTATCTCTTACTTGGTTGTTAACTAGTAGACAACCAGAGATGCTCAGCAACCAGGAGTAGAGGGCATTTCTGAGGAGATAAACGGTGCAGGTAACACCCTAAAAGATGAAAGAGCTTCCTGTGAAAGAGGCTCTTCCTTTTATCCACTGCATAACCCAGTCACCCACTGTGTGTCTGCTATTGTTCTCACACTAAATGCACCCCAAGTCTCTGAAGCCCCCATCCCTATGATATGTAACTCAGCAGCCCTGTGATCCCTGATCCCCACAATATGTACCTCAGCAACCCTGTGGCCCCATCCCATGACTCACACTGCCATCTGCCTGCACTGTTCCATCTACACAGATGCTCAGAGTCCCTCTTCAAATCCCAGGCAGTCTACTGGAGAAAGATGTTCCATCAAGCTATACAGCTGCGTGCCGGTGTGGTGTGTGTGTGTGTGTGTGTGTGTGTGTGTGTGTGTGTGCGCGTGTGTGTTCGTCCACATGCCCTCAGGAGGTTGCCTACCAAGCTCTGCATATGGCAGGGTAGAGACCCAATGAACATCTGTCTCATGGCAAATGTTCAACATGTGTCTGCAATAAGCTAAAATCTTCATACTGTTGCTACCTAACAAAAGAATTTCCATGAAGATCATACAAGTGTGTAATCTACTAGCTGTTTTTACATATGGCAAATGCAGTGGTTTGAATGGGATGTATCCCAGGCTCTGGGATTTGAATACTTGGTTCCCAGCTGGTGATCCTACTGGGGCAGCTTAGAAGGTGTAGCCTTGCTGGAGGAAGTATGTCAGTGGGGGTAGGTTTTTAAAGTTTAATGACCTGGACCATTTTCACATTTACTTTCAATATTTCCCATCTGCATTTCAAGATGTGAGCTCTCAGCTGTCCCTCTTGTTGACCCTGGGGCCTGCTGCTACCCTTCCCTGCCACAAGGATGACAGGCTCTCAGCCCTCTGGAACCATAAGTCCACAGTAAACCTCCTTTCTGGAAGGTTCCTTGGTTGAGGTGTTTTATCACAGCAACAGAAATGTAACTAAGGCACAAGTTGGCAGCATGGACTGGGCTGTTGCTGTGCCAGACCTGAGCACGCTGTCTTAGGTGGGCTGTGGAAGACTGTGGGATTCTGGACTCTAGGAAAGCAGTTGACGGTTGTAAGTGAATCTTAAAGGGCATCCTAGTATGGGCCTGGAAGACATTTTTTTCAAAGTTCTCATGTACATGTCAGCTAGCACACAGACACATGTGTTTCTCTCCATTACTGGTACGTAAAGCAGCCAAAATACTCACAATTACAGATAACACTAAAGTGGAAATCAATAGTGTTTTAGCTTCAGTTATGTTATTTCTTAGGGATAAATTTCCAGAAATGGAACCTGTATATAAATCCTTAAAACTAACACCACCAACACTACAAGGAAACACCCCTGCTCCACACAGCCTCAGCAGCTGCAGGCTTTAATTCTTTAAAATATCACAAGCTACAGCTGAAGCCCAGTGGTTAGGAAAGAGTACCTGCTGTTCTTACAGAGGATCCAGACTCGGTCCCGCACCATACCGCACCCACACGGTGTCACACAACACTGGCAGACTCCATCCAGTTCCAGGGGTACCAAACACTCTTCTGCCTCCAGGGGCACTCATGGTACACACACAGTCAACCAGGCAACATACATAAATTATAAATAATCTTTAAAAAATAACAAATGTTTTGGGAAATAAAAATTATTTTCACACTATTCTGATTTCTACATTTTAATATAGAGATTAACTTATGCAATAACTTATTGCAATTAACTTATGCAATAAAATAAACTACATACATTTTAGTACTAACTTTATCAATTAAAAAAAAGATCTTCTGTTTTTGTATCTGCCATGCTTTCTACTACCAAGTTCTGATTCTCCAAGCCTGAGGACATGCTCTGAACAGGTACAGATGTTCTATACTTCCCAAGTTTCTGTCTTGTTTTCTGTAGGTCCAGCCCTACAGCAGGAGGTGAGTTTCCCTACTTCCTCCTCCAAACAACCCCTTGGTTAAAGCTCAACATGACTTACAAAAGTTCCTGCCCTGTGTGCAGGTATATACGTAGGATTAAGACTCATTATGGAATTGCAAATGTTAAAAAAGAAGAGTAACTTTACAAGATTTTGGAAACCACTCTCCAGCTATATTTGCATGGGCCTAAGGACTCATGCCAAGCAAAAGGGCCCATGGACCTGGACTTAACTGCTGACAAGACCTGGCCACGCTCAACCCTTCTCTGTGTCTCATTATAAGTGGGATACTAGTTTTATTAAAAATACTGCTAGTCCCCCAGAGACCTAAGAAGCAGGGCACTACCTAAATGTCTCCTGGTTCCGCTCCCAGAAGCACTACTGGCAGGGTAAACGAACAGCCTAAACTAGGACATTTTTATATCTATTAGCCTGTTATTTTACTGAAAAATATACTCCAACTTTATTTTCCAATAATTTAAGAATAAACAAGCCAGGCATGGTGGCAGACACCTTCAATTCTAGCACCAGGGAGGCGGAGGCAGAAGTGGACAGACCTCTGTGGGTTCAAGATCAGCCAGTGCTGCACAGTGAGGCCCTGCCTCCAAGATAACACCACCACCAATAATATAATGAACAGCTCTCATTTTTACAGACTGAACTCAATGACTGTCGACCATGTACAAGCCCCAGCATACATACATGTATACATACATACATACATATTTTCTGTAATAAGAGTAACGATATCCACACCCATGAGTTGTCAGCAGCTCCTCATACATTTGCTAAGTGCATGATTCCCTCAAATGGTACTTCTTGCATGTGCAACACATTCTCAGCTCCAGCCTACCCAGGTTACCATTTCCATGGTCTTTTCACACATGCTCTGTACTTGTAGGCTATTCTAGCAACACAGCAGGCCAGAGTGCCTCACACAGCATCTGTAGCCTGGTCTAGCCTGGTCTCAAGTCACTCTCCTCAGTCAAGCACCTCACTCCCTCAACTCTGCTTCCCTACTTTTGGGAACATCTGCAAATGAAGGGAAATTACACACATGCACTGTAGCTTTATGAAAGTGAGACCTGGAAAACTGGTTTAACACTGACTGAAGAGATCTTGGCATTGGGAAGTGGCTTCCTTGTGCGAGGAGCACATGGCCTGTCTCTGTCTTTGCTATCAGCCTTGTCTCTCCTGTGCAGTAGTTAGCCATCAGTTCAGCTGGTATAATTTAGAGTTTGTCTTATTCCTCTTACTGAACTACATGCTCACTGTAACCCTAATTCTTGTCAGAGACACTCTGATGCCCACCCTCCATAGGTCTTGGTAGGCACAGGGTCCTAGGGGCTATTCATGCAACACTGTGGGCAAACGAGAAAAATCCCCAATCACCGTGAATGCAAAGTTGACACTTCTACTTCATAGCATAAAGTCTTTTCAAAACTTTTCTTCATAGATGACATCACCAGAAAAATGGTTTTTAAAGCCTTTAGGGAAAAAGTTAATTATTGCTATAACACCATCTCAGATGCCACACTGATATCACCGTCTGAGGAGATCCAGACCGACACAACTCCAAACTGCACTGCTACACCAAGTACAGATGCCAAAAGACCACTGAGCACCTCTGAGATCCATACCTGACTACTGCCCCTCACCACAGCAGGCAGCTGACAGCCAGATGCTCACGGTTACGCTGACCTAACTAGACAGCACACAAGTCAAGTCTAAGTGTGACCAGTACTGCCCTCCTCCTGCAGCCAGGGCTTCCTGCCTTCACTTGATGACAGAGCTCTGAACCCGGTTCTCAGAGTCAGACATCCTCTGAATGTCTGTGCTGTAAAATGTGTGCCTGCCCAAGTGCTAGATCTCCAAGAACAACCTTGACACACACACACCATGCAAAACACACATTTGGGATAAACTGAAGGCTTCCAACAAGAGGTAGTATCTAGAAACTTTATGGCAAAAGTGTTTTAAAAACTATTACAAAATAGCCTAGAACATAGACAGAGTTTGCCCAACACTAAGAGGAACTACTTACTGCAGTTCTAAGAATCAATTGCTAAGGGGAGGATCTGGATGTGCCGAGGCCCATCCTGTCCTCCTATAGGCAGAACTGACATAGGAGACACCGTCACCCAATTATCCTTCCTCCCCAGTAACTGAGGTGTCATAGGACAGAGCATGAACTCTTGACAACCCTTTGTCTGTGTCTGCTTCCTCCCACAATCAGCCTGAGAATGCCCAAATATAAAGTTCACTTCCCCAGTACAGTCCTCCCTCCCCTGGAAGATCATGTGACATGGGCTGACTCATCATCAACAAGGCTTCTCTCAAGTAAAAGTGTTTTCGGGCACCGTATGGCCATGACATAGAGGTGTCAGAGCAACTCACCAGGAATACTGGGAATACCTCAATGCGTACGAAGAGCACTACAGTAAAATCTGTGTGCTAACAAAAACTGTGCACTCCATGTACTGTATGAAAGACAGGAGGAGCATCGCACTGAGGTGGGAGAGGGTGGGACAGTAAGATGCCTCAGTAGGTAACGACCTTTGCTGCCAAACCTGATTACCTGCATTCAATCCCCAGGATCCCTGGGTAGAGGCAAGTGACAACTCCTGACCAACGCACACACACACACACACACACACACACACACACTCACACATATACACACTCTCTCTCACACACACACATATATACACACACTCTCATACACACACACACTCACATACCCATACACACACTCTCTCACATACACACACACACACACAAGCAGAGAGAGAGAGAAATAATTAAATAAAAAATTAAAATTTAAAAAATAAAATAAAGGGAGGAAGGGAGAGAACCAAAAGAGCGAAGCCTGGTTTAAAAACAAAAAGGAAGGTAAATCTGGCAGGGCAACCTTGCCAAAACTACTCATCGGCCCGTAAGCTGGTTGCAGGGCCACACTGGCCATCATCACATACGGCTGGCCCTCTCTGCCCATAGTTTCCGAATCTACAATATCAAACATAAGCAGACCATAAGAGAGTTGGGAAAAAACACCTCAAACTACTGGACAGTCACGGTCCTTCTTGGCCCTCACTATTTCCAAAAGAATACAGCACTACAGTCAGTTATATTTGCATTATATAGAGTACAGAGTACAGTCCATCAACAGATGACTTCAAGTTTATATGAAGTTAGATGGGGTTGTATAAACATATATTTTATGTAAGGAGTTGAAGCACTCAAACTCTGATCAATCTCCTGAGGAGTTCAAGGAATGACTGGCTCTACTGTGTGCTGGGTGGTAGCCTCCAAAATAAGTTATAAGGCTGGCTTTACTCCCTCAGCTTAAGGCTCAGGGAGAGAAAGCACTGTGCTGTCACAGAGCTTACAAACTGAAGAACTAGCACTCACTTCCAAACCCACAACCCACACTCCGAGCCCTTCCTTTTTTTTTTCTCCAACTCAACCACTCTTTCAGTAACAAAAGGTCGTATCTGACGTTCTCAGTGAGCTAATACTGGGATCATGAGTATGGATTGTAAAAGTCAGTAGAGTCTACAAGTGTCTTAAAGCACATTCACCTCGTAATTTAAATCTTTTAAACAGCATGTAGATCTCTGCCAACTTAATGGAGTTCTGCAAGGAGCCTTTAGCAAGAAGTTTATTAGCACATACTGTACACAACTCTCTACCCTTAAGATTCAGGATGCTGTCTGCCAGAGGATTGTCTATACACACGGCTAACACAGCGCAGAGAGAGTAAGGGCACAAATCCTCTCCTTGAAACACAACCAGGCAGTCACAATCGTCACGAGCATCTCCTGAACTCTGGAAATCTACCGCAGTCTTCTGCAAACTCAGAAGCCCACATCCTCATGGCCAGTGTAGACTTACCAAGAGGGTAGATCAGCACAGCAGGGGCCTGAAACCTTCTTCCCTGAGGCTGTGCCTGGCCCTGCAACATCAGCTCAGTCAGTGCCAAAGTTCTACCCAAGGTAGGCTGCAAATCCAAATCCACTGCCACTGCCAACCCTGCGGGACAGGGAACACGGTCAGGACAGTAGTGATCCCATAAGCAAATGGACTTGGTAGGCCAGAGGCTCTCTGTGTCTAAGGGTGAGGTCCTGTCCAGCTGTGAAGAAGATTCCAAAGAACTCTCAGGAAGCTCAGGGAGGGGAGGTAACCACTGTGTGCCGCGTAAACTCTGGCCCACCAGAGGCTCTGAGGTGGCAAACAGCAAAAGAGACCCTGCCTCAAACAAGGTGAAAGGCAAGGGCCAACACAACATTGCCCTCTGACCCCCGTGAGTCCCATGGCATGCATGTGTTCAAGTGCACACCCACTCACAAGTGATCAGCAACTGCACAGCAGGGGAACTATGGGAACACACAACAGTGCAGTCTAACAATTATTTGCAGAGCACTGAGATTATGTGGGTACTAAAGGGATCTGGAGACAATGACGGAGACAGGAAGACACATGCAGGCATGCCACTTCCTCTAATGGCCTTGAGCGCCTGTGGACAGCCCTGACAACAGTCTTCCTCATATACCAAGGGACTACTAGATGGACTAATAAGAGAAAAAGGGGGGAGGAAGGATGGAGGTGGACAGAGGTCACAGGATACAAATGAGAAAGAAACAGAGGTGAGGGGATTGTGGGGTTGGGAGTAGTGGGGGAGAGGTGAGGAGACAGGCAAGGAGGAAAATCAACTAAAGCACTTTGTTTGAAAATACTTAACACATAATACCTTGTATGTTAATTTTAAAGTTATCTAAATTAAATTAAAATAAAGGGGGCAGTGGGATGACTCAGTGGGTAAACGCACCTGCCACAGAGCCTGACAGCCTGAGTTCAATCCCAGAACCCTGCCTGATAGAAGAGGAAAACTAACTCCCAGATGTTGACCTCTGTGTGTGTTCTCTGTGTGTGTTTGAGGTGGGGTGGGGGTGGGGGAGGGGGGAGGACTGGCACGTGCATGCATTAACACATATACACACTAAATAAATAAATAAATAAATAAATAAATAAATAAATAAAATTAGCAAACTTTATTAAAAATGTAATCACCTAGCTATGTAAGGACGGCACGGTGAGCTCTGCATCCGAACACATGAAGCTCAGCTGCTGACAGGCGCTGAAGCTAAGTATCTATGGAAAGCCCAACCCATCGCACAGAGACGAAGCAAAATGGAAATGACAACACACACAGCTGCCTTCTCACTGCAGACAAAGTCGGAGGGAGCACAGAATTAACAGCCCAACCCAGGAACCCAGTTGTCCTGAGGTGAAAGGGAAATAAAGACATTCAGAGAACGTGTGGGGAGAGCCCTCGCTGCAGGAAGGGACATAAAACAGTGGCCTGAGCCGACAGCCCCAGGCCACGAATGGACACTGAGAAGACAGGCACAGGCTAGTATTTCTTTCCGTTTCTTCTTGAAGCTGTTTTAAATCAGGTTGCAGAACGCAGTCTTTTCACCCTGGCCAGCTGGGGTCACACCACGTGGGTCAAACACTGACAATAAGGGGGCACAGAGAGGGGGGGCAGGCACAGTTTCTGTATTCCACCCAAGTTTGCTCTGCACTGCTCCCAGACAGAGATGCACGAAGATGCGCTCTAGAATAATCTCTAAAAGCATAAAAATGGAACCAAAGACAAGCACAAGCAGATAATAAATACGAAGGGATAAATGCACAAAGTAAAGAGGAATGAAATAGCAAGATAGCCACACAAAGGTGACAACTGGGGAGCATGAGGCTAAAGAGCCACCATCGGGGTGTATGCGGAAGGAAGCAGCAGCAGTCACCAGGACTTACTTCAGGTTTGTGTAAGCAAGCAGGTAAAGAATAGGAAAGCATGTCCTGAAGAATGAGGTGCAATAATACCAGGGAAAGAGGAGGTTAAATCCCACTACACTTGTGGATTTGAGACTGCCAACAGCAATGTTAACCACACCAGGTAAGTCCACATGATCACCAGCTCACAAATGCACAGGCTGGCTGTGTTAAAAAAAAAAAATACTACTTCACAACAAAAGGTAATAAAATTCTGGTGGAAGAATCTCAAACATTATGCCAAATCTGTTAAATATCTATTAGGAAGACAATTTATCTTTTGATTCCCTTCCTCTGATTTCCAGAGAAGGCCAGGTAGAACAGGAGAGCCGGGTAGCAGTTATCTAGGCTGGAGCTGGGGATGAGATCCAATTGCAATGGGGAAGGGGGCAGCGCACACACAACATGAAACTAGATTGTGCAAAGGCTGCCCATTCTATATACTTCGTAGGTTAACTGAATTAGGCACATAGATTGGAGTTTACTGACTATACACTACACTTTACCAAAACTCAAATAAAACACACCCCATGGTGGTGTGGCTTTACCACCTGGAGACTAGGAGAGATGACTTTGCTGTGAAATAGCTTACCATGAAATCCACACTAGTGGGAATCAAGTTCCTCCAAGACACTGGGAGAGCTGCACTGAACTCAGCACACACTGGGCACCATCCTATCAGAGCACAGAAGGCCAACTGAGACGTCAGCATTGAGGAGAGCCATGGCATCCAAACCTTCCTGCGCTGTCAGCCATCCACTCACATGGGGTGACCAAACATTCACACCGTGAGCACCACAGTCTGTACATCATGAGCTATAAAAACTTCCCAAAATGCAGGACGGAGCTCGTAAAGGCCACGTCATGCCAACATCACAGCAGGGACGGAAGTCAATCTGGCTGTTTGCCACAACCATAGTTGAGAGTGTGCTCTTGCTGTCAGAGAACGCTGTGGTAGCAGTTACTGATTTGCACGCAGGTATGCAGACACCGTGGCATGTGTGTGTGCAAGTGCACACACACTCACAAGTGATCAGCAGCTGTATTAACATTGGCTCTATTTAGAAGCGGGTACTTCAGTTTAGCCACACAGAAGTTCCACTACTCAATGAAAATGGCCCAGACAGAACCAACAGACACAAGCATGTTTGAATAAAACATCAACTTCCCAAACAGACAGAGTCTGGATTTAGCCACTGGTTTTCTGACCACTGCTCCAAAATGACAAACACTGGGTGGTGAACCAGAGACCTATCTGCTCTCTACGTTCTCAGGCCTGGCTAATTCATTCCTTGCTCACAAACAGGAGAGCAAGGTAATATACTTCTGCTGTCTTGTTCATCTGCAGGATGGTTTGCTAAGGTTTTTAAAGATTACCACCTCATTCTATTAATCTTACGTCTTCTTTCCTGGGTAGCCACAAACCATACTGGCCCTTCATGGAAGTTAGGAATCTCTTTGTTTTTGTTTTAACTTCACAGTACATGACAACACCTTGCCTCTGACTTCTTCTAAAAATTCAAATACACCTACCCTAGTAGCATAAAAAAATATTAACTTAATAAATTTGTCATTATCAAAAAATAGAAACTACACACATCAGCTAGGAAGACTAAGAAGTGTTTGCCTCTGAGGTCCTTGGAATTCAATTTTATTGAGCAATTCACTTTAAGTAAACAAACCAACGCTCCCAGGACCCACACTGGTCCCACTACCCAGTGCTTCCTTCTAGAAAAGCTAAACAAATTATTTTCTCTGCTGTTCTGTTGTTCCTTTCTAATAATAAAAAAAAAAAAAAAAAAAAAAAAAAAAAAAAAAGGTCTCAATCGAGTTCCCATCAGAACAATCCTGAGGTGTTCACATCCAAGAAGGACACCACCTGCTCCAGCACTGCCATCATTTCTGCCTCGCTCAGCTGGAGTCCCTGTTGCATGTGCCGTGTCCGGTGGCTGCTGTATGTGTGTGTATCACTGCGCCTCCTCCAGGACTGGGGAAACTTGCTATACTGAAAATTAAGAAGGCAGGAACTAGGTTTTATCTCACTGTACTAAGAAGTGAAACAGAAAACTAATATAACCTCCTGACTCTGATCCCCAAACAGTGCTTCGTGCCCCCCATTACCTACAGGAGCAGGGTGGGAGACCCCTAACAATGGAAACAGTCTGCTTGTCCAAATTTCTACAATGCATAGCATAAAAGGAAAAGCTTTGAATGTCAGTTAATACTTTGCTTTAATATTTAGTAGGTTCATCTCTGAAATGCAAGATAGTAAAATATTGCCTTTCTTACTTTTAGGCAAGCCATCTCTACTTCCAACTATGTATAACTCAGCAAGCTACATACACAAACATCTTTACGGATTAGCTATTCTTAGGAGGAGATAGAAATTCCCAGGACTGTGATGGCAACTTCAACTTGCAGCCATATATACAAACAACTCTGAAATGGATTCTCAACAAGAAAAGACTTAAAGGGAAAAGCTTATGTTCCCTTTAACCCTTCCCTCCCTACCCTGGCCCTGTATGCTTCTCTTGACAAGCTCCACTCTGTGACTGGAGAGCACTCACAAACTTATCCATCAGGAAGGAACTGGGCGGTGCCAATATCAGCCAGTGTGAGCATGACTGTGCACACTGGAAGCCAAGCAGGTGGCTATGGTGATACTCTGGGCCAGTGACGACTTCTCTGTCCCTCACTTTCCTCAGCTATAAAGTGGTAATAATACACCTACTTCATGTGGTTGAAATAAGTACACATGAAAAAAAAAAAAATAACCCTTGGCATACAGCTCTGGACACAGACCTGTGGAAAAGGTAGCTAATGAACACCAGAACGCCATTGAAGAGCATTTGCCTTGCCATCAGCCCATGACAGCCAGAACTACAGGAAGTCATATTGTTTAAAAACAACTGGAGCCAAGGCACCTGGTTTAAATTAGTTACTCAAGCCAGAGTCCATGGCTTGAGGTCACCATGGGCAGAATGACAGCATCCCTTCTTAACACAAACAAAAATAAACCAAAATACTGGAAAAGAACACTCCACAAAGATCAGATACGAGAAACCAGTAGGCAGCACGGAGTGGAATCCTCTCTCCATCCCTCTGTTCATCTGTTGAGAAAGGCTGAATGGAGCAAAATGAGTCAAGGTCCTGCCACTCTGAGGATCTGAGACTGGAAAATGACCTTCCCCATTCCAGGGTAGCATAACATACTGCCCTAACTATATGTCTAGCCTACTTGTACTTGAATATTGTAGGTATTAAGCAACTATGCCTGGTCTTATGGTTTTCTTCATGACAAGCCTCAATGTTGTAAGACAAGAAGATGGAAGTGTGCTTCCCAACAGCAAATCCATTAAACATACATTCATCATTCAGCACCCGACAAATCAGGCTTTTATCAATCGGATAGGTACTCACATCCCAGGACTACTATGCTTCCCTTCATACCTAGGGACTCCTAAGTTAATTACTCTAATTGTATCCAATCACATTGTGAGGGCTTTCTACCTTTGAATACCTCTGTATAACAACTACTCACTAGAATGGAATGCATCACAGAACCAACGCAAAGTTTGGTTAAAATTTTACAATGAAAGTAATAGAAATCAATGTACTATGCTAGGCATGGTGGTTCATGTTTTAATCCCTACACTCAGGAGGAAGAGGCAGGAGGATCGTCATTAAGGTCAAAACCCACTTTCTCTTCATACTGAATTCCAGGCCAGCCAGGGCTACATACTAATACCATGTCTCAATAACAACAACAACAACAACGACGACGACGACGATGACGATGACGATAACTAAATAATGTGTGAATCTAGATACTAACAGGCCAAAGGGCCGTCTTGAAGAATGGAGCACTGTTGTAAAATGACCCTTGGTGGGCACGAGTTCTAATGTTCAGTGAGCACTCTCTAGCTCTAACTCGGTAACTGGTGTTCTGCAACTGGCATGCTGACAGTACTCAGAAGAGCATTATTCTCGACAGGCAGAAGAACACTGCTCAGGGTTTTAAATACAAATTGAAAGGAAAGCACTTCATCTATCCATAAGCTACTTCACTGAATACAAGAACAGAAGGAGTCCACTTGCTCAAATCAGCCCATTTTAACTGTGGGCCTTACCTAGACTTGTACATGAGAGGAGATTTTATTCACATTACGTATTCTTCTATTTTACAGCAAGATAAAATTATACATCATCAGAATATGTTTTGGGCAAAGATGCTCTAAAACAAAATCATTACTATGGTTAATTATATTATTACATTTCCTTACAAAAAGAAAAATGGCTAATGTTGATAAGCATTCATAAAGCATCAAATGTACTCTAAATATGAACTGAAAAATAATTATCTTCCAAAGAGAATTACAGATTTTCCATATTAAGTCTCTTCCCATATTATTCCAGTCAAATTAAATAATGCCAGCCATTTATGTGATAGATTCTTCTAAAAACACCAATGGTTTCCTCCCCTTTTTCATCTAAGACTGGTTTTTAGATTATTACTTACTTCCTTTCTTGTTTCAGTTACATGTAGGAAAAAAAAAAAAGATTTTAAGTAAGCCAAGTAAACCATGGGTTTGTTTTCCTGACCTCCCAAGGCATTTGCTGTCAGCATGGAATGGCCAAGCTGGCATTCAAATGTGAAAAGCAATGTGTAAACAGATTTCCCCGAAACAATCACTGGAACTAGGCAGACTCTACTCACAGACTTGGTTAGATAATCCTTACATTAACAGAGTGAGCTTGCAGTCACAATAGAAGCCTTTATAAAAACCACCACTGGAGAGGCTCAGGAGGTGCCTAGTGAAAGTATTCTCATTAGTCAGATAACCCTGAAAAGCAGGTTGGGTCTCTCCTCCTACACTGCAGTGGAACAAGGGACAGAGGGGGCACTCATCTCCTAACCTAAATACAGCCCTCTAATCCCATGTGATGAGTCATGCTGAATAGTTTATAATACTTTGGTATAATAAAATCTGAGAGCTTTCAGTTTCCTAAAGAGTGGATGGAGACCAATGTTGTTTAACCTCTTTTAACAAATCTAAAAAAAGAAAAAGAAAAAGAAAAAGAAAAAGAAAAAGAAAAAGAAAAAGAAAAAGAAAAAGAAAAAGAAAAGAAAAGAAAAGAAAAGAAAAGAAAAGAAAAGAGAAAAGGCAAGGACTGAGAGAGTTCACATGGAAACTGGCAGTGGTGGCAGAGAGCGTGGTGCCCTCTTTCCAGTGGCTTCTGCACTGGCCTTCTTCTTCTCCATCCCCGTCTCCAGCAGGCAGGACAAGAATGGGCTCCATGAGCACAGCCATGTGGCCTGTGTAGCACTGAGTGCAATCCCTAAAGGGTTCTCTGTAGGCACTCCTGACCTCCACTTGTGAAACACATGCAAACCAGAGGTGTGAACTAAGCCAGTTCTGGGAGGTGACTGTTCTGTTTCAAGTGCTTAGCCTGTACCAGCATATGACAAACACTGCAGTAGTCCTGTGGTCTAGCCTTCACTCACTATCTGTACTTCACAGACAAGGAAAACAACTTGCACACGACCACACAGGTCATATCACGAAGTCCAACTCTTCCCTCCCAACCAATCCGAAGTCATCATCTGAGAAAGCTCCTTCTTCAGTGAATAGGAGCTAAAAGAGAGACCCGCAACTGGATGAAGCACAGAGAGAGAAAGGCGGGCCTTGAACACTCAGTCCTAAGTGGAAACTCTCCACAAAGGCTCTCTCTGCAGGGATCAGGGCATTACCAGAAGAGGAGGCAGAGACTGTGAGAGCCAGGGGGATAGGGACACCAAGGAGGAAGTGCTTTCCAGACACAACAGGTCTGATGCACAGAAGAACTCGCAGAGACCATGGCTGCAGCTGCAAGACTTGCACGGGTCGAAGCCAGACGGGGTCTGAGGGCTGAGAGAAGCAGATACAAGCTCCCATCCATAACCCAGAAGTTTTTCCAGTGGAGTCTCACTGGTCAAACAAACCACACTTAAGAGCAGGCCCCATATACAAGCAGTAGAAGGCCAACACTAAACAAACGCATTGGTATTGTAATAGATTTGGGGTTTTTGAGGGGGTTGGGGGAGGTGTTTGTTTGTTTGTTCGTTTGTTTGTTTGTTTGTCTCACAGTCCTTTCTCTGGGCATTTTCTGCTTCACATGTCTTTAGTCTCTATTATGATTTCTGATTTTGTTTTTATGGGTTTTGTACCTATGAACATAATGTGGTTTTTCGGCTTTTCCGTTGGTTTCCTTTTCTGTTTGTCTGTTTTGTTTAATTCTGATTTATTTGCTTGTTTGTTTTCTAAAATGAGAAAGGAGGTGTGGAGTTGGACGGGTGGGGTGGTGAGGAGGGTCTGAGAGGGGAGAGTAACACACTATATGAAAAATATTTTCAATAATTTTTAAAAGTACAGAGCAGATAACACTACAAACGAATCCTGTAGTGAAATTTTATATTCAACATAAGTTCATAACAAATGCATGATTTCTCAGCATAGGCAATTAAAACATTGTACCATGTGGAAATTAATCACAGATGACCAAGCATCAAAAGAAGCAATCCCTACCTAAGGTTCAAACTCCTAAGTGTCTCCAGTAGCAATGACCTTCTCACACCCAAACAGTCCTCTGTTGGACCTGACATTAATACAGGCCAGCAATGAGAGCAGCAAAGAACAGCCAGGGTGACAGCCATGTGTGCAAGAGGTCACAGACATGTGTGCACAGAGGAGCCGGGGTGTGCCTGGAGGGGACCAGGCACTTCATGAGAGAGGAAGAAAAGAGAAAAAAACAACAAAAGCAAGGTAAAGCCCTTGGCAAAGACATCCCCCCCCAACAAGAGAGAGAGAGAGAGAGAGAGAGAGAGAGAGAGAGAGGAATTGAGAGTGGGATTGAGAAGATGAAGAGTAGCACGAAGATGAGTTCCAGAATGGTTAATGTCCACTCACCAGACACAGAGAAATCAAGGCCTAGCAGTGCAAAGGCTCCTAGACAGACTCAGGACACTGTCTTTTATCCTGTAAGGTGGTGACACCATTATCTGATAAGCCCCACATGCTGCCTAGTATATTTTAATAAAGTTAATTTGCAGAGGGTAAAAAAGCTCTCTCTCATTTTTGAGGTGTTCATAGTTGAATGCATGCAAACAGTAAAAGTAAAAGTTAGCCACACCGAATTCTCCAACTATGATTTCCAAAACAAATAAAACAGCGGCTAATAACTCGCATTTGTCATATTGAAGTCCAATCTTAAAGCAGGAGAGGCTTTGAAACCTTAGACCCAGATAAAGCAAGAGGTAACAGTGCCTCGCTTTTTCACAGTCTTGAAATGTAAAGTAAAGCACAGCACAGCACAGGCCTGTACCTGAAATGTGTTACCAAGCTCACCACCTAAGAAGCCAAGAAAAAGCCCCAGGAAGGTGATGAGGAGGGTATGTCTTCAGGGTACAGACTGGGGGGCCACATGGCCCATATCACTGTCACAGTGACCATGTGTGAGATCTTAGGCCTTGGCATCTGCCACACCACTTCACAGAGCTCAGTCCCTGCTGGAGCTCCAGGGCTACCTATATTGTGCAAGCAGGAAAGAGCCAAGACACTGACCCTAGCTGGATTATATGACCAAGGAGGTGGAAACCTAACTCCGACAATGTGGACGGAGCACCAGTCATGTGTAACTCAGCCTCTTTGATGCCTCAAAACTACCTTCTGCCTTTGCCAAATCAAGTCTTCTCCAAACTGTCTACTACAGTGACTCTGAGAGCAGAAATGTGCAAAGCCCACCCCTTCAGGAAGAGCGGAGCAAACACGCCTAACAGTGTGCATATGTGCTCTCTCAGGACAGTCTGGTACTTCTAATACTCATTAGTGTATGCAGAGGAACACACACAAACACACACACATACACAAACACAAACACACGTGTGCGCACAGGCACTCATCTCTATTTTTCCTCAACTAGAACTCTGTTTCTAGACAGTGTTAACTTGTGCATTTGCACAGCCACGGGCATGGAGCAACCCCAGCTGCAGGGCTGAGAATAAATCAAGGGTTATATTATTCAGAGTTAAGATTGGCACGATAGCATTAATGAATATAATTTGAGATTTTTCAAAAGAGAATAATCTTTTACTACTGATGTCAATACTAAGCATAAGACAAATACTCCAGAGACTGTTTCCGAGGAAGCCCAGAGGAACTGGGCTTCGATGACAACAGGGCCAGTACAGACAAGCTGGACTCAGACTCCTGTCTAGTTGTTACATTTCCTGTCTCTCAGTTTCTTACCTAGCACAAGAGATGTCTTTGGCAAGTAAACCAAAGGGCCATGGGGAAAACAAAATACGACATGCCAGGTTATCAGTGAGAGGGAAACCACTTGCCGAAAACTTAAATTTTGGTAGCTTCTTTCACCGGCTTATTTCCAGCCCCTAACTTTTCACTCTCTCTCTCTCACACACACACACACACACACACATACACACACACACACACACACCCCGACAGAGGAAGCTGTGTGAACTCCATACTTTACTACCTGCCCTGCCCCACTCAGCCTGTCCCAGCAGAACTGAAAGTTTCACCCTCATGCCAGCCCTGCCCAGTGAGCAGGGCTCAGACTCCCTCCTACAGAAAGTAAGCCTGCAGAAGCCCCTCCTCCCTGGCCTCCCATGCTCTGCTAACCCCAGGCCACCCAAATCAGCAGCCTTCTATTGTAGTGGGCCAGGACCCAACTTACTTTAAGCCCTGTCCAAAAAGTGAAAACTATTTTAATTTTAGAAGAGAACCAAGTTTCTTATTCTCATTTACTCTACATTTGACTAATACAGACATTTTAATGTCCATGAGCCAATGAATACTTTCAGATCATAAACAGATACACCTTGAAAGTAACTTTAGCTTTATCCTAAAATGAAAACAGCCCAAGTTAAAAATGTGTTTAACAAAAACAAAAGAAAAAGGCACTGGGAGGGACGGTATTAGGAGGAGAGGGGGCTGGCTGGCGGATAGGGGAGTAAGGTGGATGAGAGGTGTGTGGATAGATTGCATTATATAAATTATATAAATTATAAATTATATAAGTGTGCAACCATCAAGGAGCAAGTTGAATTTTAAAATGAGTTTTAAATGTAGGGGTAAGTTCAGTGGAAGGCACTGCCTAACATGCACAAGGCTCTACACTTGATTCTCAGTACAAAACAGAAAGAAGAAAAGAATGGAGAGAAAATGTGTTTCCTGTCCTTGACTAATGAGTACTCTCCCTCTCAGAGCAGCACACTACAGGGCCCACTGTGTCCTTCCTCTTGGAAAACTAACTAGGTGCTGACGCTCACTGCCACGGGCCAGCAGCAAGAGATCACGGAGCGCATCCTAAGAAGAGACTCTCAGCCAGCAACAGCTTCCTCTGAAAATAAGGCTTGTTTGCGGGTTTGTTTGTTGAGATAGCACTAACTGTGCAGAGGAACTTCGAATTCCTGGCCTCAGGAATCCTCGGGCCTCAGTTTCCTGAATTAGCTGCAGTCCCCAGTCACCAATCACAGCTATAGAGGGCTGCTACTCAATATGTCTCATGTAACACAACTGTAAAGCTAAGAAACCATAAATGAATTCAAAAGTTTAGGACTCATTAACAAATTTCTGGGCTCCTATTAGCTGTCTAAGTAAGGTGCTATCAGCTTGTCTGCTACCTTCATACAGATGGGAATGGGGTTCTCTCTAGACAGAAAAATCCTAAAGGCAAGCCTCCAATGCCCACCTTGGCAGGCACCCTACTCCAATTGCCCTGCCTGCATCCGAAAACAAGATGAAGTCAGCTCTTCAAAGAGCTCAAATTCTAAGAGAGTGAGGCAGACATTTTCAAGTCGCACAGTTTCTCCATGAGTCTGGGAGATCCCACTCCCAAATGCTTCAGTTAATGTGCTCCATCTAAATCCCCACCTCATTAAAGTCTGTACTACACTCATCAGCTCCTATGTGAGCCCAGGGAGTTACCTATGCCAGCACAGAGTTCTAGTGCATTTGCAGGCAGAAAACAAGCACTGATTTCAAGTAGCTCGAGAAATTGATCATCTGTCCAAATGTCACCTCAGGATGACTGGCCAAATATGTCACTCCTAAGAACATTTACAATGAACCTGTTTGATTTTTAAGATGTCTCTAACCTTGAAGGCATGTGCCTAAAGTATGTTTTCCTATTACAACAGCGCTGACAACTCCCTGTCACTCAACAGTATCACAGCAGAAAGCATCATTCCTACTGGAAGGACACTGGCATTGAGTTGAGAGCCTGGTGCATAGCAGGCATGCGAAAGCAAATACTACAGAGTATGTAATAATACTAATATAAACAATGTCACTGGCTACTTACACACACACACATTCTCTTTCTTCCCTGCCTGTCCCCCCCCCCCCCCCACTATAGAGTGGCCTCAGGCAGGGCCTCAGGAGGGATTCCAAAGATGACACTGCCATCACAGATGACAGCTCCAAGAAAGCCAGCTGTGTGCAAAGGTCCCCAAAGACCTTCTCTGGGAGCGAGGTAGAGAGGCAGAAAACTGGACCACGGATGCCCCTGGCCCAACCTCAGCTGGTGTGTGTCCTTTCAGCTTTTTCACCAATAAAGAAAGAAAGAAAATAAAGAATTAAAAAGCAAAGAAACATAGAAAAAATGATAGGATAAGAGTATAAAAACAAATTTAACAGTTGTAAAACCTATTTCTATTTCATGATAATTGGTATTACAAGATTCAAAAAGTCAAGTCTCCTTTTCATTTATAAATAAAAAGGTAATCTTAGTATGCTAATGTTAATTTATTCCTGGATGAAAAACAACTTTTATAAGCACAGCCTGACCACACAGGGTTCACAGTCTACCTTGGTGCCTGTACCCCAGGCCATCAGGGGCACCATTCTCTAACTCCCCCAAAGCAGCTTCAAGGCCTGCAGCCCACACACACACAGCAAGAGGCCTGGACGGATGTAGCAGTTTTACCTTTTATACTACTTTACTCTTTTAAGATATACAAATACTTTTACAATTTTACAGTTGTCTCAACTCTAATTATTAAATTGTGGGTGGCTTATTTAACTCTCAAAAACTGAATGTGGATGTTGAAAAACAGAAAGAAAAAAACCTTTTGCAACAGGAAAATATTTCTAAATATGCAAAGACTAAAACTTAAGTAACTAAATGTAGCAGGATCTTCCCTGTCCAATTGATTTAATTATTAATACATCAAGAAGCCTGTGGTTGGACAGAGAAAGGGAGGCAGAGCTGAGTTCCAGAGACAGGGAGGGAGACAGAGGAGAAGGAAAGGAAGATGGAAGGGAAAGAAGATGATCCAGATTCAACTTGGCTTTAAATGTCACAGGTAGCTATAATTCATATAGAGATAGAATAATTGGGATAACTTGTCTAATCTAGGTGAGCAGTTTGTATCATTATCAATTGGCTCTGAAATTATTGTGTGGGCATCATGTGAATTGAGAATTTATTGATATATAGGTCAGCAGACTACTTAATTATAAGCTTCTAGAGTTTTGATTTTACCAGGTTGCTGGGAATTGTGACAGCTAACATAGAGATGGGTGGTCATTGCATGTGGCTGGTGTGGCAGTGACCCACCAAGGGAACTCGGGAGCTCCAGGCCAGGGAGTCTGCCGAGATGAGAACACCCCACTGGCCAGTGGCCAGCGTAGCTCAGGAACTTGCCGTTCTTTTTAATATTTCCCACAACAACTAAAAACTAAATGCATGATGAATGTAAGGTGTTGGGGCTGGGGTGTTCACTGATGTTACCACATTGCACTGCAGCATTGGCTCTGGGCAGGGAACATGTATACTTTATACAGCATAGGCCATCTCACACTCAACCAACCCTGCCTAAGACACTTAGGCTCAGATGCCAGACAACTCTATCTTATAGACTGCCATGATATCTGTTAAAAGTTTCCTGCTGGGTTGGTGAGATGGCTCAGTAGTCAAGAGCACTGACTGCTCTTCTGGAGGTCATGAGTTCAAATCCCAGCAACCACATAGTGGCTCACAACCATCTGTAATGAGATCTGATGCCTGATGCCCTCTTCAGGTGTGTCTGAAGACAACTACTGTGTGTGTGTGTGTGTGTGTGTGTGTGTATAATATTTTTTCAAAAAAAGTTTCCTGCTTCTCTAAAAACATATAACAACTTAATATATCCAACCCCAGCATGTATGTATCAAATTAGTGTTGACCTTTGTGCTATATTGTCAGTGTTACAATATTTGATTTTTAAAATTGCTATTCTAGTTCCTGACTTGAGTTTTATTAAACAAACAAATAAATAAATGCATTGGGACTAGGATAGAATTTCCAACTATTTCTGAAATGTCCCTACCCATACTAGATAAAACAGCATTCTCAGGACCAAAAACCGTCACCGCAAAGCACCGACCAACTGAAACCGCTCTGCATCCTGCAGCATCAAATATTCAGCTAAGACCTAACTCTTTTGTATAAAAATAAACAATTTAGCATGCAGATTCTCTTTTATCATTAATAAATGGCAAAATTAATGAATAATCATATTTTTAAACTTTTAGGATTTGGGACTAGAGAGCTGACTCAATACTTAAGAGGACTTGCTAACCTGGCAAAGGTTCGGTGCTTCTCTGCCAGCCCCAACCCTGAATAGCCCACAACTTCCTGTAACACCCTCTTCTGGTCTCTGAGATAACTGCACACATGTGTGCATAAACAAACATGCAAAGTATTTTTTTAATTATGACTTACTGCTAATAAATACTTGCTTTCTCTATCTACTTTATATTTTACATTTGTTTATAACCAAGAGCTTATAAAACTTCCTTCAGTAAAAAGAGGTTATGAATAGAAAAGCTTTAATCAGCCCTTGCCTAAAATACATGCTCCTGGTTGCAGCCTGGAACCACACAGGTCAGGTGTGCAGTAGTGGAGACCATGTGAGGTACAAGGACAGTTGAGTCCTCTGTAATTGTTAACACAGAACCACCAGCTGTGCATTCCCCAGGATGCAACTCTAATATTGAGACATGGCTATTTCACACAGTATTTCAGTTTGCTTAAGATCTTTTGATTTGGCAGTTTTTTGCTTCACATTGCTACAGTCTTTACATAGACATCCATAACTTTGTGTGCATGTGTGTGAATACTGGTGTGCACATGACATAGCACATGTGTGGACATGAGGACACCTGCCACCTTATCTGAGAAAGGCTCTCTCGGTGTCTGGACATACCAGGCTGTCTGGCCCACAACTTTCTGGGCATGCTCCTCTTTCTGTACCCTATTTTGCCACAGACTGGGACTGCAGACCTACTCTACTGCCTCTGGTCTTCCGTGGCTTCTAGACATCTGAACTTGGGTCCTCGTAGTAGCACAGCCAGTGTTGTACCAACTGAGACCTCTCTCACAAGTCCAATACTGCTAAATTCCTATATACTGGAATCAAATAGAAAAGATAACTGCTATTCACAGTGAATACAACAAACACCTCAAAACAATAAAAAGCGTTAAACGGCGAAATACACTTAGTTTCCCCAATATTAAATATCTTTACTTTTAATGGAAAACCATTCACCTTGCAGTGTTTGTATGAAATGTGTTTCATGCATGTCCTGTTTGGTTTGCTTTGCTTGGTGCTGGGAATGGAACCCAGAGCCACAAGCAAGTTAAACCTATATTCTAACCCCAAGCGAGACCTCCAGCCTTATATACAAGTTTGACAAGATGTTTCTATGTTGAAAATAAGTCAGTTTGTTCTGACTTCTGCAAGTAAAGTAGTGTATAAATGTCAGTTCCGACTCTCTTTCACATCTTTGTCTTGATATAATGTACAGAAATAAACCTCCAACAGACACGGGCACACAGTAGCAAAGTTCACTGACACGGCATCTCACTAGCAAGCTGGAAGCCCAGGGTTCAATCTCGCAAAGACACATAAAGGACAGATAGAGGAGAAAGTCATTTTTGAACAAATGAACATAAAATCACAGTGATTCAATTATCAGAAAACATCAACCGCCCATTTCAGATTCCCTAGTTCCTATTAAGAAATGATAAATGTCAGCCTTTATCAGGTCACCAGAAAAGAACTGTAATTCTTGCAGAATTAATTCATCCAGCAGGTAAGGGACAGTTACTGTACAAGACAAAGAGGAATGAGGCATAATGGCGCTGAGCATGAAGCAGGGCCAGTCAGTGCCTAAGGAGGCCACAGGCATTCCTGGTACCAGCAATGCTCTTGATGAGGGGGTCACCGAAAGCCTTTCTTCACTGAACACAGAGCCTTACCTCTGAGATTTCTGGGATGAATCTGCTTCGTTCGAGGCATTTTCTTAGATTTAAGAGCTCCTTTTTCTTCTTAGAAACTGTTGGAAGAGCAGGTTACAAAAGGCTGGCTCCATGTACTCGTTGGACATCAGTTAATCCACATGCTGCAAAGAAAAAGATAAAAGCAGTAAATCTTACCACCTTCAAAAGAGAAGGACACTTCAAAAGTTAGGGGCTTAGAGCAGTGCTGACCTAAACTCAATAGAAGGGAACCTTTGCAAACACCATTTGCTTTTAACTAAACATAAGACGGGTCATCTTGCCATAAGACGGGTCACTCTCTAGGCCCCCTTGTTGAGAAAACAGGTGGAAAAAAAAGTCTCTAAACATTAGTTAGACCAGAATGAGAATGTTCACTTTAGAACAGCACTGCTAGGTACAATTAAAGTTAGTGTAAGGTGACAACAGTTATGCTGTATACATATGCCCATTCATAAGGGAAGCCTAAAGTCCTGGCCATGTCACTTTAGTTGACTCAGTTAACATGCACAGTTGCAATGGTGGCTGTTCCCCAATGATGGCTGGCATGCCTTCCTTCCAGGCTCAGGGCAGGACTGCACATGCCTGTGATCAGCGGCTACATGTTGACCTTTGAGTAGACCACAGACATGCCTTGCATGCATGCTGGCGCACTTAGTTATCAAAGCAAGATATTCCAGAGCATTCTGTCCCCTCTGGCACAGGCCAGGCACTGTTCCAATCAGCATGTGTGACTAAAAAGTTGTACTGCCAGTGACACAAGCTGATCATGCTGCCTAAACAAAAAGCAGTCCTTTGTTGACTTAAGTGTCCGAGGCTTGGGAATTACTTGTTACTGCAGCACAACCTAGTCTGTCCTGACTGTGCTTTTTCAAGCTGAAATGCATCATGCCAAGAGGTAATTATCCAACAGGCATGCGCAACCTACAGCCCAAGGACGTACCTAAGTCTGACTGAAGATCTCTACTAATGCTGCCTAACAAAATAGTAAACTTACTTAAAACATTACAAGATTACGTTTGAGATTCTTTTTTGTAACTCTGTTGCAAGGTTCTCCAGCGGTAGCAGTATGTTGCAATGCCAAAAGGTGGAACAGGCCTAAAATTTAACCACTCATCTGTCCAAATCAGCAACCTCCCTCTCTCCTCTTCCACTAGATTCTTTCTCAATAATCAGTTAAAAGTTTAGCTTCAACTTCCTGCAACGATGCTGATAAGCAAAGCCCATTAAGCAGGCCCTATGGGGTGAAACCAAGTTTAATCACTAAGCAAACACAATAGACTAAGGATGCTTTTGTTAAAACCTCTCATATCTATTACCATACACAACACAAGAGAGCACTTATTAGGTTCACTGTAGAGTTTCTACTTATCACCTAATTTAATCCTAACAACCAACAGGCTCCAACTCAGCCATCTTACAGAGGTGGGGAAAAATAGTTTTGGGAGAGAAAAAAAAAGGCAACAGCTCCAATTCATCCATTTTACAAATAGAAAACAAACAAACAAAAAAACCCAAAAACAAAAAAACAAAAAACAAAACAAGTTTGGGGAGAGATTATGAAATCTTCCTCAGATCAGTAACTATGGAATGTGGCCCCACATGACTCCATGCCCATTTCCTCTGAGAAGATAACATTTACCTACCAAGGACAATCTCCTCCCAAAGGGATGAATGACACAGCGAATCATGAAGACACTCTTAGGAATCGAACCTGACCAGGTTCAAGGCCAGGCTTTACCCCATACGGCGTGGCCTTGTTCAAGGTACTTAAGCTCTCAGAAAAGATCAGGTTTCCCAAGCTGTAAAATCAGGAAACTTTATCCCCCTCAGACCGGCTGTAGGACTGAGGACTAAGCTACACAACATAGAAGCTTTGCCTGCCACATGAAAATGCTGAAATATTAATTCCCGGGAAGAACGCCTCTAAGGGAAAGAACACGTATCCCAGACTAATGTTTAAGCTGTATGTTTTCACTTTAGCTAAAACGCATACGGAAAAGGCGGCTACAATTACCGTGCTTGTCACTGTCTGCAACAAGGCTCCTAACACGGTTTATTAGTCGGCATAACACAAACTATTCCCAATCTAACGCCAGAGGAAGAATATGAAACAGGACGGTCAACGATGGATGAAAAATAGGGCTCCTCAACTCCCTCTACCACAGAGGCATCAGCTAAAGCATTCAAAAAGGTTTTGACTGCACAGAGAATTTAAAGATAAGGCTGTAAGTGTTCCGTTCCGTATTGAAACTAAAGCTTTTAAGCGGTCACGATATTATGAAGTTTTTAAAGCGTGAACTCTGATTGTAAGCCGATCACGTGACCTCCCTCAGCTCCCAAGCTTAAATGTTAAAATATGCAAATTCCCAACCTGTAACAGCTCTGTGCGACCCGGTTTTGCAGTCTCCAGCCCCCACCCCCTGTCCCTAGCTGTCCAGCCCACATTTAAATCCGCGGTGGAGAAGTGGTTATTTTCAAAGACGACAGCACCACCGTGGCGACTAGGACCAGTGATCGACCATTCTTTCTCGAGAAAGAAATACATACTACAAGGTGCAAAAACAGGACACGATCAAAAAGCGTAAAGACAGTCACAAGGAGAAAAAACATGAATGAATGTGGAGGGCGGAGCCTGGGAAAACCCCTCTGCAACGCTGCACTGAACAAAGCGCTTCGCGTGCCAGAAGGAGGGGGGAATGGAAGTGCCAGCTCCGGAAGGAGCCTGGAGTGGATGCGGAGAGCAGGAGGAGGAGGAGGAGGAGGACAGAGTCGGCGAGAGCTGCAGCTTTGCGACTCCTCCTCGCGCCAGCCTCGCCACAGCCCCCTCCCCTCTCTAGCCGCAACTCTGGCTGGAGCCCGACCCCATGGCGAGCCCAAGCCGCCCCGCGCCCCTGCCCACCGTCCCCGACCCATCAGCGGCGGGCGCGCGCCCTACCGGGAGGGAAACTACCCAGGTGGCCCGGAGTAAACAGGCACTCAGGGCAAAGACCGAAAGGGAAAGCGAGCCACAAAGCCGGGAGGTGCGGAAGCCGCGGCCTGGTCTCCCGCAGCCCCGCCGAGCCCTCCTCCGAGAAGCGGCCACGGCGACCGGGAGGCCGGCCCTCCGTACCTGCTGGGATCGCAGGGCCGCAGCTCCCGCCGCCCCGTGCGGCCAGGACCCGCCGAAGTGGCAAGCGGCTCCCGCACGCAGCATCCCCTCCGCAAGGTCGGCGCCGGCACACGCACACCCGCGCGCCCGCCCGCCAGGGGGAGGTGGTCCCGGCCCCCGCCCCCCGCGCCGCGCTCTCCCGGGTGCAGCGCCCCCACCGCCGCGCCCGGCCCCGCACCCGTCGGGAACTGCGCTGCACTTGACAACCGGGACACCAGCACAAGCGGAGCCTCCTCCCGACGGGCACCGAGGCGCGAGCGGGGAGCGGGAGGGACCGAGTGGAACCCGGCGGGAGAGAGGCCTTTACCTCTCCCGGGTGTCCGTGAGGACGGCTGGCAGCGCGAGGGCGGCCAGGGCGAAGGTCGGCGGCTTCCCCGCGCGTGGGCGGGGCGGCTAGGGGATCCCCGGGGGCGGCGGGGCGGGGGCTGCGGCGGGAGGGCGGGCTCCTGTGAAGCCGGCCCGGGGCCCCCTGCCGCCCCGCCCGCCCGCCCGCCGCAGGCCCCGCCGCGGGGGACCCAGGACGCAGGAGGAGGCGCGGTCCGAGGGGCGGGGCGGGGCGGGGCGGCGGCGGAGGCGGGGCTCGGCGGCCCGGGGAAGCCCGGCCGGGCCGCAGTCGGGGGCGGTTGGCCCGGGAGGAGGGGCGGGGCCGGGCGGGGCCGGATTCTCTTTACCGTCTTTTGACTTTCTAGAGCAGGCTGTGGGCCGGCCCGGTGACGTCATGGTGTCTCCCAGCCCCGCCCCTCGCCCTGGCCCTGGGAGGGAGGAGGAGGAGGAGGAGGACCCAGGAGGGAGGGGGGGACCCCAAGGGGGTTTCCTCGGCTGCGCGTAGAGGGAAGGGAAAAATCATAGTGAAACTTGAAACTCATTAACTTTGAAAAATAACTTTTAAAAAAGAGAGAGAGAGAAAGGGGGCCGGGGTGTTGACTTGGAGGGTCAGAGGGGACGTGTTATTAAGCCCTAAACTGAAACCACTTTTTTGGTGGCGGATGTTCTATTAAAAGACCGAGGAAAGCCAAGGTTATTCCGGAGAGAGCCGGTGCTTCCCAGAGCCTTAGCAGCGGCGAGCGCAGTTAACCCCTCCTTGACTGCCTGTCAACTGGGGACTAACCCGCAAGGGAACTTTGGAAGCCGAGGAGGGGGTGCGGGGCGGAGCCACCCAGCAGGCTTCTGGAACTCTGGGGGAGTGAACTGGAAAGACAGACTAATTTATTACTAAACCAGAGTTTGACCCCGGCTGCTAGAAAGCATTAGAGAACGGGAACTGGAAACTTCTGGAAATATCAGGAGAGCTGACCCTGGGGAGTGAAGCAGGTTTTCAAGGGTAAACATAATACTAGCAGTTTGAACTTAAAAATTACACGCATCCACCAAAAAAAAAAAAAAAAGGCAGAAGGTTGACCGGCAGCCTCAAAGTTGGAAAGAATAAGGTGTAAAAAAATGACGCAAAACAAAAATATTCTTTGTTAAACGATCATACGCCCACTAACAGCTGACCATCTGTGCAAACTTGTTTTGCTCCCTTAGGCTTTCATAAAGATGTCCAGGTCGTTCCTGCTAACGGTTGACCCCTAAAATCCCCCGAGGAAGTCCTACCTCTAGCTTGCTGGAGCTAAGAAAAGCTCAAAACCCCAGAATGGAAATTATTAAAAATGGAATGCTCGGTAATGGCAAGCTTAGAGCCAAAAATAATGTTTTGCAAAGGAAAAAATATGCCTACCAAAAAGTAAATTTGGTCATAGGAGCAAAGATCATGCAGCTAGAAAGCTCAGCTCGGATGGTGGGTAATACTATGTTAGCCTTACAATGAAAGAGTACCATTTTAATATTCCAGTAAGATATCTTCTATTTTATTAAATGAAATACCCAATGGGTAGGATTCACAAAACATATAATGTGCCCCTCCCCCAGCCGAGCTGTTTGAATCAAAAGCTAAACATGCAGACATAGCTAATGTGTTAAGATAAAAAACAGTTTTCAGAAGTCGAGTTTTTGTTACTTGAAACGGAAAGAAAAAAAAAAAGCTAAGTGCCAGAGAGATTTTTTCTTTGTCTCAATATTTGCTGAAGACAACAGAAATGTATCCATGAACCCAAGGTGTCTCCAAGATACAGCAATGCTAAAGAGCGTTTGAGAAAACTGCATATCTGGTTTTGATTTGTCATTTCACTGTATTTTCTTGAGCAACAAACCAGTATTAAAACTTCTCTCTGAGATAATATAGAACACTTTCCTGGTAAGTTTTCTGAATTGTCTAAATGCGGTTTCTATTTTTTTTTTCTTTTTTTTTTTTCCATACCAAAATGCAGGGAAAGGCAGCTATGTTAAATGTAAGTAGTTGGTTTCGGTTTGTTTTGTGACACAGTAAATAGTAGATCATCAGAATATAGCAAATAAACGGAATTGGATGAGTGAACCCGACTAGCCCAGTGACTGGTAAACTTCAGCTTGAACTGTCAAAAATCCTTAAACAATGGGGATCCCAGTGACGGCTCTAGACTGGGAAGGCAAAGAGATTCCAAGGGGCCTCTTTCTCTCCATCCAGCAGGCCAAGTAAGCATCTTTGTTGCGCCCCTTGGGAGACGCGGGGTCCTGTGGGTACTCTGACCTTATCTCTCACGCTGAGCATCTAGGGGAGAGCACCGGTCCAACCCGAGGTGCCCGCGCGTCCACCAACCCCGGTTCCCACGCGTCTGCCCAGCGCTGCCTGGCTCGGGCTCCCCCTTGGCACGGCCCCGTGGCTCCACGGCACCGGCCCTCCGCCCGGTGCGGCCAGCAGCGCCACCGCCACGCGGAGATCCCGGAGGTTCCTCCCGCTGGCCCCAGGTCACACCGCCCTCTCGCCGGCTAGTCCCTCCCCTCCGCCCAGCGAGCTGGGCTTTCCCGTCCACCAACGAGTCCCCTACCCCCGCCCCCCACTCCGGCGACCCAGCTACAAACCCTTCCCTGCTCACTTCGAAGCAACTGTCCCCCACCCCCCTCTACGCCCAGGCTATTCCTAAACCAAGAAGACAAAAGAACGGAGGGAGGAAAACTTACCGAACTACAAGGCAAAGAAAAAAAAAAAAAAGTCTGCTCCCAAGCTTCCTGGGTTCAACTTTTCATTTTAAAAACAACAAAAGCAGAAACCAAAAGCCTCCTAGGTTGGAAGTGGGCGTGAGAGGAAACGCTGGGGGAGGCGCTTGGTTCCCTCGCTGCGCTGCCCCCCCCCCCTTTCTGGCCCCTACCCGGAGCTTTGATGTTATCTGGTGCACCGCCTACGTGGGTTATACCTTGAGCTCGGTGCCTGGTGACAGTCAAGATATTCTCCTCTGTGGGTGCTGCTAGGAGGCAGCGCAGCAGGTGGCCAAAGGACGGAATCCTGGCTCTAACCGGTCCTGGAAAAGGATCTCTGGGACTCCCTTTCTCACCTGAGCTGAAAAGGACTCTCCCAGCGAAGGATCTTAGTCTCAGAGCTGTGCTACATTTGCTGTTTGGATCAGAGAAGGAGGTCTCCCAGATTACATTCTTTTTCCTTCCACTCAGTACAAACTTGTAATAAGATCTTTTGGATGTTTCCCCAGGCTCTGTTCAGTTTTTAGATCTCAGCTTTGGAAGCAGATATTATTTTCTTTCTGAGATATTCCTGCAGCCTTCAAGAGACGGAGAATACAACTCCCAAGATGGTATAAACTATAATAACACACTACAGGTTCTCCTTTGGGTCAAAATACCTGCACATCCTCCCCCTTACGTTATGGAAAGCTCTTGGTTTTACTGTATTTACCCGGACACTAGCTCAACCTGGATGTATATTTCTTATTATATTTTCAGCCTCAGAGTCATCACTAAGGAAAGATGTTTTGAAAATCAGAAACAAACCAGATCAGTAATAAAGAAAAGGCAGGGTCTCCCATTCATGCCTCTTGGCACACATACCCTTTATGACAGCACCAGGCTGTGTTCAGGCCCTGCCTCCTGGGAATTTACAAATTAATGGAGACATCACAAACATGTGGAAAAAAATACCTGGAGGGAGAAAAGATAGAGGCCCCAGCTTATAAACGGAGCCAATTAAAGTTACACCAAGTTATTTATATGACTGCTGAGTGATCTTTGGGTGGAGGGAGTGTCTATCCACAAAAGTTCCAGAAGAAGGTGAGTCCTCAGTAGAGCGGTTAGGAAAAGTTCAGGATCTGCCTGGAAAGATAAGCACCATGGTTCCAGTCCAGGGAGGCAGCCCCTAAGTGAGAAGGAGCCTGCACTATGGGGTGTTGTTTCCTTCATGCAGTAGAAAGTCTAGGCTGTGAGAAATGAGTGACAGCCAAATTAGGAAGGACACTAATGAAAGTGGGAGGGACTCTCTCTTCACAAGGGAACCCTGATGGTAGCTGTGCCCCTGGGCTGTTCCTGGCTGTAGGACGGGTAGGTTTCTCTAATAGTAGCTGTGAGGCATCAGAATGAACTGGCGCCAGTCAGTTTGAGAAGAGCCTGAGAAGAGCCAAGGCAGCCATCGTTAGGAAGGAATTAAGACACTGCAAGCAGTTGGTCGTCGTTTGGAGACATCTGGACTGAGAATGGTCTTTAAGCAAAGTTGCTGTAGCTGATGGATTTAGGATAGATATGGGTGCTGGGTACAAAGACTGCAGTAGAGGTGGTAGCCAGCACCCCGCTCCCATTTCTCCTTCATCCCATTTCTAAAATGTTACATAATCTCCAGTGAGCAGTGGAGTTAGTACACGGTACACTCATGACTAGGATCCAGAGAACATCCGGGTGGTGAAAACATAAAGGCTGTGTTTTATGGAAAATAGACTCTAGTAACTTCATAATATTCTGCATCTGTGGAGCAGAAAAATGGAAGACATGGTTGTTTAGAAATCTACAGCAATTCAAGTTTTTAGAAAGTGATAGATGGTTTCATAAAAGAGTAGCTGTTGGGATATTTGAGATTGACAGGAAGGAAGGGGAAAGGTGTTTGGGTTTGAACCTATCTAATTTTGAAAAGGATGATGTCCCTGGCGCTTGTTTAATTCATACTACAAGACACCGGTCTCTTGCTCTCTTGGAAAGTGCCTACTCCAATGTTAAGTATGACTGTTTCATTAATATTATTTAGTGTACTACATGTTAAAAGAGGCTGGAAGAAAGATAGTTATGATCAGCAGAGGCGCTACATGAGGTTCTCAGAATCCTATGTACAGTGTGTCCTAGGTAGTGCATTGAGAAACACAGAGAAAGGGAAAAAGGGTGAGCGGTGTTCTCCGAAGCTATCCCTGCTGACCTGTGATCTCATTGTATAGAAATAAGTAACAATAATCTAAGCCATGGATCAGCCCCTGCTCAGGGCAATGGAACAAAAAAACCATAAACCAGGGGCCTTGGGCAGCGTCCATCAATCCCCTTGTGGTTCTGGAGGGTAGAAATCCACAATTAAGTCTATAGCAGATTCCTTTCTACTGAGGTCTTACTTCCTGGTCTGCAGAAGGCTGCCTGCTTGGTGAGTCTTCCCATAGCTTTTCCTGAATAGTGTGTACGGATGGAAGAGGAAAGAGGAAAAGGAACCCTCTGGTTACTCTTATAAGGACACTGCTGTGGGTGGAGGATGAGTGTCCCCATAGGCTCAGGACTTTAAGGACTTGGTCCCTACCTCGTGGTTCTCTTTGGGGAGCTTATGGAACCTTTAGGAGGCAGAGACTTGCTGGTAGAAATGGGTGATTCTAAGGGTGGGCCTACAGGTTTTATAGCAGGGACTGCTTCCTGCCTCTGCTTGGCTCCCTGTCCTGGGAGCAGTCATAAGGAAAGGAATCTCAGCTGTACATCGCCACTACCACAGGCTCAGTGTCTTCCCTGCTGAGATGGACTGCACTCCCCAACTATGACAGAGAGTAACACTAGCCCCATGGGATTGGTGCTGGCACTTATGACCTCATTTTAACCAAGTACTACAAAGTTCCTAATTCCGAATACATTCTCACTGGGGAGCAGCCTTCATGAGTGAGGTAGGGGACCATCAGTCCTGTGGCATATGCAATAGTTTTGTTTGGGGATGGTTTTGTTTTGTTTGAGACACTGTAGTTCGGGCTGCCCTAGAACTCACAGAGATCCACCTGACTCTGCCCCCTAAGTACTGAGGTTAGAGACTGTTTTAATCCCAGCCCATAATGAGCTGTTTTGTTTTTGTTTTTAAAATAGCAGACCAACTAGGAAGAGTGTGTTGCATTATTGAGCAAGGAACAGAGGGACTTCTTCAAGACTTTTGCTTCCAGGATAAATTACTACTTATTGGCTCTATTTCTTTCTTTCTTTGTTTGTTTGTTTTGAGTCAGGATCTCTCTGTGTAGTTTTGGCTGCCCTGGAACTTGCTATGTAGGCCAGGCTAGCCTCAAACTCTGCCTCCCGAGTGCTGATACTAAGATGCATGCTTCCCCACCAAGTTTTTCCTTAAAATTGTGTTGGGTACTCTATACCTCAACATTTCTGAGAAGAGTTATCAGACCCTCATGGAAATTCACCTGCTTGCACAGGTGTAAATTTCTGTTTTACAGATTGCTGAATGATAGAAAGGTTTCATTTTCCTGACCACGTGTAAATTAAACATCATACTATCTAATGTCTGGGTATTCCTCCCCATACACAAACTCTATCTTATCACTTCATTACTTACTTTTATTATATCTAACATTGGTTGCTATGTATATTATTTCTCAACCTTAAATACAGAGGTAGTGCATGTCTGTAATCTAACCATGGCAGAGGCAGAGGCAGAGGCAGAGGCAGAGGCAGAGGCAGAGGCAGAGGCAGAGGCAGAGGCAGAGGCAGAGGCAGAGGCAG
>NC_034605.1:44978089-44981374 GCF_900095145.1 Mus pahari | reverse complement strand
CAGAGGCAGAGGCAGAGGCAGAGGCAGAGGCAGAGAGGCAGAGGCAGAGAGGCAGAGGCAGAGAGGCAGAGGCAGGCAGATCTTTGTGAGTTAGAGGCCAGCCTGGTCTACAGAATTAGTTCCAGGTCAGGCAATGATACACAGAGAAAAACCTGTCAAGAGAAAGGATGTAGGGGAGGAAGGAGAGGAAGAAAACAAGAGAATACAGGGCTTGGAATAAGTGGACCTTGTTTCATTTCTGACTTCTTATTCCCACTTAGAACAATGTAGAAACAAATGTTTGTGGAATGAAAGAATTCCATTGGAATCTGAATCCTTCTCATCTTCTGTGTCAAGCTAAATGAGCTTTTTTTTTTTTTTTCTTCATCATGTCTTTATAAACATCTTTTTCAAATTCCATTTCCAGACTCAGGATTATATAATGGAGTTTAAAGAGCTCTACTCAGGCTATAAAGACTGGTGGAATACAGACTGGTCCCATAGATTATACAGCATCCCCAGCAAACTGCAGAAACAGCCTGGCTGGAGAACTCTCAGACCATCCTCCAGTCCCCAAGTCCATCCCTTTATTCTCTGCCCCAGTTCCCACCAGCCACTCTACTGACATGACTGGCTCATATTTTTCATTGGTTGTTTTAAAAAGTTCTCATCTACTGCGGTTTCATAGAGTTTTAGTGGCTTAGCATTTTTTGTGAATGGAAGAGAAGTGGAGGGAAGACAGAGGAGGGGTCAAGGAAATATTTGTCCATAAAAAATATCAAGAAAAAAAAAATACCGTGAAGCGAGGCCAGGTGGTGGTGGTATACACCTTTAGCCCTAGAGGCAAAGGCAGGTAGATATCTGCAACTACAAGACCAGCCTAGTCTACGAAGCGAGTTCCAGGACAGCCAGGACTACACAGAGAAACCTGTTTTGAAATTCTATACTCGGAGTAAAGGTTCAAGGGTGATTTTATAAGAAAAATTTTGTGTCAACTGATACCACCTAATTCAACTCACGTGCCTCACCTTTTCTCTCTGGGCTGCTATAATTGTTGAATTAAAGAGGTTTAAAGAGCAAACACATTCTTAGTTGAGGAATTGTGAGTACTTAGTAGTGCTCGAACTGCTGCTAGCATATATGCCTACTGGTTAAACTCCTGGTATCTCTGGCCCTCCTTGACATTGCTCTTTCCCAGAACTTCCCAGCCCAGAAACTCCCAATTCTCAATATATTGCTGGGTTCTAAGAACCTTTCCCACATGCCTGCTCACTGAATCTGATTTTTGCAACTGAATTGCTTCTGGCAAACAACCATTCAGGCATCAATTTTTCCCTAAATTCTCCACTGTCTTATTCAGTACTAGTTTGTCAATTTTTCTGTTTATAAAAGCCCACAGCTATGAATTTGTGATTTTTTGAACTCATTGGCATCTTTGTGGTTTTACTGCCCTACCCCCACCCCCCGCAACCTCCACCGTGATAAATCCTGTTATGCTGAAATGTCCTTAGGTATTAATATGAAAGAAGCCAAGAAAGGTCAAAAACTGGCTTGGGAAAAACTGGAGTTTCACAGAAAGAACTAACAAAACTGAAGGTAGCATTAACTCCCCATTAGAACAGTGAGCAGAAAGGGGAGTGGGGGGGCAGACTAGCCACTATTGACAAGACGGTAAGTAAAGCCTCCTTAACAATGTTTATCTGTTTCTAATACCTTTAAATTTTTCAGCTATTTTAATTTCTGCAAGGGGAGGTAGAACTTTAATCATGGGAGATGATTTTTAAAATAAGACATTTAAATAAGGTTGGGGCAGGGACATCAGCTATCCAGATGGCTATCTGGCCGGAAGACAGTATAGATCTTATTCGAAAGATTTTTTCCCCCCTGTTAATGGATTATGAACACAAGGGTTGGTAATTATAAAAAATATTAATGCAAGCAGCAAATCTTGGCATGGTCTCAGTATGGAGCGCACTCAGTACGGAGTAACAGGACACACACATTTGCCTTCTACTTGCTACTCACACAACTGTTGTTCCCAACTGCTGTGGAACCTTCTGGTTGTCAAATTCCATCCCTCACGTAGTAACAGGAGAGTCAAAACAGTCCCCTCCCTTCCCAAGCTGGGATGGTACAGCAGTTTCCTAACAACGTTCTCGCAGAAAGTCCCCTAGTCCACCACATGGAATAAAATAAAGCAACTTCCAGGAAAGGAAGTCAAGTGTTACCTACCAACCAATAGGTTACCCATTTAAAAAATAATAATAATAATTCTAAATTCATACTTCTCTTTTAGCAAGGTTTGGTGACCAGGAGGAGAATGGATCTTCCAAAACCACTTCTTCTACTATCTCAATAAGCATGGGTTCTTCAGGGAGCATCTAGTCTGAGCGACTGACAGTCCTGCCTCCATTTGCATACAGTGAAAAACAGAATCCTCACAAGTTTTTTTCATGAGAGCCTCTGAAGAGTTCTTCTTAAGAAATCTCAGATTTTCTTAATTTTTAAAACACAATTTATCCTAACCAAACACACATGTGGAAAATGATCCACAACAACTGTTATGATAGTGGTCGGTGATTCACGATCCCCGGAGGCCAATCTGCAGTATGTTACCACAGAGTGTGTATCTGCTCTCATGGGAAACCTGAGGGATTAGTTAACTGAGAGATGGTGGGCCGGGGATATAGCTCTATGGTAGAATAGTTGCCTGAACATAAACACCTTGGGGTTTGATCCCCGGCACTGCAAAAAACAAACATATAAATAAATAAGATAAATTCATAGAAAGAGCGAGAAACTCTTGAGGTGCTTTAAAAATACTATATGTAGCTGAACGGTGGGGAGTTGTTGCTCTTCACCACACTTCCTTGCTTGGGCAGGGGTCAGCCACCTAAGTATATGACAATGTTGAGAGTCTGGCATGTACTATTGGTCAGTTGGGTAACAAGCAAAAAAGGAGCATTCTGCTAATTTAATCTAGAAGATTCAGAAAGAGAAACCCATCCTAATGTCACTTAGGTAGACAAACTCCAACCCAGACACATAGCTAATTGTAGCCTAAGTTTAAATATGTTAAGAAAACATTTTACACTGCCCTCAACTATAAGAGAAGTCATACTGATGTTCTGCAGAGAGCAATGCATTCTTATTAAGTGATCTGGAAGTACCTACTTCCATAAGTAGCTAATTAAGGGCCTCTTTCCCTTTAAACTTAAGGCAGGGGCAGTGGGTGCAATGGTGTGTGTGTGTGTGTGTGTGTGTGTGGTATATGTGTGTGTGTGTATGTGTGTGTGTGGTGTGTGT
>NC_034605.1:44966810-44977801 GCF_900095145.1 Mus pahari | reverse complement strand
GTGTGTGTGTGTGTGTGTGTGTGTGGTGTGTGTGTGTGGTGTGTGTGTGTGTGGTGTGTGTATGTGTGTGGTGTATGTGTGTGGTGTATGTGTGTGTGTGTGTGTGTGTGTGTGTGTGTGTGCGTGTGTTGCATCCATTGGAGCTGTAATCACAATCCACCTGACCTGGGTGCTGGGAATGGAACACAAATTCCCTGCAAGAGCGAATGTGCTGAGCTGCTAAGACATCTCTGCAGCCCCTCAGATCCCCCTTTAAGTATTTATTTCCTTACTTGCAACTACTTGCCATTTCTCGGTGCTGTTTCTGCTTTCTTTTTGCTTCTCTGCATTTGAAATAAATGACTTATTCCTAACCCCAAGAATATCTACACACATAGATTATAGGAACACGAGACATCTGCCCTCAAATCCACTTATAGTTATGTCTATTAATATTTACAAGTGTTCTCATCTTAAGATGAGAGAAATACTACTCTCTTTTAGCTTATTGCCCCAACACCTGGCTTCTTGAATTTAGATTTCTTGGCTAATTATAATCAGAATTATCTCTTTACAGCCGCCTACATCCTGCAGTTCTGACCTCAGCTCCAAGAGTGTCTTCGAAGCCTGTTTTATGTTCCCCCCTCTCATAACCAGCCCTCCTCTCTCCTCTCTTCTCACCACCCCCCACCCCAGCTCTAGCCTTTGTTCTGGCATTTAGAAAATTTGTACAGACCTAATGTGACACATTGTAAATTTTTCTCCTCAATCCTCTTCAAAAGATAGCTAAAGATGAAAAGCAAGCACATCTCTACTACATTTCATAAGAGACTCAGGAGCAGGTTGCTCCCCAGGGCCCTCCGGTGCTACCTGTATTAACATCTAAGGGGGTCTGAGGGGATAAGGCAGTTGTCCACCATGACATCAACTTGGCAAAGAAGGGCAGAGTACAAACATGCCTCTGCTTCTTTTAACCAGGCACACCTCCCTAATTATCTCCTACAATAATGCTTTTGATCCTGTTAACTCCCTTCCTGAAGAAAGCTGATAGCTTCCCTCTCCTACGAAGTCTCTCCCTACTCTGTAGCCAGTATTCACACCTCCGTGTGATCCCACAGATCATCTTGTCCAGCCTTCTCCTCAGCTGGTACTCTAAGGAGAGAGGCCCTTGTTTCCCTGCAGGGCTCCACCCACCTTGCTGGAAGTTGTGTTTCACTCCCTCAAGCTCTACCTTGCTCCCTGTGCCCAATGCCCATCTTCACCTTTCACATTACAACTGTGTCTTTCCACCATGCACTGCATGGTGATGTAAAAGGCCTGCCTCCTCTCAGCCAGGAATTTGAGCCTTGGGACTCTTAGGGCAGATCATTGAACCAACAGAACAACCAACAAGTCCACAGGTTCTTTAACCTCAAATGGATTGCAATGGCCTGCAGGCACTTTATACAAAGTAGCTAAGGCATTGTAACATAGTGATGTTAATAATACAAAGTAGCACTTACAACTACTACTACTACTACTACTACTACTACTACTACTACTGAGGTTACACACACACACACACACACACACACACACACACACACAGAGTCCTTTCAATGATTGCTTTGAATCTTGGATAGATACTGTGTCACAAATCCAGAAATCTGCACCAAACCAATGAATCAAACCATTTTCCAGATGGAACAGTGGAAATGATCCAGTGAATGCACTGCATAGAGCTGTGTAACACAAGAGGTCCACTCTAATCGGGACCAGGAACTAGGTGTTACAATGTATCAGTGTTGCTCCATCAATTATGTCAGTTCCAAACCTGATTACCAACAGGGTAAAATGAGAGTTCTTTTGTACCTAAATCTGATTTAAACAATGAAGCCTCTCTCTCTCTCTCTCTCTCTCTCTCTCTCTCTCTCTCTCTCTCTCTCTCTCTCTCTCTCTCTCTCTCTCTCTCTCTCTGTGTGTGTGTATGTGGTGTATGTAATATTTGTGTAACCATGTGCATGTGTATCTCCAAACACTCATATATAAGTGTCAGAGTCACATAGAGGATATTCCTTAATTCCTCTGTGCCGTATCTTTTGAGACAGGGTTTCTCTCTGAACCTGAAATCCCATTGATGTGGTTTGGCTGTCTAGCCAATGAGCTGCTGGAATCTGCTAGCCTCTGCTCACCCCAACACTGGGGTTACAGATGGGTACCACTGTGCTCTGATTTTTACCTGGGTGCTGGGAATTTGAACTCAGGTGCCAAGCTTTTAAACTAAGCACGTTACTGAATGAGTCACTCCCCATCCCCATTTAAAGAGATATTTATAAAATTGTTGCCTCTCCATGCAGTTTGACCCAGTAAAGTCTCCAAAGATAGAATATAAGACCTTTATCTATCTTGTTCATGTCTTCAGTTTTGTACAGTCAGAAAGGAAGGCTTCCTGTTGTCCCAGAGAGATGTTTTTTCATTCTTTTGTAACTCTTTCTACCCTTAAGCATGTTGTAATAAATATGTGTGCCTTTAGTCCAGTTCAACTCAAATATGTCAGTGATGGGTAGGTTAACATTCTACCCATCTGTGCCTCCCGTGTCTCTGTCCTCAGGAGATGATTGGAAGTTTAGAGCAGTGCCTCTCAACCTTTCTAATGTTTCAACCCTTTAATGTATTTCCTCATATTGCAACAATTCCCAACCATAAAATATTTCATTGCTACTTCAAAACTGTAATTTTGCTACTGTTATGGATCATAATGTAAATATCTGATATACAACCCCTGGTTTAGAGAATTAGATGGTAGTAAGGTATGGTAGAAAAGGCTGTCTCTTGGCATCTACTCTTTCATTCCGAGGAGCAAAAGGATTCAGTTCTTTAAAGCCAGTGGTAGTATATTTGTACATGTCTCAAAATAATATAAGTATCTTGAATTTTAAATTTTGGCTATTAGATATTGTTAGTACCATCACCCTCTCAAACAGATTGCTTTTTACCTCACTGTCATCTACATCCCCAGTCCCCAGCATACACCATCCCATGGGACCCAATCGTTTGACCAAGTCATCAGTCAGTATTTAGAAGTACCCCGTGGCCAGGATTGTCACTGAGGATATGGCTCAAAGCCAATCTGCACACCATACTATGATCTTTTTTTTCCTTTTATTTCAGCTCCCTAAAGAAAATCTCTGATCTATGTATTTATCTGTTTATTTATGTGTGTGTGTTTATTAATTCATCCTATTAGATAAGCATATCAATACATTTAAATTCACTGTATATAATATCAGTCTTGCCTTATGGAACATCTCTGGTTTTGTTTGTGATGGGAGTGCACTGTGTAGTCCAAGCTGGTCTTGAGGGTCTGCTCCTCCTGCCTCAGTTTCCCGGGAGTGTTAGGGCTCTAGGTGTGAGCCACCATTGCCTGGTTTTCCTTCCAAGCATTTGAGGTCTGACTTGCCAGTTTTGGTGGTACCTTCCACAGCCATCCGGGGTCTCTGTTTTTCTCCTGCTGGTCAACATTTCTGAGACCCCATGACTTCCTCTTTCTGAGTTTATTCCCTTGTTTTGGGTGTGCCCACCCTCCAGTGACTTCCAGGAAAAGGGTTTATGGAAAACAAAACCCTTAGAGACTTTACACCTGAGAGTGGCTTATTTGATGCACAGGTTTAAACATATGCTTTGGTTGGAGAGAGAGAATTCTAGGATAGAAAGATTTTTCTTGGCCCAGAATTGTGAAGGCTCTAAACCCATGTTCTTCTGGCTTCTAGCTAGTTGAATCTCTGAATCTCTATTCCTCACATGAGATGCCTTTTTTTTCTCAGCACCCAGAGTCAGTTCTCTTTGTTGTCTCTATATTCTAAATTTCACAGTGACATATCTAAAATTTTTTTTATTATACTTTGGGCTCTATTATAGTTAAATTTTGACTTAAAATCAGGTGTTGTTTCATTGGAGAAATATTTTCAAGTTATCCCCCCACCATTTTTTATCTACTCTTTCTGAGTCCTTTCAGGAAGCACTCACAATTCAGCCACTATACCGCCTGAGTATCTCCGCTCTCTCTCTTAACCTTTGATCACATATTTTTCTACTTTCACTTTTCATATGAGTTTTTTTCTCTGCAGTGTTTTCTAATATTTTCCTTCATTTTTATCCATTTACACAATTCAATTTTTAATATCTAAGAAAACTCTTCCCCAAAAAATATTTTTCTAAAACCCCTTTTCTTATCTTCTCCCCATCTACATCTTATTGTAGTATATTACTGGCAGTTTTTCATTTTTACTTGCCCTCCTTGAATCTGTTTGGTCCTGCTGCTGTTTCTCCGGCTCGTTTCCTCTTGTTTGAGACCCGGATAACCCTCATCTCCCTAGGAACAGCTCCCCAAAAGCTGACTAGTTAGAACCTTCTTTACTGACGGGCAGCTGGTCAGCACTGACCAGGGAATTCCCTGCAAGCCGACCTGCTTTATGCTTCTTTTGAAGTCTTTCTTTGTCCTAGTTTCAGATCTGTTCATGTGGGTTTATCAGATTACCCAGAAAAACTTCTGCTTAGTGTGTGTGTGTGTGTGTGTGTGTGTGTGTGTGTGTGTGTGTGTTGTCACAATGTTCCAGACCACAGAGGAACAAAAAAAAAAAAAACATGACATGTTCAGCACAGAGTTTTAAGTTCAGACTCCCTGATTGTAGCGCTCTATTGGGTGTCTATCTCCAGGAAGTCGGCCTCTTAGTTGAGGGAGTGACTAGGATCCGCTGCAAAGCCACTAGAAGGGGGATCCTGAGGTCTAGCTGGTTCTTAAGCTCACCTGCAATGTGACTTCCAGAGGTAACCCTGATGCCCATCCCTGAATCTCCATTGCAATCCTTTTTAACACAGCTAGAGAAGGCAGCAGTTTAGCTTTCCCCACAGTCAGCTGAAGGGTCTTTCTCTTTCTCTGCTTCTCCCCAGGAACATTTTACTACATTGTATTTTCTTGTTTAGCATGCATTTGTAACTTCGTGCCTTTCAAAATGTGTATTCTCCTCTGAGCGGGAGAATACATTTAAAAGGTACTGGCTCATCTGGCATCTTTAATTGAATGTCCGGCAGTGTCTAGTCATAGGGCCTATGGAATGCGTGGGTTATTGTCCAGTAAGAAATTATTTTAACTTGCAATTGCATGTGAAAGCAGAACTTGAGGAAAAGTGTAATGGCGCTCATGATTTCTATCTTCTCTGGAAGAAGAGTAGCATTTTCAAAACTTTCCTAAAAGGCAGGGAACAGCCGGTTTTTGCCTTAAATTCTGATTAATGAGCACACCCTCTTTTTTTGCCTGTTCTCTCTTAAACTGGGCATTGTGGGCCCTTCCAGTCAGTTGCCATTGCTATTCTGAAATATACCTGTGCCTGGGAGGTTCCTGCAGGTTAGATTTTGCTGCTGAGAAAGCTGCTGTTGCTGGCACTGAATTTCAATGACTTCCTGCAGGCAAACACCTGGAGGCAATTACCTGTACTTGTCTGCCAGCAGACACACATACAGTTCAGATGGGAAAACTATCTGTATAAATTTCAAAGGGGGTGGGGTGGATTTTTTGTGTAATATTTTCCTTGTGTCTAGGTTAGCCAGTCTAGGAATTTGTCTTTGCCCAATTATGTGTTTGTTAAGCCATTTTTCCCCCTTCACCATAGAACTGGCGAATGTAGACTTTGTTTAGCCCTTTCTGTTGCCTGGTGATAGACTTCTTTTCTTTCTTAGGACATAGGACAATGATAATGAGGGAAGAAATAAGGAAGGTCAGGGAATCTACATTTAACGTAAAATGACAACATTTTAACTTGACATTCTTTAATAATAGACCTGTCATTCAAAAGAAAAAAAAAATAGGTCAAGGTTGAGGACAGAGTCACACATAAAATTTTATTAAACTTTATTGTTAATATTTATGCAGACATAGTGATACTTTCTATACCTAGATATGGTCTCTGGGGAAAACTGTTATGTTGATCATTATTTTAGCTAAGTGGCTCTTCCTTTAGCTATATCATAAATGTTCTTAATGTAAATGTTGACTTAAATTACACCTTTAGAAATGTCAAAAATACCATTAAGATGTGTGTAGAGTGAATGTTGTACTGGATAACGCTAATGGAATGTATTTTATGATTTTGTAGACTGCTACAATGAGGCCAATTAGGAATTTATTTTGAATGCAGGCAAACCTCAGTCCTTACTTAATGTCAGTTTCTTCTGATTTTATTCTATCCAGGCAAAGCTAAAGATGACTAACATAATATGTAACTTCCTTCCTTCAGCAGGATCAAAACATCACACAAACGCTTCCCCACCCCCACCCCCATTTCTCTCATTCCTCTTTCTCTCATTCCTCTCTCTCAGTTTTCTACTTAAAGTATTTGCTTCCATTTTTTTTTTTTTAAATAATCCTCATTCTCCCCATCCCCCTGAAGTTGTAAAGCACCATTGCCTGGAGCTTCTTCCTCCTGCTTAAAAATTAGACCAATCCAGGTCCTTCCAGCACATGGTTTAAATTCCTCCTATACAGGTTACTAATACATAAAAGCTTCTGCTGTATTTATGCAGAAACCCCTGAGAGCTGTAAATAAATCATGTTTTTCTGCAGTTTTAGTGTTATAATTGGCGACTGCTTTGCCCAACAAGAACTTGACGTTAAATAAACCAAGAGTATGACTAGCAACATCCCACAAAATGAATCCGCCGTGGTGACTCACTAATGATTTAAAATGCTGTCACATTTCCCCCCAAGAATTGCTGGTTGAGAAAAAGGTCCACTAGTATAGGACAACTTTAGCATGTTGGTGACACACATGTCATTACCTCCCTCCCCCAGCCCTAAACGTCCCCCCGACCCCCACACTATTCTGGATGGCTGGCTAGTTGAGTTTCTAAGAAACCCATCAAGACCATCAAGGATAGGGCACAGCCAAATGGAAACAATAACAAATTCCTGAAATGAGTTGTTGGTTCAAAAAAACGGCAACTAAGATGGAGCAATACAGGAAATTCCTTTTTTTAATCACCCACTTCTATGTTTACTGCAGGAAACAATAGAAGAAGGCAGGGGAGGGGGGCAAAAAAAACCTTTAACCTGCAACTCCAGTGTAATGTAACTGCAACTCCAGTCTGAGCACATTTAAACCTATTACAGAAACATGTAGTAACCCAAAGCAAAGACTCTTAAAATAATACAAGTGGGGTGAGAGTGTTCTACTTTCATACATTTCCCTTAAAGAGAAGAAAAGTGATCGATTGGTTCTAGACTTTGGATAAGTTAGGACTCCTTAACCACTGTAAGGATATTCAAGAGTTTATCACTCTCAACACAGTGGAGGGCAAACTGAAGGACGAATCCAAGACCCAGTCAGGAAGAAGGGGAAACAACGGTAAAAAGCAACAGGAAGTAGATAAGGCTTGTCATACAGCACTCAATGGGATGGAGACTTTTAGAACAAAGTATTAACAGCTTTACGATGCCTGCCCAATGAATTGCCCAATTAAAAGATAAAGATGTGCATCTCAATAACGTGGGGCAGTGAGCAGGTTAAGTCAGACATCTGAAATAAGGGGTACACATTCAGTTACTGAAAATGAAATGATTAAAAAATATATGCTATACAACTGTCAGCTCTCCCAAACCAGTGTCCTTGTCTCTACAATTACTATTTAAGGAAAATATGTATCCTTCTTACTAGGTATGAAATGGTACACTTCAATGATAAAATTGTCATTAACTAGGAAGAAACTAAAATTTAAACTCACCATTCAATATTGCCTTAACGTATGTAAACAAAGTTAGCAGAACTCTGAAAAACGGGCTAATCTACCACACTAGACCATACTAAAGGGTTTTTGTTGACTTGTTTGTTTTGTCTTGTTTTTAGCATATCTCTTCATAATAGAATGAGTAGGCTAAAACTCAGCTTGTTTGTAGGAAGCTGAATAATAACAATGAGAGAGCAGGATTTGATGTGCAACACCAATGATCTGGTGCAAGACTTTCCTTCAAACACACTGGAAAACCCACAGGACTTGGCTGTGGCCACAAGGTCAGACTTGACAGATCTGGATGGACTCTTCTCCGATTCCATGCAACCAAATGGCAACAGAACCCTCAAAATAGAAAAGCAAAACGAGAAAGCCTTCTGTGTTTGAGATCACAAAGCAAATCTATTAGATCAGTTCAAAATAGCACATTAATCCTGACGATACTACAAAGAAAGTTAGAAAATAAAAATAAAGTGTTTCCATATTGTTTTAGTTGGGGTTACTATTGCTGTGATGCAATACCACGACCAAAGCAACTTGGGGTGGGAAGGGACCTAACCTTCCAAATCCAGAGTCCATCACTTAAGAACGTCAGAACAGGAACCCAAATAGGACAGGAATGTAGAGGCAGGACTTGATGCAGAGGCCAAAGAAGGATGCTGGCTTGTTTTTCATGGCTTACTCTCCATGGCTTGCTCAGCTCCATTTCTTAAAGAACTCAGGATAGACAACCCAGGAAAGGAACCACCCACAATAGCTGGGCCCCCCCACATCAATCACAAATTAAGAAAATGCCTTACAGGCTTGCCTCCAGCCTGATCTTATGGAAACATTCTCACAATCAAGGTTCTCTCCTGTCATAGTTTGCATCAAGTTGACGTAAAACTAGGCAGCACACATATCAACTTATAAGTATGGTTAACATGGTACATAGAGCAGTGTGGGTTCAAATAATTTAATTAAATGAGGGAGACTGACATCAGTGAATTAAGTTCTAATCTTGAAGATAGAAACACCTTTTAAAATGGAAGTGAGATAAAAGGCAGATTGTTAATAGAAACTGAACTTAACATAAAGAACATCAACAAAGCCAAAATTAACTCCTTTAAAAATAAATCAAAGGTGGGAATAGTATCAGTAAGGCCAAAATCACACAGGGAAGCACAGCTCATTTAGAAAATGACAATGATCATTGTCACATTAAGGAAAACAGTCCAGTGCTTTTGAAAGTGTCAGCAAAAAATGTACTAATTTCTAGAGGGGAAAAAAAAACAAACCTAAGAAGACATAGAAATTTACGTAGTCCTGTATCTTAAGAAAACTGAGTCCGTGCGTTGTTTAAAATCTATTCCATAAATAAAACCTAAAGGTTATTTAAACCGATAACACAGTCCTTATCAAAATTTTAAAGAAGAGCAGAAAAGGGAACTATTTCTCACTTAACAAGGTCTGAAGACCTCCAGTACCTTCCACCCTAGAAAGAACAACAAAGAGAGTAGGAGAATAAAATTATGAATGAATCTTGTCCACACCAATAAGCATACATTCGCCTTGAAAGTTACTTCATGAAGTTAAAGTGTGTATGGAATATATATATTCCAAATATTTAACGCAAAATATTAAAAGCCATTTGATTTTGGAAAATTCTGGAAAGGGGAAAAAAGGAAATATAAGGAAAAAATCTAGAAAAAAATTGGTAAATATCAGATATGAAGAGAAAAAAACAGTAGCAGGAACAAGTGAATTCTTGTTATATCAGACTTGCAGTGTGAAGGCAGGCATGGTGGTGTATGCTTATAACTCTAGCATGCAGGAGACTGCGGCAGAAGGTCCCTAGTTATGGGCTAACCCTTGCTATATAGTGAGAGTCTTTCCCAGTAAATCAATGAACAAATCATTTTTTAGAAACAGGTATTTTATATCCAATGTTAAAAAGAGAGAAAAATGACCCCCAAACTGGATTAAACCTGTCTTTGTTTTGCTATCTATAAGACAGCTACAAAGAAAGATAAAAATAAGATGAAGGATAATTTAATTTTGGAAATAGTTTTCTGTAGAAGCCAATGAGAAAGAACCTTTCAAACCCATTCGGTGAAAGAGCCACTCATGTGGCAGAAGCACGGTCGCAGGAAAGGTCAAAAGGCCAAAGGCACAAGCCGGAAGCGGAAACATTACTGTTCTCGGTAGGCTGAGGTGAACGTACAGAGGGATGGCGTGAGGTCAAGATGGCAGAACGGTCGTGAAATTGGATTGTGTTACTCTACAGCTCTGTGGTAAATCCAAAGCTTACAAGAGTTGTGCATGACACAGGCAAGTCAGAGCTCACAGTTGCTTGTTGGGAACAGATTAAATACGGAAATGAAACTACCACTCATATGGACTGACTGCACCATTGTCAAAACTGTAAGTCAAACCATTGCATGATGGGGACTGTCTGCCTGCTCCTCCCTAAAGTCTAGACTTCTCCGTTTTTAAAACGTATTTCAAGACAGGGTATCTCTGTGTATTCCCAGATGTCAGATGTTCTGGAACGTGCTCTGTAGACCAGGGTGGCCCAGAACTCAGAGATCCGTGTCAGGCTTCTCCTTTTAATATGTCTAAAAGCCTTACCTTACTTTAGACAAGCATTGACCAGGGCGCCCTGTGTACCAAAACCATGCCAACATCTCATCGGGTTGAAATGGGGATGCTTTTCTCATGTCATGCCAGGGAGCTTTGAATGTTGGCATCATGCTGCCCTCAGTCTGTGACTTGGGTAGTCTCTGAGTGGAAGGTCCTTGATCTTCATGGCAGGAAGGGAAGGGCTTTGCGGAAGCCTGCCTGGGTTATTTATCTTGACATCAAACTTTGTTAGAATAATCAGCAGATATGGTGCATTGGACTGTTCGTTCTTCCCTGTGAACACTGGGCTCGGTCCTCCAATTTTCTTTGGCCAGATAACATGGGCAAAAGTGGGCGTGGCTTTCAGATGGATGGCTTCCTTCAATCTCTCTCATGAGACCCTATTACCAGGGGAGCCAAGGCAGCTGCACCTTGGACCCCAGGATTGACCTGGCACAGGTCTGTCTCAATTTATCTGTATTTGCTAGAGAGAAAGAAAGGACAGTGGGTTTATCATGATGTCGCTGACTGCGAGCATCCACTTCGGTGTTTGCCAGGCACTGGCATAGCCTCACAAGAGGCCGCAATATCAGGGTCCCTTCAGCAGAATCTTGCATGTGCATTAGTATCTGGGTTTGGTGGCTGATGAT
>NC_034605.1:44962459-44965135 GCF_900095145.1 Mus pahari | reverse complement strand
AAACAAACAAACAAACAAACAAACAAAAAAACAAAAACAAGATCTAGACGGGGCTGATATCGTCAGGAGCACCACTGTTAGAGAACTCACACCTCTGTGTGTAAGAATAAGACTTCTCGGGGGCCTGTACTCAGGCAATACGGAGTGCATGCGCACAACTGACGTGAGCCCCGTCTCGTTCAAATGATGATTAGTTATTATGCAGACATAAAAGCAACGTGACCCCACTTGCCTCATCATACTTTATGTCTAATAACTCAGCTTTGTTTAGTAATTATTTATGAAATTTCGTGACATGGTTATGTTGTTTTGACTAATTATGTACTAACAATAGCAGTGATAGCTCTATCCAAGAGGCAATCGACACGTGCAGCCTTCTGTTCACTAATAATTTTATTTAAAAAATCAGCTTTCAATTCATATGCTTATCTTGTTATAGAAAAAGTTATTTCCATAATTTAAAAAAAGGCAAATAATAAATAAATAAATATTGAAAGGAATTGTTGGGGTGGATCGCTTGAAGTGGAATGGGGATAGACGTTGAAGAGCAAAAAGTGATAAAATATAATTTCTGACTATTAAAAAACGTGATTTGTTCTTTGAAGAATGGATAGAGGCTGGTGTTGAGTTCCTATGGGATGGTGATGCTATTAACGTAACCTAAAGATAACTTAAGATGAGTAGTATAGTACTGAGTACACAGTTGCATCTTTATAAACTTAGTATTTGTGGTTTTGCTCACGTGTGCTTGTATACAGTAGCCACAGAGAGTTGCTAGCTGTCTCTGTCACTAGCTCTCCGCCTTCATTCTTGGGACAGAATCCTTCACTGAACCTGCAGCTCAAGCATGTGGTGATACAGACTGGCCAATGAGCCTCAGGGATCTGCCCAGTGCTGGGGTTACAGATGTCTGCCACTGTACCTAGTAACTCTGATGGAAATTATGGAATGTGAATGCCCGTGAAGACAGGGGAACTTTTGTTGGTGGGGATCATAAAGTAGTATAGCTGGTCTGGAAACCCCTCCAAAACTAAAAAGTAGAACTTCCATATGGCCCTGGCAATTCTACTACTAAGCATCTACCAGCAGGTCGTGAAGCCAGCAAATCAGAGGCATCTACCCTCCTGTACTCTTTACATCAGCAGCCCAGACAGCCGACATGTGGCATCAACCTATGCTCCTACGTAGATGATTATATAAGGAGAATGTGATAAAAGACATATATGCACACACACACACACACACACACACACACAGAGAGAGAGAGAGAGAGAGAGAGAGAGAGAGAGAGAGAGAGAGAGAGAATACTATTCAACCATTAAAAAGAATACTCTCTTTGTCACTTGAGGCAACCACAAATGAACCTGGAAGGGTCCATGTTAAATGAGCTAAGCACAGAAGGACCAATACTACAGAAACTTATTTTTTAGAATCTCAAAAAGCTGCTACCATTGATGTCGGGAGCAGGATAAGAGTTACTAAAGGCTGGAATGGTGTCTTCGTTTCTTATCCTGTTGCTGCTTTAAATATTCTGTCCAGAGCAACTTAAAGGAGAAAGGGTTTATTTCGCCTCATTGCTCCTGGCTACAGTCCACCATAGTGGGGGAAATCAAGGCAGGACGAGTGTGAAGTAGCTCCTTACATTACATCCACACTCAGGAAACAGAGAATGAACACATGCTGTGCTCCCCACCCCCACCCCCACCCTCCAGCTATCTTTCTTCATCTGTACATTCTTGGATTCCAGATAAGAAATGGTGGCACTCACAGTCCACAGGTCTTCCCACATAAAGATAATCTCTTTCAGGCATGCAGGGGCCCACCTTGTCAAGCTGACAATGGACTCTAACCATCAGAAAGAAAGGAAAGGTGGAAGGTGGGAGAAATGGCTTCCGGAATACAAAGCTACCATGCCCTGCTATAGTGAACAGTGCATGGTACATTTCAAAATAACCAGAAAGAAAGAGTTTGACGAGTTCTGCCTCCGATAAATGAATGATGTTTTGGGTGATACATATGTTAATTGCCCCTAAAGATCCTGATCCTCCCACATATGTTAGAATGTCACACTAAGTCTCATACACATGCGTGACTATTAAGCTACGGAATCTCAAGGAATGTTCGCCCTCCTGGAGGCTCAGCAGTTGGTCTTTTAAAATAATCAGAATATATTGAGATTTTTGTCTTTTTTAAGAAACAAAGCTAAAATTAAATGAGATGGGTGATGAGGGAGGGGGCGTTCCCAGGGAGAAGGCTTAGTAGGTAAAGGCTCTTGCTGCCAAGTTTTACGAACTGACTTTGGTCCTCAGAGTCCACGTGTGGGAGAGAGAGAGAAACAACTCCCTCAGTATGTCTTCTGCCTACCACTGTCCCATACATGCCACACCCCCAAGCAAATAAATAAAAGAATGCAATTTTAAAAATAATTTTAAAAAAAATCCAATCTGTGTATCACAGGCTCAGTGCGGCCAGACAGTTTTGTAGTAACACTGTTAGAATAAGCAATGGATGTTCTTACTCAAACTTTTTTTTTTTTTTTTTTTTTTTTTTAACTATTGGCATTGCAAAGATGCACATTATCAGCTGCTTCCCTCTGAAACTCTTGATGAAGTGGATGGTCTGTGTGGAATATATAAATAACCCTAACTGGCTCAATGTGTAGATGATCCACCCTGA